>NC_088365.1:3430958-3493458 GCF_034508935.2 Berghia stephanieae
GTTTACACATAGTTTTCTGTGTTGGTTCAAGCGGTAGAACATGTCGGCATTTTACTTACATACCATCGATAGTAAAACACGTGTAAGTTGCTAAATTTACCCGTTACTGCCATTGTTTACATTATGACGACTGTCCGAGAGGCGTGGTTATCTGAGTGTCTGTTATCTGATAATCTCAATCTTGTCGGATGTTTGTGCATTTATTGAGATATTTAAGAAACACGTGGTCTCACAAACATCGGTCAGTCCGGCCATGTATCATTAACATTATTCTGCATTGTGTTCTTAAACTTTAACTCTTAGTAGATGTTGTGAAAACCGTTCACTATCACAGTCACCGTTGTGAGTATCAGGGTCGAATGCGTGAGTGTCATGTGCGTGTGTAGTACAGTAGTTTGTAAGAGAAAGTTAGAATGGTCAGTTAGAAAGAGAAAATGAAGATAACGGAATGTTATACAATCGAAGGTATGAGGAAGCAAAATGTTTGTTTGTTTTTTTTAAAAATTGAAATTAAAGCTCTTTATTGTTGAAAGACCATGTTTATTGTAATTATTCCTAATCTAAAACAGTAGATAATGATAGTATTACTTCTCGGAGTAAGATGATCCCGCCGTGTCCGCTATCCCAGTCTCCTTTTGCCTATGATTTAAAAAAATAATTTAAAAAACTAACAAACAAACCAACTCAAACAACAAACAACCCCCTCGCAGGCGCGCGCGCACACACACACACGCACACACACACACACACACAAACACACACACACACAAAATAAATGTTTAAAAACCCAAAAATTATGAAACCTGTTGCAGAGCTCGGAAGGGCAGAAAGTTTAGGAATCTCCCGGAGCCTCCGTAACGAATAAAATTACACCGATAATATGCAGCTGAATAGCTGACCATCTTATTATGTCAAGTAGATGTAGATTCTTAACATGTTAATAATCTATTCTATAACCACAGTCATCCTTTTTTGACAACATATGCGTTATTAAACGTGCTAAATTTGCTTTATGTTCTTTATGTTTTAACAAGCCCAATCGGATCAGCTCTGCAGATCTCTATTACTATAATTTAGATACAGATCCTATGATTGCATGAGCTAACAGGCCATGTAAGATACTTGTAGGTTGAGAACTAATTATTAAGTCAATTATCTATACGATTTAGATAAAACTGGCAGACACTGACGCACACACACGCACACACACATGCACGCACACATAGACAAACAGAGCTCGCGTATAGATATTCAATTTGTTGGCTTTTATAGTCTTTAAAGTTGTTTAAAGCCCGACATTGTAGTGTTTATCAGTCAAAGGTGTGATTAGATATCATTACTTATTTTGAGTTTATGATCAGTAGCACATACATTTTTGATATTATAGGATTGTAACTTATAATTCATTTTATTGCTTTGGCCAATACAAAGGTCGATAATTTTAATAATCTTCATACTATCGGAAAACAAGGTTTAGACAGCTTATGATTATTTGGACCACTGTCAAAACAGTATTATGTTGAGATGAATCGGGACCGTATACGTGAATACAGAATAAGAATGATAAACAAAAAATACCAGATTTCAGAGTGGGGGGGGGGGGGTGCAATGTAAGGAATTTTACTCAGTCTTCATTATAACGAATAGAAATAAACGCCAAGTTTCATGTCTGTGGTTATTATCTACATCTTCAGCTCCTCCTTCATCCGACACAATACTACGTTGATGTGGCGGGTCACATTTTAGATAAGGTTGTAACATCATTTTTCTTCCTCTTTATTTTAACTTTTGCTCATTTAAAAGATTTTATCAACCGGTAATGTGAGGGTTTTTTGACATTTTCAGCTTCCACAGCTGCCATCCTTCTTGATCTGCTCTTTGATTTCTAGTTGCCTGCTTCAAGCTTATTCCGTTGCAGGGCTTGAACTTTTCGTGCAATGAAAGTCTTCATATCTGTTTTTGTTGTCCAAACTATTAGGGATCCTCCCTGGTTTCAAGGGATTGATGGGTGATGTTGCTGCTCTTTCATCTCAAAGTAAGGTCAACCTACTTCAATTTCCTCATTAAGACAACGCCTTTTCCAGCTCTCTTCCACAAGACTGTAAATTTGATTTTGATCTGTCATCTAATGTTAGTGATTATGTGGAGACATTTGGTTTTATTGAGGAATGCTTAGCCTCTTCCCATCTAAATCTACTTTCCTTCAAAGTTTTGGATCATTATGATAGTAGCTACAAATTTGGTACTGTAGTTAAATATTATGCAGAACATTTATAGACTTATTGTCTTTCAATCTGGCCAGAAAGAGCCACAACTCGAAATCAGTAATGCTTTAAATGATTAAATATGTAAAACTATATATTATCATCTTATTCCTTCTTCTTCTTCTTCTTCTTCTTCTTCTTCTTCTTCTTCTTCTTCTTCTTCTTCTTCTTCTTCTTCTTCTTCTTCTTCTTCTTCTTCTTCTTCTTCATTATCGTCATCGTCGTCGTCGTCGTCATCATCCATTATCATCACCATCATCTCCTCCTTCTTTCTTTCTTTACAGATAATGAAAATAATGAACGGGGTTTCTGCTCTCAAGATCACCAGTTTTACTTTATAACTTTCAGGCTGATTAAAGGCGTATAAGATGAAAGATGATGTCAAAAAGTCTGGAGTATAGCTAATTCACAGGATGCTCAGCAGGGATTTGACGTTTTTAATAATAGTAATAATAATAATAATAATAATAATAATAATAATAATAATAAAATAATAATAATAATAATAATAATAATAATAATAATAATAATAATAATAATAATAATAATAATAATAATAATAATAATAATAATAATAATAATAATAATAATAATAATAATAATAATAATAATAATAAATAAAAGAAGAAGAAGAAGAAGAAGAAGAAGAAGAGAGCCATTAATATAATCTTCACTCGCCAAGGATGGAACCAGATTGCTACCGGAGAAAGATGCTTCATTGTATAAAGAAACAAACAACATCATACGCTCCCTATTCTTGATTCGTTGGAATGAGCAGCATCCGAACCACAACAGATTGGCTCAATTTTATCAGTTGACCAGACAAGAGCAGGTCATAATCCTTAGGATGCGAACTGGTCATAAGAGATGAAATAACCACCCCCAACACCTAATTCAATGTTGGGACTACAAGTTAGTGCCACCGCTGAACAGGAAGTATGACAGGTGAACACATCCTACAGAATTGCCCAAGCCTCTTTGCCCTAAGGAGAAAGTACTTACAACCGACTGCCCCAACTAGCCCGAGGAGTAAGCTCCAGGGGAGCCTGGGGGATCTCCACAGGACAGCAGTTTATCTGGTGGAAAGTAGATTTACCATCTGATCGAACGCGAAGAAGAAGAAGAAGATATCAACTGCTGTATGATAATTCTTCAGCTCATTATCGACCGCGCATCCACCAGTGTCTCACAAAGGTGGAAATGAACCTTATTGGGTTAACAAATTAGACACTTACCGGGTTAACTATCTACCGAGACCCCAACAGGAAGTATATCGCGATTGGTCCAACAATGAAGTAGAATTGGAGTTCATTGGAGAAGCACTACGATTGGGAAAATCCGATTTTGATGTAAAAGCGGAGTAATTCAACTACAAACAATATCTATAAAATTTCATTGCAACTAAAAAATTAGCAAAATAGTAGATAAAAATGATTTAACCAACTGTATATAAATTTATTGCATTAAAATGGCTCATCAATGAGTCTTTTTAAAAAACTATATTTCTAAAGCGTACCATTTTCGGACAGCTGTGACACGGTCGGAACAACAACGATGAAATCGAAAGTAGAAAGATAGACTCTAAGGAATGATATTTTACACATGAATCATTTTATTATACTTACAATATTTTTCCTTTCACTCCCATATTTATGTTGGTTATATAACTTCCATCATGACTGGGACCCGTTTCATTCAAAATACACTCATTTTAGTGAAAAAGAAAGACTTGAAATGGTACAGGCATCAAAAGAAATGTTTCAATTTGGTTACGACAATTACATGAAATATGCTTTTCCTGAGGATGAGTTGGACCCAATACATTGTCGGGGCCGTGGAGCCGATCATGCCCGCCCGTAAGTTTTAAGTCCACAAAAACGCGTGTTGTTATCCTCTCTTACCCTGAAGAAACCATGGGTTTGTTTTAACACCCGATGCTGATCAGATTATGAATCAAATTAATCTAGGCAGTTTAGTGAGCAGCAGCAGTGGCAGTCAAATTTTGACCCAACTCGCCCATAGGAAAGTTGTGACTGGAAATTGCCGTTCGCGTTTTAGGGGGTTCAATTAAAGATGCATAACTTCGTTATAAAGAGGAATATCGCAGATATTTTGGTATCAATATTTTCGTCTTTCAATTTCCTTTTAAATGGTGCCAATTAAGGAAAAATCCATTAATAATTCCAGAAGTTATATGAAGTTAAAATTTGGCAATTTTCAAATGCATTTATTTTTTTATTTACCGCGTGTGTTTTTAAAATTTAAACGCTTGTTTTTAGAATAACATCTAAACTTTATTCATGCCAAATTTCAGGGCTCTATATCGATGCGCAGACACCTTTTAACTCTGCGCCGAAATGCCTTGTTTACATTATCTTCTCATCATGGCTGCCGGGCGATATCGATATTCATATCGATATTTTAAATTTAGTTATGTATTATGTTAAATTTAGTCCATAATATTTTCAGTACTATTATTTACTATGTTTTTATTTTGAATACATACATAGTTTTTGTTTTAAAAGTTCATATATTTCTTCTCTTTGTGAAATTCGATATTAATAATATCGATATTTTAAAAATACCAATTGCTTTTATTTAATTTTATTTTACTTTTAAGTCATCAAGTTTCTTTCCCATATGTTTAGATATGTTTATCATGTGTATCCATATTTTAAAGGCCTTAGCCTTAATAATTATTATGGTAAGAAGTTCTATTAGTTTTGACACCCCCATACATTGAGAGAGAAGGGGGGGGGGGGGATAAAATTATATTAATTGTCAGTTCAAATGATGTAATAGCAAAAAACCCAAAGTGGTTCAGCAGAATTGTTTAAAGTATTAAAACTGGGTGGGGATCCTGACCTCCCATAGCGGGCAGGGAGGTACATACTGTGTCTTCTATCCCCTTATATCTTATCCAACAAGCTTTCTGTCTTTGTCTTGGAATGAGATTACTTGGTTTTTTCCGGGCCCTCGTCGGAGTCCTGGCTGAGAGGGAAACAGTCAAATGCATAGTTATTGTTCTGGGAGATGATATTTTTTTCCTTGTAAATCATCTCTCTGTTATGTATTATTATATTGGTTATTTTTAATGTATAATGTAAGCATTTGAGTGTATTCCTCTTTGTTGGATTTTGTGCTTGTGTCCGGATGAGACTTATTATAGGTGATCTCAAACTAAGTACATTGGTGGTATGCTCTTGGAATCTACATCTGATCCTTATTTGTTCCCATTCCCCTTTGTCTTACTTTCTCTTGGGTGCTTTAATTGTAATTCTAGAACTTTTTACTATCCCATTTTCTTCCTTTTTACTGGCGCTGATATAACCTAAATGTGTTGCAAGCGCCGTAAAACCCTTAAAAACAAAACAAAAACAAAGTATTAAAAGCCAGAACTTTCCTTCTAATTATAATAGGGAATCTGTTTCAATTTATTTGAACTTTTTCAATCTACCATTTTATTTGATTTATATGCAATTAAATTGCCATAGGTAAAAATAAACTCATTATGTCATTACACAACATGTTTATATCTTTTCATTTAAATACTCTCAAACCCTTTTTTATTCTCTATGTATTAATTAAAAGAGGGTAATTATTTGCAATTGTTTCAGTGAGATATTGGGGATAAATCAAAATAAAATAAAAGTGATAGAGCAAATTCTTTCTTACGTCTAGCCGAGTTTTTGATTATGTAACATTTGCGTCATATTATGTAATAATGTGTTAATTTGAAATGTTTATCTTCCTCTTTATTAATGTAAATGCATTGTCCTCGATAAGACGAACATTTTGGTATACAATATATGATAAGAACTCCATATTGACTGTTTTAACCATTTTTTATTAACATCACGCGTTTTCGGTCACAACTTTGCAATGGTAATTTTGGGGTAAAAATCGGTCTGAAATTTCAGACTTTGAACTGCCGTAACTACATTTCTAATCCTGATAGAAACAAAATTCAAACTGTTTTGTAATCTGTGTTGCCAGCTCTTTTGTATGACATTGGTTTCAAGTGTGTGAGGTACATTTAGAATTTCTATTAAACTCCCTAATTAATCGACGAAGAGATTAGAGATCGTTAGTCGAGGGTGGGTGGCGGTGGATTGGATATAGTATATATATAGACGCCTAGTGGAGTTGGCGCTATAACTATAATTAGTAAGAGTTAGAATTATAATAAACGTATCGTCAAGAGAGAAATATTGTATAAATAATATGGCCTTTATATACTCATTCATAAATCTGATGGATGTCTCACAAAATTAGCCGCGATTTGATTTATAATTTATATACGTTTGTAAAATCATCCCTCTGAAATGTTGACACAACATCTGCTATTGTATTGTTGTTTGTATAAGTTAAAAGCAAGTAATGTTAAGCGTGATCAGTGACAGAATTGGTGACAGTTGATAATTTTCATCTGACATTGTGTCCTTTTAAAGAACTTTAAACACATCACTCCACTCGACTCAGGTTTGAATGAGTACCTACAGACAGTGACAGATATTGTAATTGTTTTATCACAAAAAGGATGCTTAACACTAAGATAGAACAGGCGCTTTTTTAAAAAAAACCCTGAAAATATGGTTTCATTTTCATATGGCTTGCTTGGGGAATAAATGAAACATTTTGAAGGACATTGAATCATGGTTAAAACATCAAAATCCGCTATAGACCTAATGCCATTGACGTCACGCATATATCATCCACAGTTGCTTCCCTTGAAGTGAGAACACTTATTTCCGATTGCGTTGTTTACATTGGGAACTTCAAGTGATTGTGGCTGAGACAACACAAAACTGTCAAAATACCGAGGATTTGTACTATCTATGGATGCAATAAATGCACATAGAAATCATAAAATACCAATAAAAGTATAAAATTACCCAACAATAAATCAGTCGATGGATAGTAAGTTACTATATACACAAGATGCATTGACATTCATGTGGATGGCTTGGCCGGATGGGTAAAGTCGTCTGTCTTAGAAGGCATGTCGAAATAGTATAAAATTAATTACAATACAAAAGAGATTTGAATATTCATGGTCCATTCTGTTTGAATTGAATTTGTTATCAGTAAAAGAAAGCATTGACTATAAAATCACACTTATTTGCTCTTAATGGTTTAGCACTTAGTTATTTTAAAGAATTTATGAATGTCTATTCTCCATCTGGTATGCTATGTTCTTTATCTGACCACACTAAATTCCACGTCAATAATAAATCAAATTACTTATTTTATGGTAGGAAACCCTTTTCAATACTTGCTCATCAGATATGGAACGACCTTCCCAAGGCTATTTGTGGCGTGTCAAGTGTAGATGCTTTCAAATAAAAACTAAAACATTATATTTTTACAAAGACATATTTTAAGCATTATCAACGTTTCACACTTATTTGGTTATCGATGTTTTCTTCTTTTAAGGAATAACTGGGAATATGTCTGTTTGTGTGTGTGTGTGTGTGAGAGTGTATGTGTTTGTGTATGTGTGTGTTTGGGTGTTTTTTAGACTGTCATAATTGTAATTTCAAGCATGATGTTGCTAACATATCTTTAGCTATATAATCTTTAAACAATGTTCCCTCTTGCTGTGAATGTCTTTCTCTATCAATACCTTCCTTTTATTTTGTTGTACTTAATTTGTGTCTCTTGAATATTTCAGTGAGAATATCAACATAAATGATGTACTTGGGGATTATGCATTGACACTTGTGGAGTCCCTTGATACTTTAGCTGTAGGTATGCTTTCTAGCCTATAGGAGTCATTAAATATTTAGATGAAAGTAAGTAGATATTAATAAGATTGAGCATTACTATTCGTGCTTACTATTAATATAAAAAAAATAAAAAAATTATGGTTATTACCAGTCTGTAGTTCATCTTTAAAGGTCTCAATATTTCTCAAATACTTGGTACCAGTAGGTTAATTGTTCCATAAATGGAACATATTTGGGGAAAAAATGAATGATCATGAATGTCAACATTAGATGGAGGAATATTCAGAATTTGATATACCGTCTGCCCAGTTTGTATTTTATTTAAAAAAAAAAAAAAAATAGAGCTTTTATATAGCGCAATATCCACTTAACGTGCTCAAAGCGCTTTACAAGGGGTCCCTGGTCAACAGCAACATTTAACATGTAGGACGAGACATGACGCCTGTTAGGCGATATTACAATTTTTTGGACAGAGACAACGCTGTTAACGGCCAGGTACTCATTTTACACCTGAGTACGGTGAGAGAATGTGAGAAAAGAGTCTTTTCCAAGGACTCAACTATGCGTCGAGCGAGGCTCGAACCCAGGACCTTCCGATCCGAAAGCGAGTGTCATACCACTAGACCACATAGCCGCACAATATTTGACTTCATTTGTTATTGATTCACGGGTAACTGTATAAGGTGTTATACAGTTATTTTAGCCTGTCGATAGCATGCACGTCAAAAATGTTAAAAGAAGTCATGTCCTCTTGTAATTGAGAAGTGAGACAATTGCCTTTTCACCTAAAGGCACATATGATGAAAAATATCTATAACAATATTCTGAATTTCGAAGCTGATCAAATATACGACACTATTCAATGCTTTTCAGAACTCTCACACATGAAAAAGAGGTTTCGCAGTCAAAAATTCAAATGGTTTGCTTATATAATTTTATATACAATTCTGCATTTTTATTTTTCTTATTTATTTATTTATTTTGTTGGTGATGATTTTGATTGTTTTTACATTCATTCTGAAAAAATATTTTATTAGTAAATCGTTATTGATCTAGACGTCTAATTAAAAAAAAATTTTAAACAATGAATTATTTGTCATATTTTTTTTTCATCACAGATAATGGGAAACAGCTCTGAGTTCAAAGAGGCCGTCAGACGAACAATTGAACATGTTTCATTTGATAAAAACACTACAGTACAAGTGTTTGAAGCAACTATAAGGTTTGTTCACATTTTACACTTTTGGCAGTATTCAACTGTTCTCATATATATATTCAAACCATTCTGCTAGGCTTTAAGTTCATGTTGCCATCCAAATTTTGAGTATTGCTTTAAATATGTTTGGGAAAATCTTGTTGAAACTGTACTGTACGACTGAAACAGTCTAATGAATTTATTTTTAATGGAACAGGAAACAATTAAATTAAGCCAAGTTTCCCAATATCTAATGATGGGAAAATTGATTGGTAGGTTTGTTGTACAGAAGTATGCCATTATAAGCTGTTATTATCCTGTTTTGTCCTACACGTTAATTGTTGCTGTTTGCTAGGGACCCCTTGTAAAGCATTTTGAGCACATTTAAATGATATTGCGCTATATAAATGATCTAGTTTTGTTTAGTTGTTGGGTTTGTTTTTTTTCAATAAGGACATCAACATGTTACTCTAAAAAAAAAGACAGGAAACTATGGATAATGGTAAAAATTGTTACAAAAGAAATAAAATGCCTTAGGAGTCCTGAGGGAGTATAATCTCATGATGGTTAATGACATTTAATTGAAGATTTAAGATACAATACTCTTTTGGACTCCTTTGACACCAACATGCCTCTTAAAACCGTGCCTGAAACAGCTCCCACAAAGCACTGGTTGAAATCTAGAAAGCCTTTATATGCGTCCAAAATAAAAAAAAAAATTTGACCTCAACATGGCAAAAAGAATGGAACGAACGAAAACCACAAGGGGGTGAGCTATTTGATGTTCCGACACAACAACCCTTGCCAGGCTTTAGAACATTGGCAAGGAAACATTGGACAGCCTGCAACAGCAAATGAGCAAGACATGGCAGAACAGCCAACAACTTCCATAGATGGGGATATATTACCTCCCCTGCTTGCCCCAACTGCGATGCCATCCACCAGGATATGGATCACATGTTGCTCGATTGCCCCAATATCTCCATCCCAGGGAGATATCTCACAATATACCAGGCAGAGGAGACTTTTATGGACTGGATGAAAGACAAGCACATGGAGGTGTAAACAGCTCTACGACACTACCACTATTCCATCATAAGTTATCACATAAAGAAATTTCATGATATTGTACTCGTACAGTTCTGGCATTCTTGTTATTGATGAAATCAAAGAGAGCTGCTCATCTGTGAGGGATCTTATGCTTGTTTATATATCTATCTTTATTGTTCTGTTTCATTTTTTTTTTCTCTCTCCCCCCCCCCTGCCTCTCCCCCTCCTTCTCCTTGTGCTCCTCCTTCTCCTCCTCATCCTTATCCTTCTCCTTCCCCCATCCCTACCCCTCCTCTACCACTTACTTTTTTTTTTTTTTTTCTTAATTTCAAAGAAATCCATTCTGCAAATCTAATAGTAACAGATTTCAACCATTCTTATGTATCATATGTAATTTAGAAATGCCCTTTCGTGCATATTTATATTATAGCGGACATGGTTTTTACAGTTGACTTGATGCAATGAGGGTAGTTGGCAATGATTAGGTGAAAGTTCTGGGAGGCAGTGCCTGAAAAAAGGAGAAAGTAAATTGACGGTAAATTGAAATTGAATGACTATCGCTTTTGTTATAAACCTGAATCAGCTAACAACTAATAAAGGAGAACAATATGCTGATGTTGTAAGGCAACCTGCTCGCCAGGACAGCTAGTATCTAACTTCTTTTGTTAAAAGCTAATTAAGATCATCATTTTTAGTTATTCTTTTACTGCATTCATCAGCAGGCATTTCGAAATCTTTATCAAAGTACCAAATTGGGGATGAGATGGCTGAGTGAATGATGCATTGTACCTTCGTTCAGGGGACACAGGTTCAAGCCTCATTTTTTATCTCATTCTTTTTTCCTTGAACAATAAACTTTGCCTTTATTGCTGACTTTGTTGCAAACAACACTGTTCCGACACCTGATTTATCTCAGTATATTCTCAAGATGAGATAGACCCTTAAGAAAATTTTCCCCTGAGGATGAGTAAAAGGATTTTATGTATTAGAAAATTTATATATTTTTAAAACCCTCCTCCAGGATGCTTGGATCATTGTTATCGGCTCATTTGATAATCAAGGACTCAAGGCAGCCTTTTGGGAATATGTCCATCCCCAGCTATGACAACGAACTTTTAGACATGGCTCATGATCTTGCCAATCGCCTTCTTCCAGCCTTTAGTAATACTCCTACAGGGATTCCCTTTCCACGGGTGAGGAGGAGTTTTTAAACAAAAATTGTTGTTATTATTATTATTATTATTATTATTATTATTATTATTATTATTATCATCATCATCATCATCATCATCATCATCATCATCATCATCATCATCATCATCATCATCATCATCATCATCATCATCATCATCATCATCATTCATTATATTATTATTATTATTATTATTATTATTATTATTATTATTATTATTATTATTATTATTATTATTATTATTTGATATATTATTTATACTCATATATTTTTTTGTGTTTTTTTTCTTCTCCATTTTCCATGATAATTACTGTCAGGAAATTTTACTGTGCCATACAATGATAAAACCACTTTGAGATTTCTTAGAAATAATAAAAGTCTCATGTTGAGTTGAATTTATGATAGGTTGGTAGTCATTGATTTCAGTCTCAGGAATAAAAAAACTTTTTCCCGAAGTATACTCATCTTCACCAGAGTCAGAGAGGCTTTTTCTGAAATTTAATTATGAGTACTGATTCAGAAAAAGGCAAGAAAAAAAAAAAAAATTAAAACTAAACATATTCTTATTGCTTAAATCATTCCAATGTCCGTTTCTGTGCTCTGATTCCTTTTAAGTATTTTTGTTACACCAAATCAATAGATGTAGTTTTCTGTTTGGAGAATGTTTAAGATTACTTTACATATATTTTGTTGCAAGCGCAAGTGTGGCTATGTGGTCTAGTGGTATGACACTCGTTTTCGGATCGGAAGATCCTGGTTTCGAGCCTCACATGGCGCATAGTTGAGTCCTTGGAAAAGGCTCTTTACTCACATTCTCTCACCGTATTCTGGTGTAAATAAGTACCTGGCAGTTAACAGCGTGGTCTCTGTCCAAAAAAGAATTATAATATCGCCTCACAGGCATCATGTCCCGTTCTACATGTTAAGTGTTGCTGTTGGCCAGTGACCTCTTGTAAAGCGCTTTATCATGTTTAGTGGATATTGCGCTATAAAAAAGCTCAATTATTAATTTAGTTAAGATCCAAATTTGAATTAATATATATTAAAAATCTTTTTGTCTAACCAGATTTCTCTAAATCACGGTGTGCCTTTTAATTGTGTCAATGAAACATGTACCTCAGGGGCTGGCACCTTGGTGTTAGAGTTTGGTGTGTTGTCCCATCTACTAGACGACCCAGTGTATGAAGGGGTGGCGCGCCGCGCTGTCAGCAATTTATGGAATTTGAGATCAAATGTCACTGGATTGCTAGGTATTGTATCTTAAATCTTAAATTAAATGTCATTAACTATGATGAGATTATGCTCTCTCAGGACTCATAAGGAATTTTATTTCTTTTGTAACAATTTTTACCATTATCCATAGTTTCCTGTCATTTTTTTTAGAGTAACATGTTGATGTCCTTTTTGGAAAAAAAAAAAAACCCAACAAAACAACAAAACTAGAGCATTTATATAGAGCAATATCATTTAAATGTGCTCAAAATGCTTTACAAGGGGTCCCTAGCAAACAGCAACAATTAACGTGTAGGACAAAACAGGATGCCTGTAAGGTGATATTACAATTTTTTCTGACTAAGACATTGCGGTTAACGGCCAGTAACTCATTTGACACCCGAGTATGGTGAGAGAATGTGAGTCTTTTCCAAGGACTCAACTATGCGATAATCAAAGTGGGACTCAAACCCTGGGCCTTTTAGTCTGAAGGCGAGTATTGTACCATGCACTAGACAACATAGCCATTTAATACTGCAATGGTTTGTCTTAGGATGACTGATGCAAGAAGAATAATGTGATATCTGTGATGTTATAGTTTCATCATACTTCCCCATGTTATGATATGTGTTTCAATCATTGTTAGGCATATCTTTTACCATTTTCCATCTTACTTTTCATGTTGATCAATACTATTAATATTACAGTTTACTGCTTAAATATTGTTTCTGTTTGAAATATATAAATATATATATATATATTTTTTTAGTTTTTATTTATTTATTTTAAAAAAAAATATTTATTATTTATTTTTAAAAAAATTTTATTTATTTATTTTTAAAATTTATTTATTTATTTATTATTTATTTTTTAATATTTTTTTTAGGTAATGTCATCAACATCCAGACAGGAGAGTGGGTTGGGCGTATGAGTGGCCTTGGTGCTGGAATAGATTCCTTCTTTGAATACCTTTTAAAGGTGAGAACAACATTATTATTATTAGTATTATTATTATCATTAATTTTTTTTTTTTTTTTTAGTTTGTTATTTAAAAATGTTTTTTTTTTTGAGACAGAATATCAGATATTATGGTCTATGGTATAGGTTTGTCTTGTACATGCTATGGTTTATCTTCGATTGGACTTAAGGTCTGAAACCCTCAAACTAAAAGCGATTATCTTGCCATAATTGCTTGGTGTATATTTTAAATCTTGTGACTAGTTTTTAATTTGTGACCACTGTCGATATAATGTTTTCGATGGGGTTGTAGAAGGCACTTACTGTAATATGTGACACATTCCAAATAACAAATGCTTATCATGATTTCTTGTTTCTTTCTTCAGGCTTACATACTCTTTGGAGATGAAAATGACCTCAAAATGTTCAATGAGTCATATGAGGCCATCAAGTTCCATCTAAGGAGAGGGTAAATAAATAACCATCTTTCTAAAAGATTTGATGCTTGTGAGATATTGTTAATTTTGTGTATTTTTTTTGCTGAGTTTTTATTGATAAGGTTCTTTTTAAAAAAAATAATTTCAAACATTGAGAGGTTTAATTATGTGACAAACATGTAAACTTTTTTTTTTATATTTGAAGATTTATGTATTAAACAATGTCAGGCAAAGCATATAGAAAACGTAAAAGAAAATATAATCCCAAAAAAATCGACCTGCCTCATGCACACTTTTTCACCTGCTCCCAATTTCTTTATTAATAAGATCTATACTAATAGACATGCAAGATCTCAAAAGTAGAAAAAAATAGTCCTTCAGAGCCATTGAACCCATAAGGACTTTCCACCAGATCTAACAGACCCAGCAACCCAATCACTGCTTAATGGACAGGAGGCTCAGAAAAAAATTTCGCCTGCACCTGGGATCGATTACAGTCCATTTGCTTTTAAAGCAAGAGCTCTACCAACTGAGCTATTGAGATCCCATACATTATCTCAGGAAGATTAATGTTTTGTCCCCACATTTAACATTTTATTGATTTTAATTTTTTTCATTTGATATCGGGAAATAAGATTTAAGGACCTTGTTTTTTAATGTTTGTGTGCAATTAGATCATTTTTTAAAAGTCTGAGAATCATTTTTGTGTACAAGCTCTTTTTGACTTTCGGATATCTAAAGAATGTTTTGCTAATCAAGCTAATCAATAAAATTCATTTATTTTTATTTCAGAATTAATCTTTGCTACAGAAATTGCCAAATGCTGTTTTTTTTTTTTTCCCTTCTTTTTATATATAATTTTTTCTATCAGGAGAGAGAGCTGCAATAGGGGCTCTGGAAAGACTCCCATGTATGTCAATGTCAACATGCGTACAGGAGATGTGGTCAATACTTGGATTGATGCGCTCCAGGCCGCCTGGTCAGCTGTACAGGTAATATTAACAATATGTAAATTGTAAAGCGCTTTGAGTTTGTTTTGTGGAAATTGCGCAATATAAAAGCTCAATTAAAATTTTTATTTTATGTTGGGAGGTCTGAGGTTCGATTGCCAGTCGATGGAAACTGATTTTTGGAATTGTTTTTTTTTTTTCTTGTATTTTTATTTCTTGCTTTGTCTGGTACTGTTTCATACACACTCGTATGGAACAATATGGTAGGGGAAAGTTAGTTAGTTCGGAAAATGCTTTGACAATACCAATCAGTATTTCAGCCCAGGGTATTCTTCCAGAAACTCATCCTGTCCTTTGAAATATGCTTGAATAAATAGAATTCTTAGGCATCTTTTGAATGATATTTTTCCTTCAAGACTTTGTGAACTGGGATTTCTGAATAAAATGAGTAGGTACAGGTTCTCATACATCTGTCATATGACCTCAAAGCGTCAGACGGGGTCACTAGTCTTGAAAGTAATTAAAAAAAGTAAAGTAAAGTAATTAAAGATTATAAAAGAAAGAAAGGTAACAATTAGACTTTAGATGAGGAATAGAGAGGCTGTGAATTTATTTTAAAAAAAAGGATTTGAAAACTGGAAATGCTGTCCAAAGTGGTTTTTAAAAAAGCTTTAAAAAAATAGGAAAATTATTTAGATTAGTCATGTCTCTTTATGAGATGAAATCAAAATTTAATCAATAAGCTTATGCCAGTGAGTTATTTTTATTTCATAATTTTAGTTTATAATGTTTTTTTTTAACAGGTCTTAAACGGAGATATAGAAGAGGCCATTTGTAGTCATGCTGTATATTACACAATATGGCGGCGCTATAGTGCTTTGCCAGAGAGGTATAATTGGCAGTTGAAATCTCCTGATGTCAACTTTTATCCCCTTCGCCCTGAACTGGTTGAGTCAACTTATTTTTTGTATAGGGCAACCAAGAATCCCTTCTATTTGCATGTTGGGAGAGATATACTTAAGAGTATTGATGAACATACCAAGGAAACGTAAGTAATAATTTTCCCATGAGGACTTGTTCATGTGGCTTTGTGGTCTTGTAGTATGATACTCGACTTTTGACTCGCAGGTCCTTGGTTTGAGTCTTGCTTTTTTGCTGTGCAAAGCTCAGTCCCAGGAAACAGATCTCTACTCACATTCTCTTACCAAATTCAGTGTAAAATGAGAACCTGGCTTGACTTATAACAACATTGTCGCTGAAGGGGAAAAAAAATGTGATATCATTTGACAGACATCATGTCTCGTCCCTACAAATTAAGTGTCGTTGTTGGTTGGGGACGACATGTAAAGCGTTTTGAGTAAGTTTGATGGATGTTGTTCAGTATGAAAGTTTAGTTCTTTTACATTGCCTTTAGTTATTTAAATAAATATTTGGCTGTTCATCTGCTTGAAGAAAGAAAAAAGATCATGATAGTTAAAAATGCTGTAATTGGAATGTTTTGAGCTTAATTACATGATACACATTCAGATAAAACTGCAAGTCTAATCTCAAATTAAAAAAAAAAAATTTTTTACCATTAATGATTAGTTTTTGCTTTGGCTGAAGTTTTTTAATTCAAAAACTGTCTTTTTCGCTCATTTCGTTTTTTTTTTTTTTTCTTAAAAGACTATAATTATTTTAATTTTAATTTTTAAAATTTCTCAATCATTCCACATATATTTATATATATATATATAATATATATATATATATATATATATATATATATATATATATATATATATATATATATATATATATATATATATATTATATTTATTTATTTATTTTCTTGATATACTTTTTATAACCTACTTTTAAAGTCAGTTTTCATGAGTGAACAATAAAAAATAACGAAAAGATCAAAAGCTTTTCTAAGCTTGATTGATGAGTTTGATTTTTAAGAAAAATAGATTCAAGCCGCAAGATTTTGCATGGATTATAGTTTGATTAATTTATAATTCTCTTTTGTCTGAACCTGTTTTTTGAACAATGATGCATGATGCTTATAAGATGGTGACAATTATGTAAATGCAAAACTCCGTCCCCTAAAAAAAAAACAATCAGTTTTTTACATTTTGACAAATTTCATGTCACAATCTTAAAGTAATCTTAAAGATGGATCTGTGATTTTTAATTGTACAAAAAGTCGTTTTTTTTTTTTGGTTTTTTATACCATCTCGTCATGATATAAATCTACACTCAATATCCAGATGTGGTTATTGCACCATCCACGATGTACACACCAAAGAACTGGAAGACAGGATGGAAAGCTTCTTTCTGAGTGAAACCTGCAAATACTTATATCTGGTAAGATACTTTGTGGTGACTTCCCCTATTTATCCCTTTCAATCTTGTTAGTGACCATACGTGATTTCTTAAGGGTGGTCTTCTTGTTTTTTCTTTTTGTTTTTTTTTATTTGTTTTTTTTTTGGTTGTTTTTTTTTTTTTTGTTTTTTTTTTTTTGTTTTAACAACAGACATAAACATTTTTTTACCAAGAGGGCAGTAATCAGTGGTCCAAACGAACAAGAATGATTTTTCCTTAGAGGTTTTTTTTCTTTCTTTTTTAACATTGCGGCATTGTAGTCTAGTGGTATGACATTTGCCTTTGAGTTGGAAGGTCATGGGTTCGAGTCCTGAGAGCCACATGGTTGAGTCCTTGAAAAATGCTCTTTACTCACATTCTCTCAATGTACTGAGGTGTAAAATGAGTACCTGGCCAATAACAGTGTTTTTTCTGTCCGAAAAAAAAAAATGGTACTATTGCCTTACAGGTGTCATGTCTTGCCCTTCATGTTAAGTATTGCTATTGACTAGGTAACCTTTGTAAAGTGCTTTGAGCATGTTTGTGGATATTGCTCTATATAAAAGCTCAAGTTTTTTTTGTTTGTTATTTTTTTTTAACTTTTAGGAAACAATTGAGGGGTATGACCTTAAAAACTATTAACATTTAAAAACCAGTGGCAATTATTTTTTAGTTAAACTTTAAAAAAAAAACTCATCTGTTTCACCCTAAACCTTTTACACGTTTTCCAAGTTGATGTAATTTTCTTGTTTAGGCATTTGATAAAGGGACATGAATTCTTCTTACTTTAGCTATTTTACAATTTAACTCCATTTGCAAAATGAATTTAAAAAGCAAATGATTAGTCCATAAGTAACCCCTTTCACAGCTTAAATACTCACAAAAACTCTCAAAAAACAATTGTTGAAAGATTCGTTTACTTACCTGATCAGCATTTAATTTTTTTTTCCAGCTTTTTGATATAGATAACCCAGTGAACAAAGACTTTTCACAGTATCTGTTTTCCACGGAGGGACACATTTTCCCAATCGATTCAGCTTTCCGTAAAAGGAAGTGGAAAGATGACTTTTTGAAGAGTAGGAAAGAGGATAAAGAGAAAAGTGCTGATGTCTTGAACAAGGCAAAAAAGGCACAGCAGAGACACGCGGATAAAGATGACGAGGATATTGTTGATGTTGATGCTGAGGAAGAGATTATTGCAGAACCAGATGAGCAAGATGATGAAGCTGAGACTCAGCTCGTTGTTATAAAGGATGTGAGAAGAAATAACAATTCCATGGTGAGTAGTCATTTAGTTAGAGCCATTAAAGCCCCAAAGAGCTAGAATTTACCCTGGATTTTAAAGAGTTTAATGGACAGTAAATATTTCTTGCTATCCTTTTGATTGGATGCTAATCTGTTGTAAATTGTTCTTCTCCAGATTTTGTCCCAAAATAAGTTACAAACCATCACATAATTTTTCCTCACAAGTTTTCAGTAAATATTCTTTAAATTTTCATTTATCGTTTTTAAATGCATCAATGTGTAACAACTTATTAGGAATAGAATCGAATTGTGAGTTTTAAATTCATTTTTCTGAATTTCTGATACATGAACCAAAAATATATGCATAAATAATTCTAGCCACTAGTTGTCAGATTCATTTTTCTACATTCAAAAACTGCAACTGTATAAATTTTTGTTTTGTTTTATTTATTTATTTTTTTCTCAGTGTGACTTATTCCATCCTGAACGTCGCTACAATTTGCCATTGTTGAGTCATTACCTTACACAAATTGAGGTCGCTGTTGGTTTAAGGAGTGACGGGGACTTGTGATAAAGGCTTATCTGCGGTGTGATTACGTGTGTTAATTTGTCCATTTTTGTTTTCTTTACTTTTACATGAAATGATTCCTTAACATAATTTTTTAATTGTATAAAAATATTTTGAAATTCCTTAGATCACTGACTGGGCTGTGAAAATTAAGATAATTTTTCTTGTATTGATTTTTTTTTAGAGTTGACATCACCTCATGAGTAGAAATTTTAGATAACTTGTTGAAAAGATTTTGAGGATTAAGGGAAAAAGTGCACACTTGTGTCCCATTGTATAAAATGGTGTTTTACAGTTGTCAGAAAGTTAAGGCAATCAGAAGAAATCATGATATATCACCTCAATATAGCAATCTTAACTTAAAGTCTTAGCTATAAATTTAGTCTTGCAGCATCTAAATCATCTGGCATATGTAATACAAATTTGAGATGATGTGTTACAATTTTGAAAAGTTAGCAATGGCTAGGATAGTCATTGTTAGCCAATGGCCAATCACAAAGACAATCAAAATCTTTTGACAAGATGGCTATTTTTTCATCACGGCACAAGGCAAGTCCAAAGAGCTAAAGCTCAATTGGATGCTTGCTTGGATAAGTAAGTGAGTGAAGTCCTTCCAAATTTAAGATGTACGTAATTCCGAACTTAAAAATATGTAAGTATCATTGGAGCAATATATTAAACACATCAGTTGTACCTGGATGCAAGACGTTTTCTCCAGGTGGACAGAATTCTTAAATGGTCTCTTTTAAAGCAGTCTTCATGAATTTTTTTTGTTACTTTCCAATATACTATATATATATATATATATATATATTATATATATATATATATATATATATATATATATATATATATATATATATATATATATATATATATATATTATATATGATTTAATTGTTAACCCAATTTTGATTCTGTCAGTCTATAGTTGCAAGGGGATTCGGTTACAATTATGTTGCTTTATTATGTAATGGCAAAAAAATTGATAGAAAGTGGGATATTAGAGGGCATTTTTTTATACTTGCCAAGAGTAGCTATGACTATTACAGGTGAATTTATTTTTCTTTTTTCTTTTGGTTTACTGTGTGAAAACGAAATAGAGACATTAATAAGCATATAGAGGCATGCTTGAGATTTCTGTAAAACTAGGTTTACGTATTTGAAAATATCATGACTATGTGAACCCCAAAAAATATATTCAGGGGCTTGGTACATATGACATCAAATTAAATAATTATTCCTATACTAGTGCAGAACTGCCAACTATACGCCAAAAAGGAGTATTATTTCGCTTTTAAAATCAAATTTTGTATGAATGCTTTGTTGTTCCACATTACGCCTTAATGTCATCATCAAGGTTGTGTGGGTGATTTAAGCAATTTTTTTTCTTTGTCCCGAATCTCGTCTCACTGAAAACGAAAGAAAGCTGCATTTTTCATCATCCACTTCCAGCGTATCTTGTTTTCAGAAGCCTAAATTAGAAGCGTTATTTGAGCATAGTATCCTTTACCAACTTTATTGTGGAGAGGAATCTTCCAATAACGATTGCAGATGATTGTGGTGATATATGTTTATGAATAATGCCTTTGTTTTGCACAATTACACATTTTCCTTCAAAAGGACACCCTTTTTCACTCAAAATTACACCTTTTCTTCAGTTGGGGTTGGCAGCGCTGCTAGTGCCTTTGCTTGGTTGTTAAATCACAAGTGTTGACCAAATACTGTTTCTCTCTGGAGTTCAATGTTAATATTACTTTTGTGGTATGAAAGTATTCATTGGTCAGTTTTAAGGACATGTGGGTTTTTATCCTACATCATAAAAATGGTTTTCTAAAGATCAAATTGACGCCGTTATTTTTTGCTATATTTATTTTTCAAGTTTCAAAAAGGTTAATATAAAACACTGACTTAGTGTGATGATCGAAACTTGGCTTGGATATTTTTAAGAAAGGAGAGAAAGTGAACATATTAATACAATGAGACGGACTACTTATCCTTAATCTTCCCAGTTGCAATTTGAACTTATTTTCTGAGTGGTCATAGAGATAATAATTGTTGCACTGTCTTATTATATATATGACATGAAATAATTATTTAATGTTTGATTTTAAAAAAGAAATATAATAAAAGCAATAATTTGAAAATCAAATGTTCCTACTTTATACATAGTATATGTAACAACTACTCATTTCAACAATACCAATAATCGTGTTTTATCAACGCATTTGTGTCAATCATTATCAACTCTTCCAAAATCCACGGGCCACTTTACCTATTCAATATAATCTAAATATACATTATATGAATATTTATTATGGTACATACTATTCTGTTTCATGATTTGTTTTGTCAACCTATTGATTCCACGTAGACAGTTTAAATGCCAAAATCTGTGATAATATATTATTGGTAAATCTTAAAATGATTACGAGTGTAACAGATGGTAGTGTGTGATTAGGATTGTAACAAATGGTAATGTGTGAGAAGATTGTAATCCATGGTAATGTCTGATTAAGATTTTACCCATCGATTATTTGTGATAAGATTATAGTCAGTGGTAATGTTGGATAAGATTATAATTGGTGGTAATGTGCGGCTATGTGGTCATGTGGTATGACACTCGCTTTTGGATTGGAAGGTCCTGGGTTTGAGCCTTGCTTGGCGCATAGTTGAGTCCTTGGAAAAGTCTCTTTACTCAGATTCTCTCACCGTACTCAGGTGTAAAATGAGTACCTGGTCGTTAACAGCGTTGTCTCTGTCAGAAAAAAATTGTAATATCACCTAACAGGCATCATGTCTCATTGTGCACATTACGTGTTCCTGTTGATCAGGGACCCTTTGTAAAGCACATTGAGCACGTTTAGTGGATATTGCGCTATATAAAAGCTCAAGTTTTTTGGAAATTTTTTTTTTTTTAAATGTGTGGTTAAGATTGTACCCATTGGTCAGTGCTGATGGTTTTCCTCGGATCTGTGGAAATCTGTCGTGATTTTAGAGTCAGGGAAGGGATTTGCTCCTTCTAAAGAATTTCATTTCCCCCCCAATCAAATGTACTGACAGACCTGATGTCTGATGGAAGAAATATGTGTAGTTTTCCACTCTCCAATAGTTAGCTAGAATTTCAAATGCTCTTAAAGTGGGGGGTTAGTGAAGTAAAATTGGGGCTTATAGGCAATAGTTCAAAATGTTCCTCCTTTTTTACTTATCATCACCATCAGCACTGATTAGTATTGTGTTGTTAGTAAAATGTAATTTAAAGGAAAAGTGTTACCAATGTTAAAATATGATTAAGATTGTACTCATTAGTAATATGTGGTTAAAAGTGTTACCAATGGTAATATGTGACTCAGATTTTTAATCATTGATAATGTGTGATTAAAATTGTAACCAACGTTTATGTGCATTTATGTATTTCAAAAACTTTTGTCTCCATTAATTTATATCAATGTTTTTTTATCAGACTTGCCACTTATACAAATAGAAATCTGTATGAATACAAGGTATTTGGAACCCCTCGTCATGTTCAGTTTTATATTTAGAAAATGGAAAGAAAATTTGTGAAAGCAGCTTTTTAAAATTAAAAAAAAAAACTACTTACATATAGATTTTTTTTAAAATGGAATCAGTCTATAACAAATATGAATGGCTAAAAAGCTCTTTATCTTGGGCAAACACAGTTTTTAAAAAATAAAATGGGAATTTGTATTTTTTTTTAATGTGAAAAATGAAGATTTTATGTTTGCCGATAGTGGCAGATCTATCTAAGCATTGTGTTATAAATTTATTGTTAATTATATAAAGTGGTTTTGGTACAATGCCGAGTCATCTGGATGCGAAAGAAAAAAACCCAACTAAAATACAAAATCAGTTGAAAATCAGAGAGAGAGAGAGAGAGAGGGAGAGAGATTCTGTTTCTTTTCTTTTTTTTTCATGTTTAATGATGTATTATTCAAATATCCATTTGTGACTGCGATGACATCAAAACAAATAACTCTGGGTGGGGTTCCTAATCTCCCATAGTGGGCAGGGGGGTACATACTGTGTCTTCTATCCCCTTATATTTGTTTTCCAACATGCATTCTGTCTTTGTCTTGGAATGAGATTACTTGGTTTTGTCCTGGCCCTGGCCGGAACCTAGCTGGGAGGGAAACAGTGAAATGCATAGTTATTGTTTTGGGAGATGATATTTTTTTTCCTTGTAAATCATCTCTCTGTTATGTATTTTATTTGTTATTTTGAATGTATGATGTAAGCATTTGAGTGTATTCCTCTGTTGGATTTTGTGCTTGTGTCCGGATGAGACTTATAGGTGATCTCAAACTAAGTAGATTGGTGGTATGCTCTTGGAATCTACATCTGATCCCTCTTTGTTCCCAGTTCCCCTATGTCTTACTTTTTCTTGGGTGCTTTAATTGTAATTCAAGAACTTTTTACTGTCCCATTTTCTTCCTTTTTACTGGCGCTGATATAACCTAAATGTGTTGCAAGCGCCGTAAAACCCTTAAAAACAAACAAAAACAAAACAAATAACTCAAAAGTAGGGTAGTGAATGGTATTTGAGCTACTTAATCTAATTCACTCTCCTCATACATATACAGAAAAGTTTATTCTATGTTTATATTTATTTGCGGGTATAGGTCTCAATGAAGGCATTTTATGTTTCTCTTGGACAAGATTTTAAACACTCGATCTCTACATTGGATGCAGCATGGGGTGATTCCTGTTGAGTTTGGTTATATGGATTATCGTTATTCTTTGATGAAGTGCCCCAGTTGTTATAGCATCTTAAGTAAATTGCAATTTCCACCTAGAAATGATTAACAATACAGTCCACTCCAGATGATTGTAACACCTTGGGATCAGCGAAAATGTTGCGATTAACCAACGTTGCAATTAAACGAAGTTGTGTTTCCAGTCCACTATTGCAATTGCAACATTTTATACATATTATGGTAAACTCAAACCAGTTGTTGTAAACATTGTTTTTAGTCCACCATAGACTGAGCAATATGATTGAAATCAAAACCATAAAGCAGCCTTGTGTAGATTTTGTCAAGCAAAATCAGCTTTGGTGCAAGTCAACATCTTTTTCAGATTTGATTCCCTTTCACCCTTTTGTTCTCAACATTTGTAAGAGTCAAAGAGATCAGCTGTGATGAGAAACAATAAGCTCTCACCAAACTCGTTGGTCACAATGCACAGTTGTTAATCCCAAAACAAAGAATTTGCTCAGTCTCTCTTTACAGTTGTCATTGTCTACCTGTTGTAAAGACTATGTCAGCCAGTCCTCTCTCCTCGTATTTAATGGCCACTGATGACATCACAAACCCATACTGCAAAGCCCCACCCTCTTTAGTCTCTAATAGAGTGGTGATACACTACTGTAGCATTAAATCCCGCTCACTCTCGATTTTCAACCTGTCACGATTTCTTCCATGATTAAATTTAATCGTGATATTTTGTTTGATTGATTTCTTGAATTTACCACTTTTTGAGGGCGAAAATTTGTTGCGATTAACCGAAGTTTGTTGCAATTAACCAGTGACTTTTATATAGAATTAATTCTTTTTCTTGTGAAATGTTGCGATTAACCGAGTTGCGATTATCCGGAGTGGACTGTAATAAAAGAGAATAAAGAAAATAGAAGCTTCAATTTAATTTACCAAGTCAATTGATTTACAAAAATACTAATATTGATTAAATTGAATTGAAGCTTCAATACCTATTTATTGTTATATATTTCTTAGAGCTTCACACAATAGCAATATTTGCATTGACTTCTACCAAGGCAACTGATAAAGCTATCAAAGCAAACATTAGACCTTTATCCAAAGTATCTTGGTAGAAACTGTTTCTCTCATTCTACTAATTCCTAGTTTCTCTGATTACTTCGTATATTTTTTGAAAAATTATTGCATTGATTTTTTAACATACTAATTATTTGTAAAATGTATTATGTCGCGTGCAGTAACCACTCTCACCATACAAGTTATAGACTTACATACCATAATTGTGGTTAATTTTTTTTCCTCTGTTTAATCTGTATGTAAACCCTTTTAAATATAACATGTTTTCCACTGTGCTTACCACTCCTGTTATTGATAATTCCAAAAAAAAAAAGAATTTAATTTTCTCCTATATATTTTTTTTCATTTTACATTTTTTATTTGTCATGGACGTTTGGTAAAAGATAGATATTATGGTGGGCAGGAGGTCACACTGTGTCTTCTGTCCCCTATTTCTGTTTTACGAGTTGCTTTCTTTCTTTGTCTTGGAATGGAATGACTTAGTTTTGTTGTAACCCTGGCCAGGGACCTTGACCGTGAAGTAAAAACCAGTCAAATGTACAGTTATAGTTTTGGGAGATGATATTTTTTCCCTTATAAATCATCTCTCTGTTATGTAGTTACACTTCTTTTTTTTTTTTTTTTTTTAAATATACAATGGTTTGTAAAGATTTGAGTGTATTCCTCTTAGTGGGGACCTGTGCTTGTATCTGGATGAGACTTTAAGGTGATCTCAGACGAATGATAGTTTGCTCTTAGAATCTACATCTGTTCCCTATTTGATTTCATCCCCTTCATTTTACTTTTTCTCGTGCGCTTTCAATAGTAAATCTATAACTTGTTTGACTATCCCATTTTACTGGCGCTGAAATGACCTAAATTTGTTGCAAGTGCCGTAAACCCCTAAAAATATGCAAAAACAAAGCTCGTACATATTGATAACTATCTTTTTAAAAAAAAATTAGTATTTTTTTTTAATGAGTTGCATGTGCCATTCATGGAACCAGTAACAATTGTGTCACTAGTCGTAATTGGTCATATCTTGGACACTCAAAGAGAGCAAGTAGTGTATCAGAGTTAATGGAGCCGGAGTTTATTGTGAAGTGAGCAGTGCTGTAAAATTATTTGCTACCTTTTTGATAGGACAATGATCTAATGCAAGATCCTCAGTTTTAACACTGCTTTTGTGATAGCAAATAAGATGGGGCTGTAAATAAATGAGTTTTACAACTGTAGTAGCTAGAAAACAAATTCACTCTTATATTCACGTTCTAAAGTTGGGATATGGATGTTGATTCCTTTATGTTAAAGTATTGTTTAACACATAAGAACAAAGCACTTTTAGTATGTAATTTATTCTTTTTGATATAGATAATAATTAGTATAAGAGAATAATGAATAGCCATGTTTTTGTCAGTTTTTATCTATTTGTCTGTTTTTGATTTAATTATTTTTACTGTTTTGTTTTGTTTTTAAATATTACTTGAAATTTATTTATTCATTGTCATTATTATTATTTTTCTTTTTTAGTTGTTTGTTTTCCTCTCTTAATTTCTTCTGTTATTTACAGATATGCAATTTCTATTTTTAATAATTTATCTAACCACCCATATTTTTTATTTATTTCACCCATGATTATGAATTATGCAAGTGCCAAGTTTGTGTCTGATATGATCTATTTTTAAACGGATGATTGATATGTTTTTTTTTTAATTTTCATTGCAAGTTTGTTTTTCAACATATCCTTTGTATAGTTTAATAGAATGTCAGTGACGTTCATTACAATACCTTAGCCCTCCATGGGCACTGGGCGGGGTCTTTTGACCTCCCATGGTGGGCAGGAGTTTCTTGCTGTGTCTTCTAACCCCTTATATCTGTTTTCTAAGTTCCTTTCTGCCTTTGTTTTGGGAATGTGATTACTTGATATTGTCCTTTCCCTGGCTGGAGTCCTTGGCGGGGAGGGAAATAGTCAAATGTATAGTTAGAACTTTGGGAGATATTTTTTTCATTGTAAATCATATCTCTGTTATGTACTGTTATATTTATTGTTTTGAATATATAATGGTTTGTAAACATTTGAGTGTAATCCTCTTAGTGGGATCCTGTGCTTGTGTCTGGATGAGACTTTAAGGTGATCTCAAATTAAGTATACCGATGGAGTGCTCTTGGAATCAACATCTGTACCCTATTTGTACCATTCTCATTTGTCTTACTTTTGTCATGTGCTTTTGTCATTGTAAATCTAGAATTTTTTGACTTTCCTATTTTCTTCCTTTTTACTGGCGCTGAAATGAACTAAATGTGTTGCAAGCGCCGTAAGACCCTTTAACTCACTCAATCCTAGAGATTTTTGCTACTTTTCAAAATTGGAAAACAATATTTAAAAAATGAGCAAGTGCATAGATATTTTTATTCAACTACCATTAACATGTAAACATTAAAAATATTAGCTTTGTTACTACGCCTATTATTTGTCTCAGAGAAATGTAATAAATAGGCATGGCGTACAAGTAACCCCGAGTATATTACGGATATAGTCGGTGTTAGGGTTGAGTGAGTTAAAACAAACAAACAAAACCTCTTTGGTCAGTTGGTTCTTCATCATTCCACAGCTTTGTTGTCTCTTCAATCCCTCTATTTCATTTATTCTCTCTATTTGGTTTTGTGTCCTTGTTATGGATTAAGCCAATTGATTTTCTTATCAACTCTCACGTTTTATAAACATTTTTTTTTCATTTCTCACGTATGGGTATGGTGATTATTTTGTGTGTCAATTTCAAAGTGACAAATAAGGGGGGCAGGCGCTGGTGTAAGATAAAAAGTAGTCCTTCAGAGCCATTCGGCCCATGGAGCAGGAGTTTATCTAGGTTTCTATAGCGTGAAATGGACAATAGCAATTGCTTGCTATCCTTTGGATAGGACTTTAGTCTATCTCAAAGTACTTTTGCCAAATCAAACAGACTCAGCTACCCATTCACTGCTCTGTGAACAGGGGGGTCAGAAAATAATCTCGACTGCACACGGGATCGATCTCTGTCCCTTTGCGTGTGAAGCGAGTGCTCTACCAACTGAGCTATCAGGACCTCTCGGGGTAAGATAAAGATATGATAAAGTATGTCAGACACAGTGCCAGACAAAGCAAGAAAGAAAAAAAATACCCCCCCCCCCCCCAAAAAAAAATAATAATAATAAAAACAAAAAGATCCCCAAAAAATCAGCCTGTCTCAACAGTCGAAGCTGGTTGGCTGATTTTTGTTATGGGAGTTTTTTTTTTTCTTTGTCTGGTAGTGTTTCTTACATACATTTTCAGATCTTTATTGTGAAAAGGAAAAGGCACCTCTTTGTTTGCCATGCCCCCTTTATATTTTTAAAACTTCTTTTGGGTCTTATTTATTTCTCTTTTTTTTTTTCCATAACTTTTTTTTCATCTAACGTTTCACTTCATCCATTTGAAACTTAAATCATAGCTAAAGAGTTTTATTCTCCTAAAGAAATTGCCCCCCCCCCCCCGTGTTTTGATGTTCGGTATGTAAGAATATAATTCATGGTCAAAGTCAAAGAAGTGAGTATACAAGATCCATGGAGCTGGATTGATCCCGGTTTGTGTCAGGTGAAATGGATAAAATTAATAGGAAACTACCCTTGGATATGAGATGCTAGTATGTCGCAAAGTACTTTCCACCAGCTCTAACAGACCCAGCTACTTAATCACTAGTGGATGGACAGGGGGCCAGAAAAAAATCTCGACTTCAACTGGGATAGATCTCAGTCCCTTTGCGTGTGAAGCGAGTACTCTACTGAGTTAATGGGGAACCCCCCCCCCCTCCCCCCCTAAGTCAAAGGAAACATATCCAAATAACGTTTAATTAATATTTTAAAAAATTATATGCAATTGATTCTCTAATTGTTCAATGCATTCACACAATTCACAAAGAAGTGTGTCGATATTCCATCAACCTTTCTTTCCCCTACCCAGACTGATTGATGACTATCACCTTTCACTCAATTCACTTGGTCAACCATTTTGTCACTCTATATAAGTGCCCTTATCACTCGAACCCAGGAAATAAACCACAAGCATCTAATCCTCCTCAGTATTATTATTATATTATTATTATTATTATTATTATTATTATTATTATTATTATTATTTATTATTATTATTATTATTATCATAATCATTATTATTATTATTATTATCATAATCATTATTATTATTATTATTATTATTATTATTATTATTATTATTATTATTATTATTATTATTATTATTATTATTATATTATTATTATCATAATCATTATTATTATTATTCTTGTTATTATTATTATTATTATTATTATTATTATTATTATTATTACTATTGTCATCATCATCAGCAGCAGCAGCAGCACTACCGTCATAAATTGGATGAATAAAGTTTGTGTCATATTGAAGAATCTTGTCACTTTATTTTCACAATACTTATTACCATTTGAATATGACCCAAATCTTATGGCAATGGGGTGGAGTCTTTGATCTCCCTCAGTGGGGGAAGAGGTTACTATTGCTTTGTTTTCTATCCCCCTATAGATAGTTCGAAGATGACGTCACTCAGGCCTTTGTTATTGTTTTTGCCATCCGCGTTTGTGAGTTGTTCTCACTAAACGGTCTGGGTGGGGATCCTGACCTCCCATAGCGGGCAGGGAGGTACACACTGTGTCTTCTATCCCCTTATATCTGTTTTCCAACATGCTTTCTGTCTTTGTCTTGGAATGAGATTACTTGGTTTTGTCCTGGTCCTGGCTGAGAGGAAAACAGTCGAATGTATAGTTAGTTTTGGGAGATATTTTTTTCATTGTAAATCATCTCTCTGTTATGCACTGTATTATGCCTTCTTTATATTATATATGATTTGTAAAACATTTGAGTGTGTTCCTCTTAGCGGGGACCTGTGCTTGTGTCTGGATGAGACTTTTAGGTAATCTCAAACTAAGTACTTTGATAGAGTGCTTTTGGAATCTACGTCTGTTTCCTATTTGAACCAATTCCCCTTTGTCTTCCCTTTTCTTGGATGCTTTATTGTAATTCTAGAACTTTTTACTATCCCATTCTCTTCCTTTTTACTGGCGCTGATATGACCTTAATGTGTTGCAAGCGCCGTAAAACCCTTAAAAACAAACAACATCACTAAACGGTATTAACCTGACTATAAACGTTCATGGTTACACAGAGTTTGTGTGTTGGTCCGTTATACTTCCGGATGGCAATGTTGTGAACTCCTTGGCCAAGCACATTCTATCTATAGATAGTTCGAAGATGACGTCACTCAGGCCTTTGTTATTGTTTTTGCCATCCGCATTTGTGAGTTGTTCTCACTAAACTGTATTAACCAGACTATAACAGTTCATGTTTACACAGAGTTTGTGTGTTGGTCCGTTATACTTCCGGATGGCAATGTTGTGAGCTCCTTGGCCAAGCGCATTCTATCTATAGATAGTTCGAAGATGACGTCACTCAGGCCTTTGTTATTGTTTTTGCCATCCGCGTTTGTGAGTTGTTCTCACTAAACTGTATTAACCAGACTATAACAGTTCATGTTTACACAGAGTTTGTGTGTTGGTCCGTTATACTTCCGGATGGCAATGTTGTGAACTCCTTGGCCAAGCGCATTCTATCTATACCTGATTTTCTCTCTTTCCAGGATGTTGCTCTCGTCTTTGTTCTGGATTTATATTGGTCGTTTTTTTCCTGATTTCATTTTAGATAGTTGTTTAGCCAGGTACTCATTCATACCAGTGGGGCAATGTGTGTAAACTATGGCTTTGTGGTCAGGTGGTATGACACTTGCCTTCAGACCAGTAGATTCCTGGTTTGAGTCCCACTCGGGGCAGCGTCAAGTTGAGTCAGATTCTCTCAGTGCACTCGGGTGTAAAATGGGTACCTGGCTAATAACAATATTGCATCTGCCAACAAAACCTGTCACAGGTGTCATGTCTTGTCCTACCTGTTAAGTGTTGCTGTTGGCTTGGGGCCTTTTGTAAAGCGCATTGAGCGCACTTATTGGATTTTGGGCTATATAAAAGCTCAAAGTGCCCTAAAAGAGGACACAATGCCAGGTGCCTAGAGCTGTTAATTCACTGAATAGTAAGTCTCATCCTATATGTTAAGTGTTGCAGTTGGCTTGGGGTCCGTGCAAAGCGCATTGAGCCTATGTAGTTGATATTGCTCTGTATGAAAGCTTACCCCTCTCCTTAACAGCCATTTTCAGAATTTTCCCCAAAACTTCACACCTTCTCAACACAAAAACAGACAGTTCTTACTCAAATAGAAAAGCAACAAGCACATTCTATATTGTTCGACGATATGAACTCTATCACAGAGTGTCATGGTTTTAAAGCTATAGCAAAAAGAAATGAAATCTGGATAAGAAAAGTGACGGTTGCATCGTAACAAATGTGACGGTTTTTCAATAGGTGGTAAGGAGAGGGTTAAACTCAAGCTCAAAGTTCCCTTAAAAAGACACGATGCTGGGTGCCTAGAGCTGTCAATTCACTGAATAGGCCCTGTACTGTATAAATGATTTACATCAGAAAAGAGCCAACGTTTTCTGATCTTTGCCACACATATTATCCCAAACTATATTCAATTAATTTATTTTATTACATTTTTTGGGAGCAACAGACAATTGCTTATACATTCTGTATAACCAAAATATCAAAGCCCAATTGATTATTCTTAGTTTTTAGATTATCAAAATCAACTACCTACTAAAATATAACATGACAAAATTGATTCGTTTTGTTATATTTTATTTTTTAAAAATAAATTGACAATAAAAATAATGCTTGGAATTATTGATCATTTAAAAAGAAAATTCCCAAACAGCCCAATTGAATATGTAGTTCTCATTTAACTTTTTATTCAGAATGGATATATTGTGTTAAATAAAGTTGATCTATCTGTGACTGTAACATGAAAAGCAGATTTTGATCATTTCATCCAAGCATTATTCTCAAAGCTTCATCAATATTAAAACAATAAAAGTTATGTGGACGGATTATTCACGTTCATAAGGTAAAAATTATGTAAAAATTTTTAAAAATCAGTCAAATGGAACGATGAGTATTAAAAGTTGGTTTTGATACTAAATAAAAGATTCATAAATTATGTATAACAAAAAAATATCCACAGCTTAATTTAAGATTTATCACAGAAAGTGTACAATTGGTGCAAATAATTAAAGAATCAGAAAAAAACAAAACCTGAAATTTGAAATAAAAAATAAATGCATTGAAAAATTTGTTCAATCAAAATTGTGTAGAAAATTTATATTGTTCATAATTTTAACAATAATCAACAACTTGAGATATTTTTCTTGAGTAATATATGATAATGATATAAATTTATAACATAAGGAAAAACAGAACAAAACGCTCAATGCATGTTTTTTGTTTTTAAGGGTTTTACGGCGCTTGCGACACATTTAGGTCATATCAGCGCCAGTAAAAAGGAAGAAAATGGGATAGTAAAAAGTTCTAGAATTACAATAAAGCATCCAAGAAAAGGGAAGACAAAGGGGAATTGGTTCAAATAAGAAACAGGTGTAGATTCCAAGAGTACACTATCAAAGTACTTAGTTTGAGATCACCTAAGTCTCATCCAGACAAGCACAGGTCCCAACTAAGAGGAATACACTCAAATGTTTACCAATCATCTAATATAATATGTAAACTAAACATAATACAATGCATAACTGAGAGATGATTTACAAGGAAAAATATATCATCTCCCAAAACTATAACTATACATTCGACTGTTTCCCTCTCAGCCAAGGACTCCGACCAAGGTCAGGACAAAACCAAGCAATCTCATTCCAAGACAAAGACAAGAAAGCAATTGGAAAACAGATGAGGGGATAGAAGACACTGCAAGTACCTCCCTGCCCGCTATGGGAGGCAGGAACCCCACCCAGTACGCTCAATGCAAACAAAATAAAAGAATATTATCATTGTTATTTTAAAAAAAAGTAATATGTGAATGATTTTTAAATATGGAATAGATAGATATATATATATATATATATATATATATATATATATATATATATATATATATATTATATATATATATATATAATTTTAAGTGCCAGAAACACTTCGTCAAATTTGTGAGCAATTGGTAACATTATCACAGTTTAATAAATGATAACAACAGATTTGTTAGATTTATGTGAGAAATAAGTATAAAAGAAAACTTGGGGTTATTTTTTTTTTTGTTTTTTGTTTTTTTTTTAGCCCAACCTTCCGTGTATAAAGTCTGTTGTGTAAAATAAATCTGAAAGGAAAAGTTCCATTTTTTCAAAAAGAATATATCAATAGTACATTTGAAAACTATCCTTTCATGAGATTGTCGCGTACTGCCCGAATACATAAATTTCATCATAAGCCACTGAACCCCACAAATATAGGGTTTTGTTTGATATTTGTCATTGTTTTTTTCTATACAAAGGAAGGCTTTTGTTTTGAATTTGAGTAAGGATAACATTTCTCAACTAAATTAATCCTCATCAAACCCAAAACAAAACCTAATAATAATTCCAAATTTTCAAAAAAGCAGTTGAAGAGTACAGGGGGGGGGGGGGGGGGGGGGGGGACGACGGACCACTGATGTCTATTTTTTCTGACTGCCCCCCCCCCCCCCCAATCCTTGAGTAATGTCAAGACTTTCCCTCTATAAATAGAACAGCGAAGAAATTACAATCATTAAATAGTTATGGTTTTAGTATTCTGCGGTTCTATTTATGGAGGGAAAGTTTAGACCTCTGACAGCGTGGTTTTTCCTCACCATTTATGCAACATGCATGATATCTTTTCAAAAACGTATTGCGTATCAACATGCATCGCTGCTTTATGTGATAAATCATGAAATTTCAAACAGACATTAATAAATGAAAACCAAACAACAACAACAACGCCCCCCCCCCCCAAATAAAAAAAACTACAAAAAAAAAAACGACAGAACAATAAAAAAAACAAACAAGCACACACACACTCACACACACACAAACACACACACACAAATCAATAGTGAAAAAAAATCGATAACTAAATGAAAAAGTAGTCAACCATAAGAATTTTTTTTTTTTAAATATTGACATTTAAAAAAAAAATGGAATATATAATAAGTAGATAAATGTCAGGAGGTAATAAAATTCCTCAAAAATAATTTTAACGACATGTTAAATTGCTGGCTTGTTTACATTTCGTTACTAGCTCCTCAGGCTGGGCAAGCATTATGTCAAAAACTGGATGATGCACCAAAATTACAATGTGTTCGACACAATAAAGGGCAATATAGGATTATTACATATTGCACAACATTTATTTTGCCCATTTAAAGATACTTTTTAATATACCATTATTACTACCAAAAACACAAACCTTCCAAAAACAAAAAAAAAAAAACAAAAAAAAACCCAAACACTCTCCATGTCTATCATAATTTGGTTACAAGGAGAAGTTGAGTGAATTTACTCCAATGGTAGGATAACCTCAGACGATTAAGCATTTCGTCACATAGGAACGTAGCAATCTCAAACAACTTCTACTTAAAGATAAGTTAATCAACGATTTACATAAATTGTTTAAACGATTAGCCATTAAAAAAAAAAAAAAATTAAATGTAAAATAGCTTACAGAAAACGGGTTTACATAGAGTCCATAATAAATGTAAAAAATTAAAAACAAAAAAAACAAACAAAATATTTTGTTTAAAAACATCCCTCCAACTCCCCCTCCCGCAAAAAAAAAAAAAAAAAAAAAAATTAAAATTAAGAAATAAACTTAGTTGATTAAACTTTCATTGCAGTTGAATCTGAATCGGACAGCTGTTATTGACTGAATTGCTACTCTTCCTCTTCCTCCTCCTCAATGGGTTTTGCCTTTGGTGATTTTGACCTGCTCTCTCGGTAACGTGTAACCTTTTCTTGCATCTGGGCAATCTGACGGTCTCTCTCATCCTGTGTAATAAATATCAATATCAAGTAAAGTGCTATGTGGTCTAGTGGTATGACAATCGCTTTCGGATTGGAAGGTCCTGGGTTTGAGCCTCGCTCAGTGCATAGTTGAATCCTTGGAGAAGACTCACTCACATTCTCTCACCGTACTCAGGTATAAAATGAGTACCTAGCCGTTAACAGCGTTGTTACTGTCGGAAAAAAAATTGTATTATCGCCTAACAGGCGTCATGTCCTGTTCTACATGTTAAATGTTGCTGTTGGCCAGGGACCCCTTGTAAAGCGCTTTGAGCACGATTAATCGGATATTGCGCTATATAAAAGATCAATTCAAAGCTCAAATTTTAAAGTAAATTACGATTGATAGTTGCTGGTGGTTGTGGTTGTGGTGGTGGGTAGGAAGTGAGGCTCATAATGTCAATCAGGGGACAGCGTGGCTCAGCAGTACAGTCTTTGTTCTATACCTGAAAGTACCACGTTCGATCAGCCCCCACTGTGCTCTGTGGCCTTGAGCAAGTCACCTCACCCTAGCTCAAATTTGCGGCGCTGCACTGCGGCTGTGCCTGGATTATTCCAGTCTTCCCTTGGAATAGACCCTAGAGAAAAATTTCCTCTATGGGGTGAATAAAGGGAATTTTATTTTTTATTTATTTCTTTTTTCATCAGGAGGGGGCTCATAGTATTTCAGTCGATAGAGCACTTGCATCACATTCAAAGGGACTGAGATCAATTCTGGGTGAAATCCAGATTTTACTGCCTCCCCCCCTACCTCCAGTAGTGATTGGGTAGCAGGATCTGCTAGATTTGACAGAAAGTGTTTTGCAATTGACTGGCATTTTATAAAAAAAAAAAAGGGGGGGGGGGATAGACTCCGGCTCTATGGGGGCCTCTGAAAGACTGCTCTATTTGGGTACAATATTGGAGTGAATTTGATTCAATAAACTTTATAAGTTAAGCTTAAAGTTCAATTTTAAAGGTCACGTTCTCTCAGACATGATATTATTTTGATACGATTGGTCAATGATATGAGAACAAGATAGAGCCCTCTGTCCATTGAGGGCTAGAAGTGTGGTATAAATGTTTATCATTATTATAAGTCATAATTATTTGAAGGGGTTTTAAGTCAGAAAAGGTTTGACTTTAGTAAATACATGTATGTATTTTTTTTAGAAAAAGTTATACCAATGTGCATACATTTGGAGGTCTGAGAGCTGAACGCAATTATGGGCTTGATTTAACATTGTTGAAATGGAAATATTTCCATTGGTTTGAGAGTATTTCCATTACAACAATGAGCCCATAACAAGTTGGGTTATCAGACCCACAAATAAGTACACATTGCATTATCCTCATTGTTTCTTTTTTCATATTTTTGTTTACAGTCAACAGATTCTAGATGCTTAGTATTCACGATTATTCCAGCTCAATACATAAATCTGTATTTGACTGTTTTTAAAAGACTGATTGTCCTGGATACATTAATAACATGCTTAAATTCTATGCCCCATCCAGAAATCTGAGATCAAAGTCTGATAATCACATTCTTGTGAAGCCAAAAATGACTTGCAAAATTGGCGAGCATGCATTTGAATATTCGGCATCCCTTATCTGGAACTCCCTTCCAAGATATATCAAAGAGAGTAATGATGCAGATTTCTTTAAAAACATCTTAAAATGTTTCTTTTTAATATGTAGCACTGTAGAATTACATTGCTTTGTTTCATATTGCATGTTTGAGTGGTTGTATGTTTGAGTGAAAGTAGCCACGTTACTGTTAAGCGCTTTGAGCTTGTTGATATATGGGATAAGGCGCTATATAACAACCATATATTATTATTATTATTTACAGTACTCACCTTTTGTGCTTTTTCAAGAATTGTCTTCTGTCTCTCACCCAGGCTGAACAAAGCAGCGGCTTCTGTCTCTCTTTTATTGGCGCGATTTTCCAACCTCTTCCTCAGCTGTTGAAAAATAAAATAAAAATGTAACCATTCACGAGGAGAGACGGAAATAAGTCAAGTAGGTCATAACTATTTATTTATAATGTAAACAGTCCGTAAATAACATTATTCTAATCATTTGAAAATACCCCAAAATCAAAACAAAAATTGAATTTATAATGCCATATTCTCTCTCTCTCTCTCTCTTTCTCTCTCTCTCTCTCTCTCTCTCTGTATTCTTTCTCTCTCTCTCTCTCTCTCTCTCTCTCTCTCTCTCTCTCTCTCTCTCTCTCTCTCTCTCTCTGTCTCTGTCTCTCTGTGTGTGTGTGTCTCTCTCTCTCCTCCTCGTTCACTCTTTGAACATAAGTGAAAATCCAAAAACTTTTTTGATAGCCCATTCATGACAACACAATGGAGTTAAATTTAGAAATATATTATTTTTATCACTTTGATGTAATGCGTCAATAACTGTTGTCCACATTTTTGTTGTATTATTAACACTTATTCAAATCATATACACACATCTAGACACCTATAAACGTTACACTTAACACATTTGAGGCAGTATTTATATATTAAAGACAACGTTTCTGGTTTGACGGCCCATGATCACACAAACACATGCATAAACACACACACACACACACACACACACACACAAATAAGTGTTCGCACAATATGTGACCCATCAACTAAATCTGGTATCATATTAAGATAAACCAAACGCCAATATATAATGAAACTAGAACTCAACCATTATGCCTTTTGAGGATAATATATATTATAGTCTGTTATATTGCACATTCTGAAAAGTTTGTCTGTCTGATCATTATGACAATAATATACCGGATATTTGGCGTTTGGTTCACCCAGAATTGACACTGTTTAGAGGCAGTAAGTCACATATATACATGTAGAAATTCTCACCAGTTCTTGTTGTCTTGACTGTTGTTCTGCTATCTGCATCTGCCTCTGTTGTTCTTGATGAACCAGTTGATCGTAAATGGCTTGTTTCTGGTCATCGCTGACGTGAACATCCACTTGCGTCCTCTCTCTGGACAATCTCGTTGGAGATGGCTGCATCGAAGTTGCAAATATAAGGGGGAAAAAAAAAGGATGTGTTGAAAGCATATATTGAAATTTTTCATAGAATACATTGATATATTATGTAATAGGGATGGATGGTGGATGATTATAAGGGTCATGATGGTTGTGGTGGCGATGATGATGATGATGATGATAATGACAACGACGATAATAATGATGATGATGATGATGATGATGATGATGATGATGATGATGATGATGATGATGATGGCAACAATGATGATGATGATGATAATGACAACGACGATAATAATGATGATGATGATGATGATGATGATGATGATGATGATGATGATGATGATGATGATGATGATGAGCGACTGAGGAACATTTGGAGATGGACAGTGGAACCAAAACTTGACATCATCGGCGTCAACTGGAGGTGAGCCCAAATAATGGGCTAAGAATGGCCCACTCTACAGGAGAGTAGGATCTTTGTTGCTGACCTACATGTTTTCCACCATAAAGGGCAATAGGTAAATAAGCAAGTAAAATGATGATGATGATGATGATTATGATGACGATAATGGCAAGGAAGATAGAAACAATAACAGCAATGTTTTTGTTATGATGGTAACAATAATAACGATAATGACAATAATATATACTCACAGCAGAGACCACAGAGGAACGCCTGCTTGGTTCATCAGCAGTAAGTGTAGTTGCTTCCCTTGAGGCCATCTTGTCCCCTTTACCCTCAGCTTGTTTCCTCGCATCCCGTCTGGCTTGCAATCTTTGCTGAAGCTGAAAAATGAATATAGGAGCAGAATCACTATGTGGCTTTAAGAACGACTTAAGAGTTGGGTTATATTTGAACAAAACGTAAAAATGGAGAGGATTCGAAATAAAATAACTAGAAAAAAACACAAAAATTAGTTATTTGATAATTAGTAATACGACTGATTTAAAAAGAAACAGAGAGGTAAAAAACAAACAAAAAACAAGAAATAAACAAACAAAAAAAACAAAAACAAAACAAGAACAACAAAAAGAAAAAAAAACACAGAAAGATTAAAATTTTCTTGATACAAAATAAATTTTAAAAATGTCAAACACAAGTTTTGTCTCAGCAGAAAATGTTGGTGTTTCATGTCAACTCTTTTAGGCTTAGAGAAATTTTTTTAAAAGAATGATTTTAAAAAAATACATTTGCTACTACGAAAATAAAAATTGCATCCTAGTAACTTTATCAAAGCATTTTATAATGTGGGATATTCCAGTTGTCATGAACAGAGACCAATTTAAAATAAATTCAAGAACAATACAATTTTATATTTCTACAACTCTCAATATTGTGTGCTTGCCAATTTAAGCGTAACAAAATAGTGAATTCATCATTCATAAAAAAAAGATGACAACAATCTGATCTCTTCCTTTTCAGGATGTTTTGATTAAATACGGACAGATGACAGAAGAGTATAAGGCATGTCTTGCAAGCGAATACTAAGTCAACTTCGTATTTGCCGGCAAAATGTGCCATATACTACTCTGCCATTTGTCTGTATTAAAGTTATGTATTAACGTTTTTACTGTTTTTGATACTAGCTGTAGATGGGTTTTGAGTCCAAAACTTTAAGTGTTTAGTATAATAATATTCTTTTTTGAAGCTGGTATTTTCTTTTTTGTAGATTATACTTGTTTGGAAATATGAAGTTACAAAATACAAAATTATAACTGGTCCATCTGAAACCAAGAAGTCATCCGAACTAGAAACTACTAAAAAAAACAACAAACCAGCTAAAGAGCAAACAAAACAAACCAAATTACAGCTTACCAAATCATTTTGTCTGCCTTTTTCATCATCCAGAGTTTGTTTTAGAGTTGCCTGATTGGACTCGTTGGAGTCAAATAATTGACTAGCCATGCGTTGAAGATTGAAATTTTTATCATCGGCTTCGTCTCTCTTCTTTGCCAGTCTCTCTGCCAACTTTTGTTTTTGTCTCTGGATTTCTTCTGCATTGACCTGTAACAATTAAAAAAAAAAGAATGTGAAAAACTGTTCAACTTCAATAAATAACAAGACAGTCGATTAATGATTATTTGTGTTTCCTCTTTAGGAACACAAACACTTAAAAGAAAAAAAAAGAATGGATGGTGTTTAAAAAAAAAAGAATTGAGTACCAGCACAACCTATTGTTGGGGGCCCTGATAGCTCAGTTGGTAGATCACTCGCTTTACACACAAAGGGATAGAGTTCAATCCCAGGTGAAGCATCCCAAGGCATATTTAAAAAAATAATCATGTGACAAGGTATCACATGGACTCAGATTTTTATCTTGCACCCAAGCCTGCTCCCTAATTTTTCTTATTCATGATGTCTTAACCCTCTCCTTACCACCCATAGGAAAATCGTCAGATTTATTGTTACGATGCAGCCAACATTTTTCTCATTCTAATTTCTTTTGTACATCATAATATTTGAACAAAAATGTTTGCTATAATTAAAGTATATTAACACTATTCTGAAGAGCTCGTTTAGCAGAAAAAAAATGTATATCAAGAACTAACAGGTTTTGTGTTTGAGTGAAAAAAAAATCTATTTTTGTATAGGTTGGGTGTGAAGTTTTGAGGACAATCAGGAAAATGGCCGGTAAGGAGAGAGTTAAACATCGACTTAGTTGATAAGAAAGTTTGATGAAAATCTTAAAAGTCTAGATTACCTTTCTTCTTTCATTCTGTCTTGCCTCTAAGTCTTTCAATAAAGCATCAACATCAGAATTGTCTTTCTTTCCTGAAACAGACATCAACCAGTGGACAATGAATGTAAAATAGAGATGAGAAGAATAAATAGAAATGAAGATTGAGCTTGAGCTTTTAAAGATTGAGATTTTATATAGCGCAATATCCACTAAACATGCTCAAAGCGCTTTACAAGGGGTCCTTGACCAACAGCAACATTTGACATGTAGGATGGGACATGATGCCTGTTAGGCGATATTACAAATTTTTTCGGACAAAGACAACGCTGTTAATGGCAAAGTCCTCCTTTTACACCTGAGTATGTGAGTAAAGAGCCTTTTCCAAGGACTCAACTATGCACCGAGCGAGGCTTGATCCCAGGACCTTCTGATCCGAAAGCAAGTGTCATACCACAAGACCACATAGCCGCACAATGAAAAGGGTAGAGGAGTGCCAGAAAACAATAGAGACTAAAATAAAAATTTGCGAAATGAAAATTGAACCCAGGACTTGACTCACATGGCACCCAATACCGGACTTTGAGAGGGATGGTCTAAAATCAACACCATCCATCACTCAAAAAAAAAAAAATGTCGTTTCAAACATGGTACATTTCCTGATAATGATGATGATGATGATGATGATGATGATGATGATATGACAACAACAAATTCAAAATCTTTAAAAGTGTGGCCATTTAGAAAAACTGAATTGTATTAAAACCTTTTTCAATCAGTTCCTGCTTTTCCCTCATAAACTCTTCCTCCATGGTGACCCATGAACTTTCCTCTTTGATCTCCATTTCCTCCTCAAGGTCAAGGATGTTGGAGAAAAGGGTGGTGGAGAGTATCCGGAACCAACGCTCTTGGCCCATCAGATCCTGCATATTTAGAAACTCTTTCAATTCTGCTTCACTCTGTTTAAGACGAAAGAAAAGAAAAATTAAAAGTTAATATGCTGTTTTTGTTGTTTTTTTATTTTCAAAGTCTTATCTATTGTTATGGCAACACAAGACACTTTTCTTCGCTGTATTTCATTCTTTCTTTGGTATGGGAATGATATAGTGATGAAGGAAGCAAATTCAGATTTATATTATTTTGTAATAATATAAATGAACACTTAAAGAAACATTCTTGATACAGATTCAAATATACGACAAAAAAAAATCCGAAAAAAAGACCCAATAAGACACCCCCCACCCCCATACACACACACAAAAAAAACAAACAAAAAAAACCCCCAAAAAAAAAAAAACAAAAAAAAAAAAAAAACAAAGAAAAAACAAACAAACAGAGAAAAACAATATCACGTAAGTTTTCTTTATAATTCTCATGTTTGAGATTCTCATTAAAACTAATTGAATCCAATCACTTCAAAGTCACACACACTCATTGAGAAAACCAAAGGACAAACCAAAGGACAATATCACACAAGGACAGCCCTGCAATGGAATCCATCAGGAAAGAGGGAAAAAAAGGAAGACCAAGGTCAACCTGGAGGAGAGATCTTCTGGTAGAGCTGGTAGGAGATGGAAAGACTGGCCAATGACAGAAGATTCATCGGTGTAGTCCATCATACCCACTGTGGGATGAGGACTGAAGAAGAAAGACTTCAAAATCTATCTATATTCTCCACGTATTCATAAATGGTTGCATACACAAGGATGGACTGAGCTTATTTCAAATTTCTTTACCTACGTTTAAAGTGAAAACTCTATAAAATGTGGGACTTATTCAGTTCAAATCGTATTTAGTTATGATAAATCGTATTGGAGATTTGTGTAATTTTTCTCTCAATAATTCAATGACAGCTGAATAATAATATAATAATAATAATAATAATAATAATAATAATAATAATAATAATAATAATAATAATAATAATAATAATAATAATAATAATAATTAAAAAACAAAAATAGGATTAAAAAAAAAAAGAAAACAAACCGTTACACAGTGCTGCCAACCCTAGCCTATGTAAATGTGTACAATGGAGAGCTAAAATGAGTGGGATTTTGAAAAAATGCATACAATTCTGCAAACTCGATAATTAGCACTAAATCTGATAATGGGCAATTAGACCATACTAGCAATGATATAATTAATATTTGAAATAATGAATAAGCTTACATTTTATAGATGATAAATAGTATCAACTTCCAGATCCATGTATAATTCTGATGGGTCAAGAAACATTTAGTGTGTAAGGACACCAAAAAGTGTATAAATACTAAACATGCTTAAATAATAGAAATTTAATAATGCGTACAATCCTCAGAAAAATGTGTACAATGAATAAATGTGCGTAAAAATACGCATTTTTTACGTAAGGTTGGCAACACTGCATTACCATATTCTTGCCAGCCATCCGTCTTTAAACTGGAATAATCATTATATAAGTGGTGTATACATAACTACAGAAGGTGTTACAAAATAATCACAAGGTGCCTAAGTGACACAAAACTGTCATACACACCATTGACTGGCAATCGCAGCAGTGACACATTAGCCGTTAAAAATGCCAGTAACGTGGAAAAAAAGGAAGAAAAATAATTTTAAAAATTAAATTTTAAAATTTCTTTTTATTCTAGTGTAATTTGAAGATTTCAATGTTATTTTATTTTCACTATGTGTAGTCTCGCACCATTTCCTGATTCACTGATTTCTTAGTAGGGAATAAAAACACGGCAATTGGGAACTGATTCATTTATTTCTTAATAGGAGTAATATATTAAGTGGGAACTGATTCATTGATTTCTTAATAGGAATAATAAATTAATTGGGAACTGATTCATTGATTTCTTAACAGGAATAATGCAATAATTGGGCAGAAAAAAAAAAAAATAATTCAACGAGAAATCATTTAGTCTTCACTTTACCTTATCTGCCATGGAGTCTGCTACTGATTCAAGGTGTGACGCTTGTTTCTGTTGCACCAAGGCCATCAAACTTATGGAAAATTCCTGGAGCAAGTCCTCGGGGTCAAAATGTTTCCCTGCAGCCTGAATTTTACGCATTTCCACTAAAGGATTAGATACAAAGTAAAGAATATGATCTCAGAATACACAGAATGGTTTTAATAATAACAAATATAGCATTTTTATACTGTACATTCAAAGACGTCTCATTCTATATTCCAAGATGAAAAACACTCTCTGAAGCAAAAAGGAGCAACTAAAAAAGACCTCTACATACGACTACATGAAAGACCACAAGCTCAAAGGCAAGGAAATGGATTAGAAACAACAACAATAATATTAAAAGCTTCACCTCTACACTCCAAGCACTTTGATAAAAAACAATGCAAAAAAAAAAACCCAACAAAAACAAGCTCGAGCACTTGTATAGCATAATGCCCATTAAATGTGCTCAAAGCGCTTTATATGGGGTTACTAGTCAACAGCAACACTTGACATGTAGGAAGAGATTTGATACCTATTAGGCAAGATCATATTTTTCTTCTCCAACAAACAATACTGTTTATGGCCAGGGAATCATTTTACACATGAACATGGAGAAAGAATGTGAGTAGAGCCTTTTCCAAGGACCCAACTATGCGTTACTCTGATTGGGACTCGAACCCAGGACCTTGTGATCCAAAGGTAGATGTCAAACCAAAAGATCATATAGCCACATATCATAAAGCTCAATTCAATAGGTAAAGCATCAAGCTCACAGTAACCAGAGATCAATGCCATGTTCTATCGAGAGAGAGAGAAAGAGAAAGAAAGAGAGAGAGAGAGAGAGAGAGAGAGAGAGAGAGAGAGAGAGAGAGGGAGAGAGGGAGAGAGAGAGAGGGGAGTGCATTGGAGAGAGTTAATAGATCGAGACAGATAAAAAATACACATCATTACCCTCCCCTTAGACCAGTCTACTGCACTTAGTAAAAGTTTTAAAAATGTATCCTCACCTTAGACCAGTCTACTCTGCTCAGTAAAAGTTTTAAAACTATACTCTCACCATAGACCAGTCTACTGTGCTCAGTAAAAGTTTTAAAACTATACTCTCACCATAGACCAGTCTACTGTGCTCAGTAAAAGTTTTAAAACTATACCCTCACCTTAGACCAGTCTACTGCGCTTAGTAAATGTTTTAAGACAAGCATATAAAAACTAATCAGCAAAGCTCACATTCATATTTGAGGGCAATTCCTTGTTCCAGTATTTTCCTCAGCTGTTCCTGGCGCTTCTTCCTTTCTTTCTCATGTTTTTCTTTCTTTTTGGGTGTCATCTTTTCCTTCTTCTCTTTTGCTAACATTTTAGCTGTGTTCTTTTCCCAATTTTCATACTCCTTCTGCAATTTTGTAAACTGTGCCTTCAGATTCTGTCATTCAAAAAATAAATAAAAGTCTTTGAGTATAAAACAAATCATCCCTGATACTTATTCTAAAAAAAATGAAATTTATGATAAATAAATAACACTTCAAAAATAGGAAAGGACTTCATTATCAGTTTTCAGCGTATTAACCCCAATAAGCACACAGCCTAGACCTCAATTCTATTAACATCTTTAAAAACCTAAATTTGAAAAAGACACGCACTTCCTCCACAAGCCCCACATTATGCAGTGATATCAAGTGCGATTTGACACAGACCTCTTTTCTATTATTTTTTGTTACTTTGACCCCAAGTTGACCCAGTTGAACTATTTTTTTTCCTATTTACAATATATGAAGGTTAGTGAGAGAGTCAAAGCCAAAGACTACTTCCATTTCACAGCCCTTTTGACTCAATTTTCTAAGTACACGATGCTCTTAATGGGAATAATACAATATCTGAGAGAAAACTGGAGACCAACATCCCAACTTCAAAACGCTCACTTGATACCAAAAGGACGAATTATGACAATGTTGAACTGCATTTTATAAACTAAAACAAGTATATACAATGCACATTCAACTCTGCAAAACATTTCAATTTAAGAAAATTACAAATGGCTTTGTTTATGCAAGCCGAGTGAAAAATTGGGTGGAATGACAATAACACAACATGCCACGAATGTACAAAAATTGTTTCAAAAAAAATAAATACCTCTCCGAGCATTAAAGAAGATCCCTATGACTTAGTAGAAAACAATGAATACACATAATAGATAACACTGTCATTCATTCATTCATTTTACATGATCAACAGATTCAAAATGAATACAAAGCCGCTAGAAGCTGTGGCATGTAGAAAGTACTAAACAAAATAATTAATATAATAACTGCAAAAAAAAAAAAAAAAAAAAGAAATACTTAGCACAGAACGTTTCCAGTTCAAAACTCTTCCTCAGCCAATAAAGAAGAAAAAAATACGGGAAGGGGGGGGGGGGGGTTAAAAAACAATTATGCTTCACATAAATTAAAATTTTACACGACTGTTTTAATTGTTATTGTTGTTAGATGAGGACATTTTTTGTGCCTGAAACGTACTGTGTTAAGTAATTTGTTCTTTTAAAAGGCTGTTTTATCCCCTTTTCGTTCAATACATCATCTACGCATTCAATGTGACCAGCTAGTAAAGGATATCATCCCTCTCAACCTGACAGCCAACTTGACAGTCAAATTGATGGCTAACTGGACAGCCAACTTGACAGCTAAAATTCCAGTTATATCAAATATCATTCTTAAACATGAGTCTGATTTGTAGTCAATATGGACGCAGATATTAGATTTCCTTGCCTACCTGATCTGACACTTTATCGAATTGTTTTTTGCCTTCCTGTGTGTTTTTAACATCGTCCATCATGGTTGCTAATGTGTCTCTCTCTTTGTCGTGGTGCTTCTCTGTTGTGTTGATGACACAGTCTTGGAGATAAACATTCACTGTAACAAATAAATGGTAAAATATCTCAGAGATAAACATTCACTGTAACAAATAAATGGTAAAATATCGCAGAGATAAACATTCACTGTAACAAATAAATGGTTATATATCTCAGAGATAGATATTCACTGTAACAAATAAATGGTTAAATATCTCAGAGATAGACATTCACTGTAACAAATAAATGGTTAAATATCTCAGAGATAGACATTCACTGTAACAAATAAATGGTTAAAGATCTCAGAGATAGACATTCACTGTAACAAATAAATGGTTAAATATCTCAGAGATAGACATTCACTGTAACAAATAAATGGTTAAATATCTCAGAGATAGACATTCACTGTAACAAATAAATGGTTAAATATCTCAGAGATAGACATTCACTGTAACAAATAAATGGTTTTAAATATCTCAGAGATAGACATTCACTGTAACAAAATAAATGTTAAATATCTCAGAGATAGACATTCACTGTAACAATATAATATTAAGATCTCAGAGATAGACATTCACATGTAACAAAATAATAATGGTTAATATATCTCAGTAGATAGACATTCACTGTAACAAATAAATGGTTAAATATCTCAGAGATAGACATTCACTGTAACAAATTAAATGTAAAATATCTCAGAGATAGACATTCACTGTAACAAATAAATGGTTTAAATATCTCAGAGATAGACATTCACTGTAAAAATAAATGGTTAATATCTCAGAGATAGACATTCACTGTAACAAATAAATGGTTAAATATCTCAGAGAATAGACATTCACTGTAACAAATAAATGGTTAAATATCTCAGAGATAGACATTCACTGGTAACAAATAAAATGGTTATAAATATCTCTCAGAGATAGACATTCACTGTAACAAATAAATGTTAAATATCTCAGAAAAAAAAAAAAAAAAAAAAAAAAAAAAAAAAAAAAAAAAAAAAAAAAAAAAAAAAAAAAAAAAAAAAAAAAAAAAAAAAAAAAAAAAAAAAAAAAAAAAAAAAAAAAAAAAAAAAAAAAAAAAAAAAAAAAAAAAAAAAAAAAAAAAAAAAAAAAAAAAAAAAAAAAAAAAAAAAAAAAAAAAAAAAAAAAAAAAAAAAAAAAAAAAAAAAAAAAAAAAAAAAAAAAAAAAAAAAAAAAAAAAAAAAAAAAAAAAAAAAAAAAAAAAAAAAAAAAAAAAAAAAAAAAAAAAAAAAAAAAAAAAAAAAAAAAAAAAAAAAAAAAAAAAAAAAAAAAAAAAAAAAAAAAAAAAAAAAAAAAAAAAAAAAAAAAAAAAAAAAAAAAAAAAAAAAAAAAAAAAAAAAAAAAAAACATGTTGCTAATGTCTCTCTTGCTGTCTTCCATATGTGTTAATACCAGTGAGTACATTCACTGTAAAAATAAATGTAAAATATCTCAGAGATAAATTCACTGTAACAAATAAATGGTAAAATATCTCAGAGATAACATTCACTGTAACAAATAAATGGTTAATATCTCAGAGATAGAATTCACTGTAACAAATAAATGGTAAAATATCTCAGAGATAGACATTCACTGTAACAAATAAATGGTTAAATATCTCAGAGATAGACATTCACTGTAACAAATAAATGGTTAAATATCTCAGAGATAGACATTCACTGTAACAAATAAATGGTTAAATATCTCAGAGATAGACATTCACTGTAACAATAAATGGTTAAATATCTCAGAGATAGACATTCACTGTAACAAATAAATGGTTAAATATCTCAGAGATAGACATTCACTGTAACAAATAAATGGTTAAATATCTCAGAGATAGACATTCACTGTAACAAATAAATGGTTAAAATCTCAGAGATAGACATTCACTGTAACAAATAAATGGTTAATATCTCAGAGATAGACATTCACTGTAACAAATAAAGGTTAATATCTCAGAGATAGACATTCACTGTAACAAATAAATGGTTAAATATCTCAGAGATAGACATTCACTGTAACAAATAAATGGTTAAATATCTCAGAGATAGACATTCACTGTAACAAATAATGGTTAAATATCTCAGAGATAGACATTCACTGTAACAAATAAATGGTTAAATATCTCAGAGATAGACATTCACTGTAACAAATAAATGGTTAAATATCTCAAGATAGACATTCACTGTAACAAATAAATGGTTAAATATCTCAAGATAGACATTCACTGTAACAAATAAATGGTTAAATATCTCAGAGATAGACATTCACTGTAACAAATAAATGGTTAAATATCTCAGAGATGACATTCACTGTAACAAATAAATGGTTAAATATCTCAGAGATAGACATTCACTGTAACAAATAAATGGTTAAATATCTCAGAGATAGACATTCACTGTAACAAATAATGGTTAAATATCTCAGAGATAGACATTCACTGTAACAAATAAATGTTAAATATCTCAGAGATAGATTCACTGTAACAAATAAATGGTTAAATATCTCAGAGATAGACATTCACTGTAACAAATAAATGGTAAAATATCTCAGAGATAAACATTCACTGTAACAAATAAATGGTTAAAGATCTCAGAGATAGACATTCACTGTAACAAATAAATAGTTAAATATCTCAGAGATAGACATTCACTGTAACAAATAAATGGTAAAATATCTCAGAGATAGAATTCACTGTAACAAATAAATGGTTAAATATCCAGATAGACATTCACGTAACAAATAAATGTAAATATCTCAGAGATAGACATCACTGTAACAAATAAATGGTTAAATATCTCAGAGATAGACATTCACTGTAAAAATAAATGTTAAATATCTCAGAGATAGACATTCACTGTAACAAATAAATGTTAAATATCTCAGAGATAGACATTCACTGTAACAAATAAATGTTATATCTCAGAGATAGACATTCCTGTAACAAATAAATAGTTAAATATCTCAGAGATAGACATTCACTGTAACAAATAAATAGTTAAATATCTCAGAGATAGACATTCACTGTAACAAATAAATGGTTAAATATCTCAGAGATAGACATTCACTGTAACAAAAATGGTTTAAATATCCAGAGATGACATTCACTGTAACAAATAAATAGTTAAATATCTCAGAGATAGACATTCACTGTAACAAATAAAAGGTTAAATATCTCAGAGATAGACATTCACTGTAACAAATAAATAGTTAAATATCTCAGAGTAACATTCACTGTAACAATAAATAGTTAAATATCTCAGAGATAGACATTCACTGTAACAAATAAATGGTTAAATATTCAGAGATAGACATTCACTGTAACAAATAAATGGTTAAATATCTCAAGATAGACATTCACTGTAACAAATAAATGGTTAAGATCAGAGATAGAACATTCACTGTAACAAATAAATGGTTAACGATCTCAGAGATCGACATTCACTGTAAGAAATAAATGGTAAATATCTCAGAGATAGACATTCACTGTAACAAATAAATAGTTAAATATTCAGAGATAGACATTCACTGTAACAAATAAATGGTTAAATATCTCAGAGATAGACATCACTGTAAAAAAAATAGTTAAATATCTCAGAGATAGACATTCACTGTAACAAATAAATGGTAAAATATCTCAGAGATAGACATTCACTGTAACAATAAATAGTTAAATATCTCAGAGATAGACATTCACTGTAACAAATAAATGGTTAAATATCTCAGAGATAGACATTCACTGTAAAAAATAAATAGTTAAATATCTCAGAGATAGACATTCACTGTAACAAATAAATGGTTAAGGTCTCAGAGATAGACATTCACTGTAACAAATAAATAGTTAAATATCTCAGAGATAGACATTCACTGTAACAAATAAATGGTTAAATATCTCAGAGATAGACATTCACTGTAACAAATAAATGGTTAATATCTCGAGATAGACATTCACTGTAACAAATAAATGGTTAAATATCTCAGGATAGACATTCACTGTAACAAATAAATGGTTAAAGGTCTCAGAGATAGACATTCACTGTAACAAATAAATGGTTAATATCTCAGAGATAGACATTCACTGTAACAAATAAATAGTTAAATATCTCAGATAGACATTCACTGTAACAAAATAAATAGTTAAATATCTCAGGATAGACTTTACTGTAACAAATAAATGGTAAAATATCTCAGAGATAGACATTCACTGTAACAAATAAATGGTAAAATATCTCAGAGATAAACATTCACTGTAACAAATAAATGGTTACAGATCTCAGAGATAGACATTCACTGTAACAAATAAATAGTTAAAATATCTCAGAGTAGACATTCACTGTAACAAATAAATGGTAAAATATCTCAGAGTAAGACATTCAACAATGTAACAAATAAATAGTAAAATATCTCAGAGATAGACATTCACTGTAACAAATAAATGGTTAAATATCTCAGAGATAGACATTCACTGTAACAAATAAATGGTAAAATATCTCAGAGTAGACATTCACTGTAACAAATTAAATGGTAAAATATCTCAGAGATAGACATTCACTGTAACAAATAAATGGTTATAAATATCTCAGATGATAGACATTCACTGTAACAAATAAATGGTTAAATATCTCAGAGATAGACATTCACTGTAACAAATAAATGGTTAAAGGTCTCAGAGATAGACATTCACTGTAACAAATAAATGGTTAAATATCTCAGAGATAGACATTCACTGTAACAAATAAATAGTTAAATATCTCAGAGATAGACATTCACTGTAACAAATAAATGGTAAAATATCTCAGAGATAGACATTCACTGTAACAAATAAATGGTAAAATATCTCAGAGATAGACATTCACTGTAACAAATAAATGGTTAAATATCTCAGAGATAGACATTCACTGTAACAAATAAATAGTCAAATATCTCAGAGATAGACATTCACTGTAACAAATAATTGGTAAAATATCTCAGAGATAGACATTCACTGTAACAAATAATTGGTCAAAGATCTCAATTAAAAATAGCAATGGAATATGGAATATTTGAGTAGGTCATGAGACCACGACCCAATTATACCGCAATGTTTGAAGCTCAAAAAATTTATTTTACTAGGCCATAAATAATCAGATTCATTCAAAAGAAAATTGTTGTATCCTTGATTTAATTCTAAAGTTCATTTTAAGTAAATGCAGATGCATAATGAAGTACTTATTTCTACTATTTTATTGGTGAAAGCCTTAGAGTAAATAAACTTGAAACTATTTTTAAAAATATAATTAGTTAAGATAAGGAATGCGTTGATATTGTATGTGGGGGGAAGGTTGGGGAGGGGGGGGGGGGAGGTTGAAATGACTGGGTAAAAGGCAATGCATTCAAAGAACCCGAATTTGATCCATGCTGTTGAGATCTCGTTTTTTCCTTGAGCAAAAAAAAATAAATCTCTCAACAAAACTAAGCCCCTCTTAATTATTTTTCGCCACTGAAATGATATATGTCCTCCCAAGACCATATAGAAGAAAAAAAAGTGCTGAAGAAGAATGGAGGAAATTTTATCTATTTATCATTTATCTATTTATACATCATCTTATAAAATAACTTTGTTGTTTTGAAAACGATTTAATAAAAAATTCCTATCACTGGGCAAAACGAAATTTCAATCCATATGGTCCTCAATCATCCTACATCTATAGATGCTACGGTTACTGTTTTTGGGGAGTAGATCAAATTTGTACTTACTGTCCTTAATATCTGTATTGGCCTCATCTACTCCAGAGGCTGTCAAGGCCGATGCCTCTCTCTCAGCTTTCAGTCTCTTTCTTGCTTCAAGCCTCTCCTTTGCCAGTTGTCTGTTCCTCTCTCTTTCGTTAAGAATACTGGAAAACATTGAGTCATGATTGTTTTATTTTAAAGGAAGTATGCGTGTGCTTGTGTGTGTATGTGTTGCATGTGTGTGTGTGTGTGTTTGTGTGTGTGATTGTGTGTGTATGTGTTGCATGTGTGTGTATGTGTGTGTGTGTGTTAGAGGGTTTGATTCTTCTATATCCCTTAATAATCAATTACCACCTTATGTAATTAGGTCACCATCGATTCTTCTACCGTAATGGGTTAGCCGTGTCCAAGGGATTCAGACAGAAAATATTATTTATACATTTAGCTATTTAAAAAAATTAGTTTAAATAGAGATAGATAGATAAAACACGCTGTCCAAGGGATTCAGACAGAAAATATTATTTATACATTTAGCTATTTAAAAAAATTAGTTTAAATAGAGATAGATAGATAAAACACGCTGTCCAAGCGATTCAAATAGAAAATATTATTTATGCATTTAGCTATTTAAAAAAAATTAGTTTAAATAGAGATAGATACATAAAACACGCTGTTCTCTACTACCTTAGAATATGAAAAAGAACAAAATATAATTAATAAAGGGTGAAACAGATGAATTAAATTAGTTACTAGCCTAATAGCTCGACTTCAATCGTTATTCACAACTAAAGCTTCACATTAATACAAAAGAATCCTAATGCAATTTAAAATTTCTAAAACAGACTTTAAACGTTCTTCACAGGTAAACCTTCATACTAATACAAAAGCATCCTGACACAATTTACATATTCTAATAAATATTTGTATTATGTGATAGATATATTGATGCCTGCGCATTTAAAAGTTTTAATATAGATAGATAGTTGAAGCATGCTGTAAATTACTACCTTAAGGTATAAAAAGAAAAAAATATAAAGAAAGAAAGAGTGAAGCAAAGTTAAGCCAATCTGAGTAAAACAGATGAACTAAATTAGTTCCTAGCCTAGTGGCTCGTCTTCACATTAATACAAAAGAATCCGAATGCAATTTACAATTTCTAAAATTCTAAAACAGACTTTAAACGTTCTTCTAGGTAAACTTTCACATTAATACAGAAGAATCATGACACAATTTACATATTCTAACACAGATTGTATTATGTGATAGATCTGTTGATGCTTACGTTTTTAAAGGTTTCACATACATCAATATGTTTGTTCTCCTCATTCATTGAAAAATTACTCTAAAGAATAAAGACCTGAAGAAGTGTCCATGAAACAGAGCCTGACAACGCAAAAGAGAAAAATACAAGAAATAAAACTATCCCAAAAAATCAGCCTGTCTCGACTGAGGATCGAACCTCAGACTTCCGGATTACACTGTCACCTGATTACTGTTTCATACACACTTTTGTCAGATCTTTATTTTATACCAGTGCCTGCTCCCTAATTTGTCACCTTGATATTTTCAAATGTGTCAGTGCATGACATTATCAGTCAAAAGGTGAACATTTTAGATTTGCATTTTTTGCATTTTCTAAAAGTAAATGCTCACCAGAGCATTTTAATCTTTATTTGAAGTAAATCGGGTGATTTTTCATGAAGTTATGGTCAGATGTATAGGAAAGGTATTCAGCAACTTTTCTCAAATTTCATACTTTTTCAACTTGACTAGCTGTAAAAAATATTTATAAGTGAAATTAAGGTTTGATATTTCCAGTAGAAAAAGGAAGGGTTGATTTAATCATTTATGACAAGAACTCATTTTTGATAAAAATTGACCTTCTAACTAAACTTGGCAATATCTCAGTTCAAATCTTTTCTTTCAAATATCAATTTGTGTACTTACTGCTGTTCCATTTTTTCATTTGACTCCTGATGCAAGGCAAAGATCATGGCTGCTGTATCAAACTTTTCAGCTTGCTTGAGTCTTTTCTGTTCTCTCTAATAAAAGCAAAATGGAATATCTTTATAAACACAATTGTGACCCAATGCCTCTAAGCAGTATTATCTCGGGGTGATTCAAACACCAAAAATTGAATTAATAGTCCAAAATATGAAATCTGGGTTAAACTTTTACTCTCCATTGAAGACAATAGGCATACCATTTTAAAGTGACAAAAAAGAAAATCTCAAATTTCTGGTTCTCTCTAATTTAAAATCACTTTTAGTCACCTGGCTCACCCCGGCATAAAACCGTATAGGTCATAATTTATCACTTTAACGTGGCCATGAAAACGTATTTCTATTCTCACTATTCATTAAATCCTATTAAAACAATTTCTTTGCACTCCTTTACGCCTACCCTTCTCCATAAAAATGCTTTTCTAGATTCATACTCAATTACTAAAGCTTGCTCCATATCGGTCTCGCGTTAACATATTTTTAAAAGTATCAATATCCTTAAAACACACCATTATAGTTGAAATACAGATAAATCGTAATGCTCAGACTTGAACTGTAACAAATGTGTAAGCTTTTTTGAAAATATATATTTCAAAAAGTGCCAAAAAAAAAAAACAAACAAAAAAAGAGAGAGAAGAAAAAAAAATATATATATATACATATATATATATAACTTCTATAGCAAATCAACTATAATAACTACCTTAAGTTTGGCCAATGAGAGTTGTCTTTCTTTTTCTTTCAGTAACTGATCCGTCTGATTGTGTAGAGAGGCAAGTAGTGCTGCTTTCTCTTCCTCGAGTTTCAAATCCAAATTTTCGAGGACATTCTATGGAAACAAAAGGAAAAGTGATTCGTTTTTCTCTTTTCTTCCTCGTCTAAATAAAAAAATGAGAAGTATTGTAAATGTATATCAATTTGTCATCATTTTCATGGAAAATGAGATTTTGAAAAGATAATTAACCAGCATAACAAAACAACCTCCCCCCCCCCCTCCACGCCCCCCCCCCCCAAAAAAAAATTTGATAAAAAAAACCCCAACTCACTTTTTTCTTTTTGCTGACTTCTTCTTCAGCAAGATTGTCCAAAGTTTCTTCATCCACTTCCAGTCCCTCGGCTTCTCGTTCTGCTTTCAATTTCCGTTTCAGTTCCAACTTTTCTTGTAGCCGTCTCTTGCTTTCTGCCTCACTCTCGCCCAGTAATCGACTGATCTCTAAATAATACCGAAATAAACAAACAATCTTATTTCTTATTTCTATTGATATAAAAAGACAATGTTTGTGCTTGACTGTGTCAATCTATTAGGTCGGGGTGAACTTGATGCCAAAAGTGATTTTAAAGTTAAAATATCAAGAAATGTGAAATTGTATGTGATGTTTTTATTTTGTTTGTCACTTAAAGAAACGATATCCATTGCCTTGAATCAAACATATAAAGTTAACACTTTTGGTATATTTTTAATTATAAATTCGATTTCCAGCATCTCAATCACCCGACAAAATATTGTTTTGAAACGTCTGGTTACATTTTTGTAATTTGCAATATCTTGGTCGACAACCTTCCCTTAAAATATAATTATGATGTCAATTTTTAAAAATCTGGAATACACTTGTAATTTCTCATTTATTTGAATATCGATTTCGATTTTAATTTCAGATTTTAGATGAAAGAAAGTGTGTTTGATTTTTAAATTTTTTTTAGTTTTCTGATTCTTAAAATTTATTAAATTTTTTCTCTCTCAAAAAATCATTGATTTCTTTTTTATTTGATTTTTTTTTCTTGAAAAATTAAATGTTCTCTTTTTCCTTGTAAATCCTACTGTATTCGTCAATGTATATTAAAACAAATTTGAAAAAATTATTTAACGACAGAAGATGTTAAGTTGTTAGTTTTCTTATTTAACGACAGAAGATGTTAAGTTGTTAGTTTTCTTTCTATGTTGTCTCTTTTCTCATCAGATATAAAGAACAAAGGTACAAAATAAACCGCCTAGATGGAGTTTATCCTTCACTGATAGGAATGTGAGCACTAACCACTGCTATGTGGTCTTGTGGTAGACACTCGCTTTCAGATAGGAAGGACCTGAGATCAAACCTCGCTCGGCGCATAGTTGAGTCCTTGGAAAAGGCTCTTTACTCACATTCTCTCACCGTACTCAGGTGTAAAATGAGTGCCTGGCCATTAAAAGCGTTGTCTCTGTCTGAAAAAAATATAATATCGCCTTACAGGAGTCATGTCTTGTCCTAAATGTTAAAATGTTGCTGTTGGACAGGGACCCTTGTAAAGTGCTTTGAGCAAGTTCAGTGAATATTGCTCTATAGGAAAGCTCAATTTTTTTTTCTTCTAAATTTATACAAACAAATTTCTAGAATTCATTGTCCAACTTACCTGTGGTTTGATCCAAATATTGACCCAAAAGAGCAGCAGCTTCATCAATCTTTCCTTCTTTCCTCAGTCTTCTCTCCTCCCTCTTCAAAGCAAGTATCTTCTTCTGCTTCTCTAGTTCAGAGAGTCTGTTCCAATCATTTTCACCCATTTCCTTCATCAATGCCTGTAAATTTTGCACAATATAACGTTACAAACCGGCTCACATTTTAATTTAGGAAATGATTGAACTATTCTCACAATTAAAAACTTCGGTACGACATAGACGATTTACAACAAATATTTTAGTGATTACCTACTTAATTCAAATTCAAGGTTCAAAGAATTTCGCAGACTCAGCTCTTTATTGACATAGCTAGGCAGCTGAATGGATAGAGCATTGCACTGTAATTGTAATTTTATGAGTTTAAATCCCAATGGAGACTAAAACCTCAAATATTTAAGGTTAGAGGTCAATTTTTTTCCTATCATAGACTGACATAAATTGACTAATTCACTGAGAATTATTATTGGTGATATCCGTCTGGCTAAATTTCCTTTTTAGAATAGAGAAAATTAGCAATGAAACAAAATGATGAACTGAGATGAACAACTAATGTAACAAAAGAACTGAGTCGGGTTTAAAAAAAAAACTAAAATAAAGCAAAACAACAACAAAAACAATAATAATAACGACGACAACAACAAATAAACACAAACTAAAATCAATCTTGCAAACCTCACCTTATTAAATACCTGTTTTTTAAAAAATAATAGAGATATTCACTACCTTGCACTTAAACAATTTTCCATCTACTCACCTCCATGATCAGCTTGTCTTTCATTGCGTCATATTTCTTATCCAAAGCTTTCACAACTTCAGCATCCTCCTCTCCCACACTTTCTTTGTTTTCCTCATCAGAGAAAATATCTTTCTGTTGGGCCAATTCGAAGAGCACGTTGGCAATATTGTCATAAATTCCGTTTTGCAACATTTTACGTTGGGTATGAAGATAAGTCCTCTTGCGATCAATGTCCTAAAGAAAAGAAATGGTATATTTTATCACATCTTTAAATAAATGAATAATTTATACAACCCTTTGTCTGTGTTTGAAACTTTTATTCCATATTTACTTCATACTGAATAAAACTGACAGGATCTCGTTTAAAGTATCAAATAAATATAAATGTTTTTAACTGTTAGAAGAATGCTGGCATTAGCCTTATATGTGTTTTGTTTGTTTATTTACTCTTTTTTTTCTGAATCTTTGTACGTGTGTATGTGTTTGTGTTCGTTTGTGTGTGTGTGAGTTTGTGCATGTCATTTAAAACAATCGCATGATTCAAGGTCAATAACTAGCAAAAGCAGTCTAGCATATAAAAATAATTGCAATTTCATAGAAAAATGTAAATGGGAAGGAAATGAAACAATACTGTATTTTTCAACAAATCTCAACAAATTTCGGTCCACAAAGAAAAACAAATAACTCTCTTCTTAACTCATAAAAACTCCTTTATCTTCTAGTCTTAAAAATGGTTATGAGAAACTAATCAGCAATTAATCAAATGACAAGATGTAAGCTAATTTAAATAAATTGTGTCTTTTTTTTTCTTCTCTAGACTCACTGCATCTGCCAATTGCTGCATCATTTGCGAGGCTTCCTGATCCTGTTTCATTTGCAAATCGGCCATCAATTCAACTTTGACATCCTCGTCTGATGCCAATTCCCCTTCTGCTTGCATATCACGTTTCTTTGCCTCTATTGCTAAAGCAGCAGCTTCCTGAAAAATGAAATGGAGCTTTGCATATCATCTTTGAATACATTGAGAGTCAAGAACGTCTATATTGAGAATCATATCACTAAATTATCCATCTTTTTTATTTTTATCAATGTGTCCAGAGTAACAAATAATTGATCTGATTCTTGTTTGTTGACTATCATATGATTATGTTCATTTTGTTAACTAGAAATTGTGTTTTGAATTGCGTTCTGTATTACCAAAGTGCATAAAAATAAATTTTGGACGTTAAATAATGATGAAATATGGACCGGAAATTACTTTCCATAATCTATCCAATCAAAAACGTTATATAAGTTTGTTTTTTAGTCATAAATCAGCTAATCAACAATGCCAATATCGATTCTATGTCCTGTTTGTAACAACATAAAAGAGAGAGAGAGAGAGAAAGAGAGAGAGAGAGAGAGAGAGAGAGAGAGAGAGAGAGAGAGAGAATGAGAGAGAGAGACAGACAGACAGACAGACACAGAAAGAGAGAGAGAGAGAGAGAGAGAGAGAGAGAGAGAGAGATAGAGAGAGAGAGAGAGAGTGTGTGTGTATGCATGTGTATGTAAAAAGAAAATTAAGAGCGGAATAAAAAGATCTCTCTTTAATCTTTAACTCCCCTGTTTTCTCAATGTTTGAAATAAGGCAGCTATTTAGCTTCAACTTACTGCAAAAATCTTTTGTGCATCATTTTTCTCTGAATTTTCAGACTCCCTCCATTTGTTAAAGAGCTCTTCAGTCTCTTGCAGTTGTTGCTTCAACTCATCATCTGTCATAATGCGCACCTCATCTCGAGCTTCTCCTTCAGACGCTTCATCAATGAGCTGTCAAGTACCATAATAAAAAGTCACATCAAATTCAGTTGGCAAAAAAAAAATTTATAAATAAATAAGATAGTATTCGAAGAAAAAAAATTATGTGATTAAAGACCTATATTATCCATTTGTCTATTGGTTAATTAGTCTATGTCAAAGCAAAATTAAAAAGAAATCAAACCTCTTACTTCTTAAGTAGGTCTATAAAACGTATATCTGCAAAGATATAATATCAAGTATAGATAAAGTATACCTTTGCTGTTGAGCAACTGTTCACAGTTCAAATCTTGAAATTGTCTTATAGATAAATAATAAATACCAAAACATTCAACCACGTTTCAGGAATTTTTTTAGAGTGGGGTCTCAGATTTATGATCACGTCTCAAATACTGGCGGAACAAAAATGACCTTGGAGGTAAAATTGTTCAGAAAGGTTACTTGTCTCTACTTTGTATTCACCTTAATAAAAGTTCAGTTTAATTCTAGAATATCTACTACAATTTTGACAGTAAGCTAGGGTAAAAACATGATAGATTTATAATCGAATTCAGAAAACTATTTATGGTCAGTAAAACGATATCATTTGAAATTTGAGCTAATAAAATGATGGAAAGAAGAATAAGGAAAATGATAAAAATTCATGAAACAAAGAGAGAGAGAGAGAGAGAGAGAGAGAGAGAGAGAGAGAGAGAGAGAGAGAGAGAGAGAGAGAGAGAGGAGAGACAGAGAGAGAGAGAGAGACAGATATATATATATATATATATATATATATATATATATTATATATAAATATAGAGAGGAGAGAGAGAGGAGAGGAGAGAGAGAGAGAGAGAGAGAGAGAGAGAGAGAGAGAGAGAGAGAGAGAGAGAGAGAGAGAGAGAGAGAGAGAGAGAGAGAGAGACTTGCTTGGCTCAAAAGATTTCTTTCATTCTGATGCCTGGAGTCCAGGAGTTTGACAACAGATTCGTCCAGTTTTCCCCCATCCTGTTCATCGTCATCAGACACAATAATGGACTCGCCCCTGACTAAGTTATCTCCTTGCAGACGTCTCTGTCTGGCTTCCTCCAGCCGACGTTTGGCAAGCTCTCGCTGTCTTTTCCGTTCTTCTTCATGACTCAATTTGAATCTTTTAAAAAATGAAAGAAAAAAACAAAAAAAACAAAAAACAAACTATATCTAAACTCAAAATTTTTCTAACCCAGTAATGAGAAAAACAGATATTTTGAAAATGTTGGAGCTTGGTAATAGTAAGTGCTATAGAATTGTGATGCACATTTGTTATCACACCCTATAAAATCCTTTAATACCTAAAAGTATGAAAAAAAGGCGAGGTTTCAAAATATTGGATAAACGGGGGAAGGGGGGGGGGGTTGGAAGAAAAGGATAGTGTGGCAATTCATTTCTGTATATAGGGCAAAAGTTGATTAATTCATAAAATAAGTTCATAATGATAAGCAATTTGTCTTTACTAGAATTGTTATTAATACCCGACTTGCATATTTTAATTGAAACTATCTATTCAAAATAAGATAAAAGCAATAATGAGACATTATTTGAATTGCTCCATTGTAAGAAAGCGTGGATTGAAAAAATATAAAATATATGAAAAAGTGTGCATCATGTATAAAAATTAATTAAGAAAACAATGTTGATGAAGACGAAACATGAAACGTCCACTTTTTTGTTTTCAAAGGTTAAGTAGAATGTTACATTCAACTTCATCATTGATTTTATTTTTTTGTTTTCAAGCTTTAAGCAACAAATCAGCTTTAAAGCTGCTGGAACAAGTTGTCAAATACGAATGCATACCTTTCTTCTGCGTCTTTACAAAGATTCAGTAACATGGCCGCTGAGTCAAACTTGCTTTCTTGCCGGAGGCGCCTTTCTTCCCTTTGTAGTCTCAGCTTTTCTACTCGTTTCAGTCTTTGTCTCTCTGCTTCGTCCTCTGTCTCTCTTAGTCTTCTAAGGAGCTCTTCTTTTTCCTGAGACAAATTTTAAATATGCAAAGCGTTATTTATTTGTGTGGTGGTCTTATGGTAAGACACTCGCTTTTGGATTGGAAGGTCCTGGGTTCGAGCCTCGCTCAGTGCATAGTTGAGTCATTGGAGAAGGCTCTTTACGCACATTCTCTCACAGTACTCAGGTGTAAAATGAAAACCTGGCCATTAACAGTGTTGTCTCTGTCCGAAAAAAAAATTGTAATATTGCCTAACAGACATCATGTCCTGTCCTAAATGTTAAATGTTGCTGTTGGCCAGGGACCCCTTGTAAAACGCTTTGAGCATGTTAAGTGGATATTGCCTATATAAAAGCTCAATTAAAATTTTTTTTTTAAATTTAGGCAAACTGACCTCTGAATACCTTGTGTATGTAAACTTAGTCATAATTCATTCTTAATCAGGCTTTGCTTTGAATTTGTCCTAGGAGGAGCATTTTTTGTTTCATAGTTGACATTGTTCCAAATTCTTTGTTTCTAATAATAATAATTTTTAAAAATTCATGAATGCTACATCTGTATCTGCCAATGAAAATATTGCACTTGTCTCCTCTCCCAATTTTTGAACTCGAAAATGAAAAAAATAATTTAAAAAATCAAAGAGACCAAGTATCCAAGTCAATTTCATGATAGACCAAAGTTTCAATATATTCACAAAGATAAAAATTGTAAACTATCGGTCTGACCAGTAATCGGGAGGTCTAAGGCTCAATCCCTAGTCGATGCAGGCTGATTTCTGCTTGTATTTTTTATTTCTGCTTTCTACGGCACTGTTTCATATACAAATTTTAACATTTTTATCTTACACCAAGACCTGCTCCCTAATTTGTCACACCGATATAATTAAAATCAGTTGGTATCCTGAAGTACCTTCTCGCTGCAGTCCTCCAAATAGAGAAGAACGTTTTTCCTCTTTTGTCTTTCTTCTTCTTCTTCTTGTGCTATCTCCTGAGCCTCCAACTCGTCACATTCCTCTTCGCTCATACCTTAAACAGACACAAATAGATAGTAGATTGTTAACACCGATAAGTGCGACAACAGAGACTTAAAAAAAAACAAAAAAAAAACCAAACAATTACAATAACAACAACTACAGCAGCAGTTGAGCAGCAACAATAACAACTACAGGAATGGTGCTTATGTCCCTATGAATTCTGTACTGAAATCATACGCACTTTTTCAGATATGAATTTTGTAGAACTAAAGTACCTCAGGTTGCACCAATGACAACCAATGTGTTAATAAATAAATAATAAAAAAATAAAATTCCCTTAATTCATTCCATACGGGAAATTTGTCTCCAGGCTCTATTCCAAGGAAAGACTGGTATAACCCAGGTGTCAACCGCTCCTAATTCAATGAACTTTCTCCTCCTAATTCTTCAGGATATTTTAAGCTTAATCTCCCCTCTCTTAAGTA
>NC_088365.1:3500958-3520958 GCF_034508935.2 Berghia stephanieae
TGAAAACGTATTGAGAAAGATAATTTAATAATTCAGTGGCTAAAGGTTTAAATTCTCCATCCAAAACTGTAAGAGATGCACCAAACATCACCATTTTAAAATCTTGAATGAAATATCATCTATTTTATGGAAATAGCATACATAGAGCCGTTTTAATTATAAAAATATTTTTTTAAATCTAAGGAAATAGCATACATAGAGCCGTTTTAATTATAAAAATATTTTAAAAAATCTAATCTCTCCAAACAGTAAAGATCTGAACAAGTGTGTTCCTCAAGGAAGACTGATTTTTTGGGATGGCTTTTTTTTTCTTATATTTTTTTTTCTTGCATTATCTAGTACGATTTCATAAACAAAAAAATAAAATTAAAAAATTGAGATTTGATATAGCGCAATATCCACTAAACATGCTCAAAGCACGATACAGGGGGTCCCTGACCAACAGCAACACGTAACATGTAGAACGAGACATGACGCCTGTTAGGTGACATTACAATTTTTTCAGACATAAACAACACTGTTAACATCCAGGTACTCATTTTACACCTGAGTACAGTGAGAGAATGTGAGTAAAGAGCCTTTTCCAAGAACTCAACTATGCGCCGAGCAAGGCTCGAACCCAGGACCTTCCGATCCAAAAGCGAGTGTCATACCACAAGACCACAGAGCCACACATAAACACTTGTTCAGATCTTTATCTTACGACCATGCCTGCTCCTGAATTTCTCAATTTGATATCTCCATACAGTACCTGCATCTCCTTTCTACGTTTTGTCTTTCAGCCAGTCCACACACCAGTGAAGCTCCGACAAACCCAGAAATGTTTTCAGTGACTTTGGCTTCCCATTTCAAATTTTGAAACAGCAATGACTTCTCACTTTCAGATGGGATCACATTCAGCGACCCTGGGGGGATAAAATATAAAATAAATAAATATTTTCAGACACAAATAACCACTTGTTTCAAATGCACTAGATCAACTACAAAGGAATCCCCTTCATACAAGAAGAAAAGAAGCAAGACTTTCACAAATGTATAAAATCATAAACGGGCACAGCAAATCAATAAAGAGTCCTATATTACCTCAGGTTGCAACAAAGCACTTATTCAATAAGAAACAACCAGAACAAGAAATTTTCAAAATCACACACAAACAGTGATATATTCAATTTCAGCTTCTTTCCACGAACCATTAAGGACTGGAACAAATTACCAAACAGAGCCATTCACAGCCTATCCCCAGAATCTTTTAGAGAGACAATCTCTCTGTTTTATTAATAGCTTATGTGGATATAGTGTTACATAATTCGGAACTGTTCGTAAATATCATTTGCATAATGGACAGGAATGTTTCGTGAAGCTTAAAATATTGGATTGGATTGGCCGTGGATGGTAAATTTACAACAAGATTCTATGATTTCTTCTTTTTTACAACAGTGTCATTTACTACTGAGGCCAAGTGGTTCCATGGTAAGTAGTAGTATTTGTAGTCCTTCAGAATTATTAGACTCATGTAGCTGGAGCTTATCCCGGTTTCTATTGTGTGAAATGGACAATAGAAATTGATTGCTACCCTTTGGTTGCTATATGATGCTAGTATATTGCAAATACTCTCCACTACATTTAAAAAACCAAGCTACGTAATCACAGGGGGTAAGGGAGGAAGGGGGGGGGGTTAGAAAAAATATCGCTTTTACCTTGGATTGATCTCAGTCCCGTTGCATGTGAAACGAATGCTCTACCACTGAGCTATTAGGAGCCCCCCCCCCCCAATTGGTAAAGTAATACACTAATCCACACACACACACACAAACACGCACACACGCACGCACACACACACACACACACACACAAAAGTGAATTTGATTCCTTTCAGCTATATTTCACTCCCCCCCCCCTCCCCCTCCCCAACTTCACTTGTTCTCCTGACTACAGGGATGTTGTTTTATTTCAAGTGATATTGGGCTTTTGGTCTCGGTATTGTGTCCTTGAGAAAAGCACTTTACATGCATAACTCCACTTGACTCTGGTATGCATCTCAACTCTTGTGTGAATGGGTACCTGGTTTAGGCAATGGCAGATAACGTAAACGTGCTATTCAAATATTCATTCCTTACAGGAAACTTGGAATTTGATTCATTATGGCCTGCTGGTGGAATGAATACAGCATTGTGAAGCCAATTGATCATAGTGTGTGTCTGTGGAAATGTGCTATATAAATGTTTATTTTTATGTTTATCTTTATGGGTGGACTGTAAACCTGGCAGAAAATACTGCAGCAGATAAATTTGAATGATAGCAGCATTAACAGGTAGTGTCCTTTTCACACAAACCACTCAACTTTTAAAAACCAAACTATGCATGATATTAAAAAAACAAAACTGTCAACAATATAAAGGATATAAACAGTTTTGTCACATGTCAAAATAAAGCAAAACCATTGGATAATTTTCCCCGATATCTAAAAGGTATTCTGTGTCATTTGTGCCCTCTCCTTACCATCTGTAGGGAAATCGTCACCGTTGTAACGATGCAAACATCATTTTCATTATTCAGATCTCTTTTATAAATCCTTGTTACATTTACAAGAACTTAATGTTGTTTTGTAAAGCTTGTTTTGCTAAACAAACTAATGTATATCATTTAGGCCTACTTATTGCTTTTAAAATTGATTCAATATGTGTAATGTGTCCATATGAAAGTTCAGTAAAAAATCTTGATAAAAGTCGGTAAGAGGAAATTTAAGGGTGATCTTGGATACAATCAGAAAGTCACATATTCTTGGGATTCAACAATTTGCTACTGAGACCATTGGTATGTTGCTTCATATTGGTGTAAAAAAGGTTTTACCTGAGATGTAGTTCCGAACAAAGTCTTTCTCTGCAGAGTATCTGTTGTATAAAATCCCAAACGTCTCTGCCTTGCCTGTAGTATCAGCTTTAAGGTCTTCAGTTTCAACAATCGAAGTTCCCTCTGTATCCATTTAAATATGAATGATAATAAATAATGTGGTTTTATTCTATTCTAACCTGTCTTATTTTATCTTATTCTATCTTATTTTCATAACAAAACAACGTCAGTTTATAATTATTAAAATTATTCAAATATTAGAAAAATGCAAAGTAGACATATATGAATTGATGATCATTAAAATTATGCGATGTATAAGATGATGCAAATTAAAAAATTTTTTTTTTAAAGATACACACGAAGAAACAAAATATAACTAACAAAGCACCACAGCACAGAATATGGAAGTGATTGAATTTGAGCTAAATCTACAAAATGTATGGCTCCGTGTTCTCTGCCTGTATAGAGATTATAAAAGGCTGCTGCTGCAAAAAAAATAAAAAATTGTTTAAATTTGAATTTAAATAATTATAAAGGATAAACGTTGATAAGGTTTTAGATGTTATATAGCTTTAAATAAAATAAATTTTATGCACATACAAAATAGTATTCTAACAAGTTACCTGAGCGATTCTCCATCAAGTATTGGTTCCTGCCCATACCAGTCAGGAACGGGAGAAAAGGTGACAACACAAAGTCAGAAATCAGACACTCTGATAGCATCTCACTGTTTCCTGGAAAGCAATTTAAAGAATTACGACAGACTAATTTTTGTGACAAATATGAATTTATTATATCTCTAAAAACATTTTATATGAGTAAAGAATGTTACCGTTCTTCATATATATGAGAGTTAAGCTTAAAATCATCTACTTTGCTTTTCTGTCTGTCCATGGCACGTTCCTAAGTGACTGAACTATCTGGTCAAAATAATAGTCTCACTCATTGACTTTGATGATCAACTTCATAAAACTTAGATCAGAATACTTCTCCTCCTCCTCCCTCTCTTCTTATATCATCAGCATCAATCATCAACATTATTATTTCCATTTCCCCCCTTTATCTACAAGCAATTTCCGAATTATTTCGTTGAAGGAAAGGACAGGGTAGAGAGAGATATATATATCCAGCAAACTGTACTGGGTCTGTATGAAAGACAGTCTCACCTTCACTCCAAAGAGAATCTTCTTTTTTCAGTAGAGGATCCAACAATTTAAACTTCTGCTTCTGTCCCATTTTTGTCCAGGCTTTGACTCCATGTTGCTGCAAAAGACTCTCGTTCAACAAATGCATGCGTATATTTCTATACTTCTGCTCTATGATCTGAAATTAATAAAGCAATGCATGATTATCATCACTTTATACAAATAAAGATAAAACAAAAGTAAAAATAAGAGTATTATAAAGATTTTAAAAATAGAATACAACAAACTGACGAATACATATAAAAATTAATTTAACATGCATGGAAAATGAGTTGATTAGAATATAAATGATATTCTCATCTTTATAATGCACAATCTGACTACATTTGCGTATAGATTACAAACATTTAAAAAATATTTGGCTGTTTTTTAACACTCCTATAACTCATTATTTATTTTTTATAAAAAAAATAATTTAAAAATGCGAAACTCAACACCTTGTATGTTACACAGCTAGCATGCTGTTTCATGAAAATAAAAACTGGAAAACCTTTAATGCAAATGACGTGTGCTTTCTTTCAATTTATGTATCAAATGATTAAAAAAAATAATCAACTAAAAAAAAAAGAAAGAATTTAGTAGTTTCATATCTTGATTACCTTTTCAAATGCCGCTGTTGTGATATCGCCATCATATCTTGAAAATACTTTCATTACTAAATCACAGTGACTATTAGTTTTAGCTTTATTTTCGTCAGTAGTCTTTTGTTGCATATCTTTCATGCTCTGAAGGAGAAAAAAATGGAACAGATTACAAGAAAAATTTACAAAAACATTTTTAAAATCTAACATTTTTATATTATGAATATTCATCTTAACAACGCCACTATTACATTATCTCATTCGTCTGTAGTGTTTCATTCATGTTTTGATGATAAAGGGGAAACCCAAAACGTCCATTATATCTGTTTCCGTATATTAAATTGAAGCTTACATTCAATTTCACATTGTTATTCATTTGTTTACATGGGGATTCAAATAATTTCCTTCTCTCTAATAATATGTCAACCAACATCATCTTACCAAACCTGGGAGGCCATTGAGTTCCTGTGCCAATTCCGTATCTTGCATGTCTTGCAACTCTGATAACAAATGGTGGACAACCTCGTCCAAGAGAACAGCCTTTCCTCGTGCCTTGCACAAAGCCTGCTTCTTGCCGGCCACTCGTATGGCACCAGCTTCTTCAAGAATGTTCATATGTTCTTCTTGGATGTCTGTAATAAAATTTGTAAACAAAAATTGAATTGATTAACCAAATTGAATTCACTATTGCAAGCAACACAATATCAATTTAGTTCTTAAAAGGTTACCTCAAAAATCATAATCATTTATCCCACCTTGTTTTATCATATCGACCTAAGAATATTCTAAAATATACATCATCACATTAAAAATAAAGAGAAATATACTGATGTCACATAAACAGTTTATTAATGTGTCTAGAAGAATAAATTTGTCAATAGGTTGAGAACAAAAAACTATATAAATGATTATTTTATTTTATTTTTTTTTTCCAAATGGCTTTTATTCTACGGACTTACCTTGTTCTTCAAAGTTTAGTCCTTCTCTCTTCCCTTGTAACTCTTTTACTCTAGATCTAGCTTCGTTGGGTGATAAGTGAGCAGCAGCTTCTACCACCTCGTCAAGGCCAGGGTCAAGCAAAAGTTTGAGCATTACTTCCCTTTCTTTATAATGACGACGCATCAAGGAACGTAAATAGACAGCCTGCCAACCCGTGTCGTTATCTAAAATTTAAGAAATAATATAGAAATATTATTTCTGAATATTAAGTTACTAGGTGCATGCATAACCTTAATTAGTTTAAAAAACTGGCTTGCCACCCCAAGGGTTGAAAATGCTTTTGTCAAATTCAAGATTAGGTTTATGAAAAAGAGAGTGGCTCTTTCAACCTTACTATAGAAACTTGGGGTTTGCTATGAAACGACACAATAACAATTATGGGAAGGCACTAATAAGTCCAAAATAATATAGTAAAGATAGTACACCAACATTTTCTTAAATAATTGACCCTTTCAGTTATTGTAATTTGTTACTGAGTGTGAACATAAAAGTCTATTAAACCAATACTGCAAGGCCTTTCTTTCATGTAGGAGTTGCGCTCTTTTGTCAGTTGAGAAAAGAATTTCATATACATAATCAACAATATAAAATATTTGATGATTGATTTTTTCATGGTACTTAGAGTATTACTGCATACATTACTCTTAGAGAAGACAACATACTTGTGTAGACACTGGTATTAAATGATAAAATTAAAAAACGTTTTTGGCGTTTAATAAAGATAAATAAAAAATTCATTGTGTTAAAAATAAAGTAGAATGATTAATGACAATTTAAAAAAAATTGTGTTAAGCAAATATTCAAGCCCATTGATGAAAATAAATCAATAATTAAATAATGCTCAAAGATGATAAATTGGGGGAAAATCTTTTTATAAACATTCTGTAAGAAATAATTATTATCAAACGATGATGACCTTTCGTTGAAGAGGAAAACAGAAAACGGAAAACCACCTACCATCTTTGGGTGAAGCTTTTTCGTCCGCAGGAGATCTCATCTTCTCTTGATTGGTCTGTGCTTTCTGGTACAATGCGGCTCTCTTTTTGGCAAGATTTAATTGTCGGTCCTTGTCAGACTTAGATCTGTGTGTAACAATGCAAGATGCAGATTAATACTATAACACAATAAGAAACGTATATGATGCTTTGTTATTGCCTTTTGCCGTTATCTAAAATATTACATTTAAATTCGTTCTGCTTTGAAATAGTTAAACATTTTATTTTTCATCGAAAAAAAAAAAATCCCACTTAATTTTTGTCTCAGATTTTAAACACTTATGGAACAGTGAGTCTCATTGTTTATTTATTTCTTTAATTTGAAACCAATGTATCTATAAACAAAAATGTTCATAATAGAGGCTACATCACCCTCTCTTTAAACTGATGTTCGAGTAAAATCATAATTAAAAAATATCCGAGTAAAAAGATGAAAAAATAAATACCTTTAAAAAATTGATATATTAAAAAAAAATAGAAAAATAAATATATTTTAAAAATGAATAATTAAATAAATAGAAAGATTTGGAATTAAAAATCCTAGAGAGGCATACAAAAGTAAAGCTTTTTGGGAGGTTTTTTTCATCAAAATATCGGTATACTATTGATCACTTTATTGATCTAATTTTTTAGGAAGGATATGAAACTAGTCACAAAATTGGAAGAAATCTTTGACAGAAGAAACCAAAAGCAATTGTTCAAATAAAATAAACTCCTCACATAATAGATCATGAAGGATTATTTTCATTAAAATAGATTGTAATTCAATAGATAGATGCATACACTGTGATGTTAAAAGGGTTTTGGAAAAGAAAGAAAATAGTTATCAATATGAACAACAGTACAACAAATAAATTGAATGACAAACAAATAATAATTGAATAAATAGCTATATAAATAAATAAATACATAAATAACCACAGCGATTCACCTTCCGCTCAAAGAAGAGCCAATCCTTTCCAAGAGCCCAACAAACAACATGGCTGTCTCATAGTCTCCCTCAGTACTGGCAGCAAACTTTTCCAAAGCCATGCGTGTGATATGAATTCGTCTGATTTTCCCTCTCAATGATTTTGCCTCATCGCTGTGGAGCCAGTTAAGAAGAGACTCTTGCTCATGATCATAACGGGGAACGATATCTGCTAGAATGTTGATGGATGGGACATCTTTTGATGGTCTTGGAGATCCTAATTTGGAATCCAAATAAAGAATAGTCATGTTGAAAATATTGATCTAACACTTAAAGGCTAATATCTGTTTTTTTAGACGGAAAAAAGACATTTGGTTTGGTGAAATGAGAATAATAATGGAAAGTTTTGGTTGATTATAATAAGAGTTTGACAGAAGCTAACAAATTTGTCTAAATTCATAAGTGACTAAATACCATCATCAAAATTGAGAAAAACAATTTTTTTAAATTGAAAGGCTAGGTATTTTGCCTATTGTTTGTTAGAACTCTCACGTTACTAAACAAACTAAACAAAAAGAAGTTTGAAGCGATGCAATATTGAAATTAGCATCAATAAAATCATGAACCGCTATTGAATTTTTTGTATCTGACAAAACAGAAAATATCTAGAAGAAAAAAACAACATTCATAGATTTACGGATAAATACATAGATTTAAACATAGACTAAACAACTCTTTGAATGTATACAAAAGGAGAAAACATAGCCACATCATTTATAAGACTTACCGATAGTGAATACTTTGTCCTCTCCCACTAGTGAGCTCAGCGGGTACATTGCCTGTAGAATATTAAGATGGTTTATTGAGAAACAACACATAAAAATAGCAATAACATTTTAAAACAATGTTCAAAGCACCAAACTATTCTTTTTTGTTTTTTGTTTTCAATCTTATTGGGTATATCATATTAATGAATAATTTCTTAACTGAAATAGAATTTGAATACCTGTGAACGAGGTCCGATAAGTTTATCCAATCGGTGAAATTCTCCCTCCCCACGAAGACGTTGCTCTTCCTTGCGTAGTTTTACTATCTCTCTCTGCTTGTCCTCTCTTGACAAACTAAAAATGCAATGTTGAAAGATAATATACGTGGAGAAGAGCCAATATCTATAAGGTTGTAGAAATTTTATTGTAAAAATATAATTTTTAAAAAGAAAAGTATTCCGTTTAATCTTATTTGTGATTGCAAACTCTCTATATTTCTGATTCTGATGCATGTGAAATAATTAATTTCAATTCCAAACTCAGTATTTAGTGTTATGAGAATTTTCTCCTGAAAGCCAAAGTAATGATGTCGAGAGGGATTTTCTAAAGCAAAATGGTAGGAATTCATGAACTATTTGAAATATGTAAAATATAGAATTCCTAAATTCATATGTAACCTTTTTGTAAACTGGGCTTAGGCTATTTTTATGAGTTAAATTAAATTGTTTGAGTAGAAAATCAACAAAAACGAAAGCATCACAGGAATGAAAGGTGATATTTGTATATTAGTTTCCAAGATAAAAAGGTAGACACTGTTAAACCTTTCCCTTCAAAATTAAAATTTATTTGACAACCTCTAAGAACATATTAGATTCCGAGTCTTGAAGTGCTACGTGTGGCCAATCTTGTTATACGGATGCAAAAGCTGGACTACAAATGCAGAAACACAAAAGAACATTGAAGCTTTTGAAATGTGGTGCTTGAGAAGGATGCAGAGAATATCGTATACCGCACACAAAACGAACGAAGAAGTGCTAAAACAAACATACCAACAAAGGAAACTAATGCCCTTAATAGTGGATCGACAACTATCCTTTTTCGGACACATAGTAAGGAAAGATAAGAATGAATACCTGGCAAGTTGTGGAAAAATACCTGGTAAACGCGCCCGGGGGAGACAAAGAAAAACACTCATAGACCAACTGAAGGGCTTCACCAACCTAACAATCCAAGAGCTGTTTGAAAAAGCAAGAGACAGGGAGGAATGGAGAGAGATAATTCATGCAGTATCCGAAGCCTGGACCAGGCATGGAACCTAGAAGAAGAAAAGAACATATTACGTTTCATGAATTGTATTTAAAAGTCCCTACAGCAACCACTAATATTTGTCTTTGATACACCTGAAAACCCCACTTGTTAACAGCATTGTTGCTAGTTCTTACAAATAATATGCATAAAGGAGTCATCAGCATCATCATAATCAATGCCACAATCATCATCACCCGCATCATCATCATCATCACCACCATCGTCATCGTCATTATCAAAAATAATATCTTTTACCTTTTCCACGCAGTTCCCATTTGGTCCTTAAGCCCAAAGACAAAGACTTGGTCCCTAAGCGCCATGTACTTTCCATCCAGAGCTTGAATGAATTCGTTGTCATCTGCACTCATTTCAACACATCCAAGAGTGACGGAGGCTATGTTGTCAAAATGTTCATCCTTAATCATCTCAATTTCAGTCAAAACTGCTGTTTGCAGCTCGGGGAGTTTCTTTGTGTAGGAAACAAGTTAACAATTTAAAAAAACAACAAATGTCCAAGTAATACCATTTATCTAAAATTTTAGTCAAGGACGTCAAAAGTGTGTTATTAATCTTAAGCACTAGACTTAAATATCTATTTATCCAAATCTCAGATTGACCACAAGTTTATTTGTTTACGCCAGAATAAGACATAATGAAGAGGAAAGAAATCAAAGGATCAAAAGCTTATCCTAGCAATTTATTAAATTGCTCCTATATGGTTACTATTAAAAATGGAAATGAAAAAGAACAAATAGAAAAAACACAATCTCAGCCACCACAATTATGACAAATTTGTAGGGAATGTATTCAAAAGTTCAGAAAAAATCAGTGTCCTATTAAAAAGAAACTTCTGCGCTGCTCAAGCACCAAAAGGATACATTAATAATTAATTAATTTCTTACTAGTATGATGTGGGTAAGGGAGATGAAGACTAAAAGTTACACAAGACATACCGGGTAAGATGTAAAAGGCTACTCTATTTTCTAAGAATGTCACCTAGCAAAGGTCATGGGCTCCTAAAGATCTATGCTAGTAGCAACAACGTTTTACTCCAAGGTACATAGCTAAGGTTAACATTTGCACATTGTGCAAGTGAAAGTTGATAACATATAAACTCACTGTCTGCTATCATTTTTATATAGGAACATAATGGGATGGATAATGATAATACGGAATATGCTTAATCTACTTAACTATAGAACCTGTTTATATCTAAAAAATGTATTTAAAAAACCCAAAAACAAAAACAAAAATACAAAAAACAACAACAAAAAAAAAACACAAAAAAAACAAAAAACAAGTACATTTTGAGTCCACAATTTAAAAGCTTTAACCACCTCTATACAATTTCGATTTTTCTAAAATAGTTATTGCTCGATGACTTTCATTTTTCAAACCTTGATATCATTTTCAATAATTGGTTTCATTGCCATTAAACGTCGCCACATCTTGTTTCTGAAATGATAATGTAACTTGTAACTTAAATCATAAGAAGTTCAACATTTTTAGACCACATTCAATACGTACTTTAGCATCGAGCTCCTCAATCATTTTCCAGAACTCAAGCTCCTGTCTCTGTTGTAAATCAGACATAATGGCTGACTTGATGACGTCATCGCCTGCATTGTGCTTTGTGGACTCAATCTCGCAATGGGTCTCTTCATAATACAATCCAATGGCTTGTTTTGAAAAATAAGAGAATTCATATATTAGCAACAGGAGATGGATTACCTTAACAAATCTTGTCATGGTTTATAAAAATAAATTTAATAGGATTAAGATTCCACTGTCTTGTTTTGTTTTTTTGTTGTCTTTCATTTTATAATGCAAAAATGATTTTAAATAACTCTTACTTGATAATAAAAGTAACACATCATGTAAATCATAAACGGACAACTCACTTATACTAGGACATTCAAATATGGCATTATGCTTAACATCTAAAAAAGTGTGTATGAAACAGTGGCAGACAAAGCAAAAATAGAAATACAAGTAAAAAATCCATCTAAAAAATCAGCCTGTCTTGAATGAGGATCGAATCAGACCTCCTGATTACTGGTCTGATGTGCTATCATTATACAACATATATCGGTTACCCAATAGATGGGTCCATTTAATGACTATATTCTTCGCATGGGTATGTAAATTCACTGTTAACCCTCGCCTGCATCACAAAACACAAACATTGAGCATGACAGGACGAGGACAATGATATTAGAATAGCCCAATTTTTATTTTGAAATTATCAATGTGACAAATTAGGGACCAGGCACTGGTGTAAAATAAATATCTGAAAAAAAGTCTATTTGAAACAGTGCCAGACGAAGCAGAAAGAAAAATAAAAGAAAAAAAAAATCTACCTCTTTGTCTGAGGATGATTCTCCAGTTGAAGCAGACTGATTTTTTGGGGATTTTTTTCTTGTATTTTTCTTTTTGCTTTGTCTGGTACTGTTTCATAAACACTTTTCAGATATTTTTTCAAGAAGAATTGAAGTGACATTAACCAAACTAGATTAAGATTAACCAAAGGAATCAATTTTTAAAAACAGCCATTCGTCGATGAATCATAAGGAGCATTAAACTGAGAATTGAAAGGGTAAAAATTTTAAATAATAAATATACTTCTTGCAAAAACAATAATTTGGTTTAGATTTAAAATTTAAAAAGAGAGGTAATACCTTCAAACAAGATTTTCTGATTGGCCTCTAAATCAGAGCTATTCGCAGATTTCCATTCCACCCTTTGGTTTCTTAGAGTCCGAAGACGACGCTTTCGTTCCTCATGACTTTTTCCAAATGCAGATTCTATGGACTTTTTGCTGTCAGGGCCTTGGAGCAAGTGAATCATAGCCTAGACATAGATGCAATCATAGACAATTTAAAAAAATATAATCTTACATCACTATTGTACTTGAAAGTTACCTAAAATAAACTTTGAACTGAACTGAACATTGAAAGAACAAAACAGTGTAATGGAGGACAAGAGAGTTAAGAGAGATATCAAGTCTAAAGTAAACGGTGAACACAATGTCATAGTTCGTATTTTAAAAAATATAAAATAATTACCCTTCTTTTAGAATACAACAATTTCCAAAACTATGGCCATGTTGATGAATAATATTCTCGACACAGTTTTCATCGTATTCATTTGATGCTCTTTGCAAAATTCAGATAAAGTTGATAAAACAGATTTGTATTGCCCATGTTTCAACAAATTGATTAATAATAGATTCTCCCGAGTGGTTTATATTTGCAATCTGCATTGAGTAAACTTTTTTATAACATAACTCAGAAGAGATCTAGGGGAGAAAGATTTGGTCCAAAAAAAAAAAAAAGAGGGGATACTTCACAAGACATCTTCTTTCAATCGAATGAGGAAAAGAGTAATTGAAAAAAATAAAATAGTGAAACCCTAATGTACCCAGAATTTGTGGACACCCCTAAATTAACACTAACCTCTCTTTCATAGAAATGTCTCTGGTCCATTTCTTCTATCAGTCTCACTTTCAAATTCATAGCCTTCATTTCCTTCAAGGCATCGATATCAAGAGGTGCTGTTGGCCTTCTTATTTGTTTGTGACCCCTGCGCAACTCAAGACGAAGATTTGCCAAAGTTTCTGACCTCTGGCGATCCCAATCAAATCTGAAATAATTCATAAATATTTATATTTACACTCATAGTACGCCCCTTACTTCCTTCATTTTACTGATGTCTTCCTGCTACATATACGTCATTTTTCAGTAGCAAATGCAAGTTGTTTCACAACATGTCAGTCAATGTGTTTACATATTTCAATCATGTAACTATGACATGATGGAAATGCCAGGATAAATTTACAAGACAGTTAACAATGAAGCACACCTATTTTAAAGACAGTGCTATAATTAGAAGATGTGTTTTAATCTATGACTAAAACCGCATGTACAGTATGTGACCACTCTGTCAATCTGGTAATATGTCAGAATGGGGTATAAAATCAAAATCATTAGAATCAGGAAATTAAGTAATTTCAAGTTTTAAAAACAAAACTCCTTCTCTTCATTGAAGGAATTTTAAACATCCGGTTAACCCCATCATATATTATATTGAGATGGTTGGTAACAAATATTTACATCCTCATTCTAACATCATTCATAAAATTAATTTTTTTTTAATTTTGGCATTTATATACTTGATATACTATAATATCTAATAAATATGTTCAAAGCCCTTTGCAAAGGTCACTAGCCAACAGCAACACTTAACATGTAGGACCAGACATGATGCCTGTTAGGTGATATTACAAAAAATTTTTTTTTAAATTGAGCTTTATATAGCGCAATATCCACTAAATGTGCTCAAAGCGCTTTACAAGGGGTCCCTGGTCAACAGCAACATTTAACATGAAGGACCTGACATGCCATCTGTTAGGCGATATTACAATTTTCCGACAAAGACAACGCTGTAAACAGTCAGGTACTCATTTTACACCTGAGTACAGTGAGAGAATGTGAGTAAAGAGCCTTTTCCAAGGACTCAACTATGCGACGAGCACGAGACCACAAGACCACATAGCCGCATATTTATTTTTCCAAAGAGAGACAACCGTGTTAATGGCTAGGTACTCATTTTACACCTGAGTATGGTGTGAGGATGTGAGTAAAGAACCTTTTCCAAAGACTCAACTATGTTGTTGAGCTTTTTTATATAGCGCATTATCCACTAAACGTGCTCAAAGCGCTTTACAATATATTTCGTTTTGATATATTATTCATCTTGGTACACCTTATAGTATTCAAATTATTAGAGTTTAGCTTTGGATGAATAATTTTGAATAACATTGATTATGATTTTTTTAAAAACAAAATATATTCAATCTGACTTACTTGGCAGACTTATACGTCTGCTTTCTCTCAGCGATTCCAACACTGAGGCCAGCTGGCATGATACTATTTTCTGCCTTCAGCAAACGCAATTGGTGAAGAAGGTGCCAGTATTCCCGAGCAAGAGCGACAGTTGATGGGACTGAACTATTGCCAGAATGAAGGGATGATAGAATTATTTCCCTTTCTGATTTGTGCCGAAGGGTTAACTGGGCTAGTGCACTGCTGCAAGTCACTGAGCCTGAAAAAATAGTACAAAAGATTTCTAAGATGATTTTTATATCATATTTTATATTGCATACACAAATAAATAAATAAATAAATAAATAAATAAATAAATAAATAAATAAATAAATAAATAAATAAATAAAATATATTATCAATTATATACTATTTTTATGTGACATCCAGCCATATATTCTTGCCAATCCATGCCAAATAACTTTCACGAAAGCCAACTCAAAAATGTCACAATATTTTTAAAATCATTTATGAGACAGTGGATTTTATGATGAAAAATAGTAAGATCAATCAATAGGAAGAAAAGAACACACAAGTGTACCCTAGTAGAGCTATATATTTAAAAAAATTGAGCTCAAGTATCCTTACACAGCAGATCTTTCTGGAGAAATCAAAACTTTGGCACTCGTCTCAGCCAGTTTTTATGACATTAATTTTAAAATTGTGAAAAACGACAAACCTTCCCATGATAAAAAAAATAATTTTAAATTATGACATTTTCTTCAAGGAGACTGAATTGCGTGACTAACGTTAATTGCTAAATCGTGAGATATTTCTCTTGCCATGTTGAGGTATGAAACTAATTTTAGATAAATCGAAATAGAAAATGAGAGAAAGACTTTGTACAATTTATATGAAAAATGACTCATGATCTGAAATTTTTAATACAAAAGCTGTGAACAAATAAAAATTAAAAATTAGGAATGTCACTTTCAATAGCCAAATAATACGAACCGTTCATTTTCCGGCCCTTTATATCTTATAACCACTAGCAAACCCTAAAGTTGGTTGAAAACTGATAGGTTGCCATAAAAAATATAAATACTTATTGCGCCTTTATACTGCTTGTAAAAAGATACAATTTTTTTTTCCTGTAAGATCTTAATTTGACAGAAGTTTGATTTACCGTCCACAATAGTTTGATATTTGGATGCCATGATGGTAAAGATATCATTGCTGCTCTTTCCACTTCTCTCTAACTCTCGCTGTGTGTCTTCAAACTCGCTTTTCCTTCCAGCATCAGCATCTCGCAGATCTCCTAGCATTCCCAACAAGGTCAGAGGGAGAGTTACCTTTGACCCTGGCAACTCGTGACATCTCTCTTGCAATGTCCGATCTTTCGTCATTTTATTCAAGGCTCTCTTTATTTGTTCAAAGATCTCAGCCTTTTCAGAGTCCATATCTGCGCAAGTATAAAATTGATAACTGTGTTTAATAAATAGAATATAACAATCAAATACAGTAGTAACCTGAGTAACTAAGAATAATCTTGTTTTTAATCTAAACTGTTATATATAGAGATTTTGCATAATTTGTACCACGCTCAATGTGCTTTATAATTTGATATTCATTCTTTCAGTAGGCTACATAGGATTGGATTTCGATTTCGTATAGCACAATTACATTGCTCTACACCCTTATTTTTCATTTTGTATTAGCTTGTTGACAGTATTACTCTGTCTTAACAAGGTGCCAATTCCCAACTGAGTTGAGTGGAGTAATGCATGTTAAGTGCCTTAGTTAAAGGCACAATGCAGGGACCAGTAAACATGAATTTACAATCATAATCACTATCCATACAAAATTAACAATTCAACTTAAATTAGAAGAAGCCAATCCTGTTTCATGGCTTGAAACATGCAATGCATCTAGTTCTGTATTAGAGGTATTCAAATCTAATTAAAGAATATGATGATAATGATGATGATGATGATGATGATGATGATGATGATGATGATGATGATGATGATGATGATGGTGATGATGGTGATGATGATGATGATGATGATGATGATGATGATGATGATGATGATGATGATGACGATGATGATGATGATGATGATGATGATGATGATGATGATGATGGTGATGATAATATGATGATGATGATGATGATAATGATGATGATGATGATAATGATGATGATGATGATGATGATGATGATGATGATGATGATGATGATGATGAAATGGTGTCATTGATACTGTTTGACTACGTTGAATTGAGCCTAACTAAATATAAGTCTTTGACCAAATCAATAACAAATTCATATATTTAAGATTTTAATGTCTTGTGTAGAAAGAAGACAAACAGTAATATTTTGCATTAATCAGATTGCTCACTGCATTAAATTTGATCTACAATAACGCTCCGGGATGAAGTCTTATTCATTACAAATGCTATAACCTTGAAAACATTGTACATAAAAAAAATGGTTTTAAAAAAGAAAAGAAAAGAAAACAGAAAAAAAAAAGAAAAGACGGGAGAAGAGAGAAACAAGTTTGAAATCAATGGCTATATTTTTTAATCCAACATATGGTATCATTTGTTTTCTCTTTATCCAGCAATGAAGTTTTTCCACAACTCATTTGTGCTGCAATCATCATTAAACTCATAAAAACAAACAAAACAATAAAACTCACTTGCTGCAAAAGCCGCCATCTCCATAATGATTTTCTCTTGTAACATGGAGTATTTCAACTCCAGTGCATCCATTACATCGGTTGTTGACACTCCATCCCTGCGTGTCGTATTGTCCCCTTCCATATCAGTTGTTGTGTGGCCATCATCGTTGAGCATAGCCTCCAAACCGTGTGTCTTCCATCTGATTGCACACAAGAATATAACATATCAAGGATGTTCGACTCTGACGTTTAAGTATGAGAGAGGTGATTTTGAGAAGAAAAAAAAATTTAAAGCAGTGCGGCCTCTGCTATAACACTTATCATGTGTGTTAAGATTACATGATCAAGGATGCCATATGCCAAAATTTTTTAAAAGCCTGAAAATTGTTCGCATAAAGAACTTATATGAATATATTTCATACAAAGCTTCTCTTCATCAAATGGTATCACCCTTAGACCTTAGAAATTGATACAAATCCATCTAGCTTTCCCTTAACTGTTGCCTTTAAACAACCAATGCTTTCGTCTTTAAAAAATCAAATCACCAATACCAAACAAGGTCGCAAGAAAATTTTTAAAAGCCGGTTTTCCGGCTTTAGAATCCCTGCATGTCTATTCTGGTCAAATAATGGGATTGTGGTTAGTCTCTGTTGGTCTTAAGTGGGAAGGGTTGGGCTTTAGTATAAACTAAGAATAATGATTTTACCGCATATGGCATTTGCACAGCTAGATTTGGATATTCTTGATATGAGATTCATTGGTTCAAAATTGTATTATTTCGGGATTAACAAGATGCATAAAACTGAGTTTTTAATCTTATTTATGACATTTAAGTGAGATTGATATGATTTATTGAAAAGAATGAATGCCATGTCATTAACTGTAAAAAGCAAAAACTTGGTAATTCTAAAACTTTTGACTTTCCACTCCGTTTTCAGAATAAACATATCATCTATATGATAACATTTTGGGACATATAATAAAATAGAAAAAAAAGAACAATGAGGATTGAGCATATAAACGAAGTAAAATTTTCAAGCTCAAATCCTTCTTTTTCAGTAATTCGAAAAAAGAAAGCAAACAAAAAAACTTTACTTCCAAAATAGTTTTCAAAAATTATATAATTATCATCACAGTTACTACTCCTTGGTTTTCTTATTAAAACAATATTCAAAAATGATTTGAGGGAAACTCAGACTCGTTATTAAAAATGAAAAGAAAAGAAGTTATTTTTCGGTAAATTGATTAGAATCTCACATATTCAGTTTCCTCTTTGCAAGATATTGCGTCTCTTCATTGTCTTTTTCCTGTTGTTCATTGTCAAGTTCATCATTTGCCTGAAACGAGACAAAATTGATTTCTGATCACAGTGGATGTCTTTTTTAAAATACAAAACATTTCGGTGTGAATTTTAATCATTTGACACAAAGAAATGCAATCAACCATTGTGCTGTATCTGATGTGTACTTATATGTAAGTCTGATATCAAAATCTTACAGGCTTATTGATTAATGTAATTACCCCAAAACCAACACAAAATATTGTCCATTACAACAATGTTAAATCAAAACCATAATTGCGTTCAGATATCAGATTCGATACTCTGTGAACCTACATAAGTTGCACCTGATGCAAAGAATAGATAAGACAATGGAGAGTAAGATAAAGGGAGTCAATGGGACTCATAAATAAGGAAACAACACAAAACAAATGGCGTTTCGGCCTTTGGCCTTTTTCAAGTAAACACGAAATATATAGGCTGAATGTAATCAGAAAATGCAGAGAATACACAACTCGTTCTTTGTTATTATTTTTATCCAGCTATTTTTATGAGTAGTTCTCACTAAATTCTATCAATCAGACTATAAATGTTCAAGGTGACACATAGTTTTATGTGTTTTTAAGTTATATCAACCGGCAGATGTTGTGAGTTGTTTTTTTTTTTTGGCTAAACGTAATGCACCAATAAAGCTCTTACCAGGAAAAATTTCGAATTTTCCTTCTCGTTGATTTCATGCTCTAGTTGCATTTTCTCCAGCTTTTTCTCTTCTTGCTTAATTTTCTTTTCTGAACAAGGTTTGCTCTTTGGTGGAATGTTGCACAACCAGTATCGGATTTCATCATAGAAGACATCCCTTCCTGAAATTTGTTCAAATAAGAAAAAAAAATATTGCTGAAGTGACCTCTACACTTGTGTGCCATAATGAAAAAAACTAGTCATATGTAATGGTAGACAAAATTTTACAGTGACAAATAAACATCCTGAATTTTTTTGTTGTTGAGCTTTTTAAAATATATCGCAATATCCACTAAACATGCTCACAGCGTTTTACAAAGGGTCCCTGGACAACAGCAACACTAAACATGTAGTATGGGACATGATATGCCTGTTAGGTGATTTTCGATTTTACAATTTATTCGGACATAGACAACACTGTTAATGGCCAGGTACTCATTTTACATGTGAGTACTGTGAGAAAATGTACACCTTCAGAGCCAGTGTTTTCCCCCCGATTCTATAGCATTAAACAGACAAGGTCTTGTTACCCTTTGGAAAGGACACCCAGCTACCCAAACACTGCTTGGTGGACAGGAAGGTCATAAAAATATCTCGACTTCATCTGGGATCAAATGCATAATATTCTCTTATTATGAGTTTTTTTTTTTAACGCTTTTATGGAAGAGAGTGAGTTACATTATTACTTCTTAAACTTCAAAAATACAATTGTTCTCCTCATTCCAAACATTTTCTCTTTTAACTTGCTTGTCTTCATCTAGTCCATTCCAACATAATACCATTTTGGCTTGAGAGAAAAACCACAAGATGTCTCTCAAAAATGAGGAAAACATGGAAAAAATAGGTACAGGAAGGAGGTGG
>NC_088365.1:3525958-3610958 GCF_034508935.2 Berghia stephanieae
AAATTAAGTGGGTTGAAATTGCCTGTTGATAGTAACTACATATCATTATTGATATTCCTGTTTGCATCAATTTCATGTAATTGCCAATAATCAAACTGATTGGAATTTAAAAAAAAAAAAAAACACAAAAAAAAAAAAATAAAAAAAAATTATACTGCCACTCAAGACTATTCAGACTCGAGTCTGAATAATTGGTTGATTGCACTTGCGCATTGGAGTTTGACTCCAAACAGGCACAGGAGACTACTAAGATTCAAGTCTGAGTAGTCGCAGCCTTCCTTTTACTTTAAAATACGTAATTAAACTTAAGAAGCTCCCTATTCTTAAAGAACAAAAAAATTGCAGACACACACACACAAACTCAGAATCGCATACACACAAAGGAAAAGAGATTGGGGAGAAAATTCGTGTCATGATTTTAAAAATATATTATATATGTAAATAAATTGAAATATTGAGCTTTTTTTTTAAATTGAGCTTTATATAGCGCAATATCCACTAAATGTGCTCAAAGCGCTTTACAAGGGGTCACTGGTCAACAACAACATTTAACATGTAGGACGGGACATGACGTCTGTTAGGCGATATTACAATTATTCGGACAAAGACAACGCTGTTAACAGCCAGGCACTCATTTTACACCTGAGTACTGTGAGAGAATTTGAGTAAAGAGCCTTTTTCAAGGACTCAACTATGCGCCAAGCACGAGGCTCGAACCCAGGATCTTCCGATCCGAAAGCGAGTGTCATACCACTAGACCACATAGCCGCACATATCTCTTAACGATGTAAGTGTCACATACCTTTACTTTAAAAAAATAAAGAAGAAGAAGAAGAAGAAGAAGAAGAAGAAGAAGAAGAAGAAGAAGAAGAAGAAGAAGAAGATTCTTATTCTCAGTCCTGATGTGAGTAAATTAAGGTGAAGTGAATCATAAATAACAATGTGAAATTCAATGTAAGTGTAAGCTTCAATTTAAGAAACGAAAACAGATAATGTGGACGTTTCGGGTTTCCCCTATATCAACAAAACATTTATTAGTTATTAGATTGAAGCTTACATTCAATTTCACATTGTTTTTTATTTCTTTGAGCTTCGAGCAGCAACATTTACATAGTGAGTGAAGCCGAAGCCAGTGAAGCCTGAAGTGAATCAGAATCTGTCTGTCATTGATCATACTAAATAAACTCTACCTCCTCTAGAACGCCAAAGAAATGTTCTTTAGTAACACGATCTGTCTGTTCTCCACATATTTTTTTAACCGAGGGGAAAAGTATATCAAGTTTCAGTTCTTTTTCAAGCACAACTGCATAAAAGTCGACAATTTGGTCAGCAGTGACATAACCCCTATTTGCACTGTCAAGCTGGTCGAATACGTTGTTGAAATCGTTCACGCCCATCTTTGAAATGCTAAAAAGGGAAATCTGATTATAATTTACAAAATATAGCAATTTCGTTCCATCTGTAGTCGCTCAGTAAATGAATCATATCAAGTTTTAACTTTTTCTGAGTTTTGATGTCCAATGGGCGCCATATTGTTTATGTGTTTCTCTGCAATAATGATGACGTCAATCACAAATCATGGTACGTCACTCCAATTTTCTGTGCAAAATCCTTTACTTTCGTTTTCATTGGTGACAGGCTGATCGCAACGGATTGTCTCGCCCAATATTAGTTTTCATATTAAATCTTTCACTATGGTAAAAGGGGCTTGTAAATCAGTTACAGACTTTTCGAAGGGTTTATATAACGACCCATTTAAATGGTAAGAAAATTTACATATTTTGTCCTTGAGAGGATGTGTTTCTCCTCACCCTTGGGGCACACGGTCATATTCATATTCATATGTCATTTTCACCTTCTTCGGCCTTCGCTTTCGCTTTATTTTGTGGGTCATTTTCACAAGGTTGTCATTTTAGGAAGGATGCCATTATTTGACCAGTACGGTGCGATACTTTTTCTCATTATTCGGCCGTACGGTCGGATAATTTTTCTCATTTCTCGACCGTAGGATTAGGATGAGAAAATTTTTCTCATTCAATTTGTTGACGATATAATTATGGTGGGATGATTTTTCTCATTAATTTATTGGGGCGTATGTTGGTTGGGATGATATATAAAAATTAATTGACAGTGCACCACTCCATTTAATAATGCGACCAATCAATTTTTAAAAATGAGGATTATGTATTTTTAAGATTGCTTTAATTGTCATCTTATCTAATATGTGGTAGGACACTCGATTACAGATCGGTCGGAAGGTCATGGGTTCGAACCCTGCTCGGCGCATAGTTCAGCTCTTGGAAAAGGTGCTGCACTCACAGTCTCTCACCGTACCAAGGAGTAAAATGAATACCTGGCTGTAAACAATGTAGTCTGTAGGAAAAATAATAATATCGCCTAACAGGCCATCGTGTCTCATCCTACATGTTGCTGTTGGTCAGGGACCCTTTGTAAAGCGCTTTTAATATGTTTAGTAGATATTGCACTGTTTCAAAGTAGCAATAACTATGAACATTTTTGTGGCAAATACTACATTTAAATCAAAGCCCAGTCTCGACTAAGTAAAGATCTTTTTGAATTTTGAAAATGCATTCATAAATAAAAAAGTTATGCAGTTTCAAAGGTGTCATTTATTTGGATGCCCTCAAAGAGAGAAAAAATCCAGAAAATAGAGGACGCTTTTTCTGCGTTTTTTTTTTTCTGGTTTGTTGCTGTATCTCGCTTAGTATGTGGAATTAGAGATTGAGACTTGGCAATTTTATAGCAAATCTCTCGGAAAATATGATGAAGACATCAGAAGAGTTCTAACTTGTATTTGTTTAGTTTAAGAGCTGTATGGCTATGGTCAACCATTATTTTGTTAAAGAATGTACATTTTGATCATTTGGAACATTTCGAAGTGTAATTTTGTGTCTACAACCCATACAAATGATACGAAAAATGCCTCCTAATTTATTGTTGATCAAAAAAGTCCCTTGAGACCATGACTTATGTTATTTCTGGTATTTGTTTTTGAGAGAGAGAGAGAGTGTTAATCTACTGCGAGGAAAAGAGAAGTTGGACAAGTCTATTTCAAAGGGGACAAAGATTGTTAAAAAGTCGAATTATCAGCTGATTATTAAAACAAAATGCGATAGCTGACAACATCATCACCCCTAGGACGTAACAATGAAATAAATACCTAAAAAAGCATGCGAGAGTTTGTGACCTCAGACTTTCACGTGCACTGCTGCCAGATGGCCATGCATGTGGCCAAATGTAGAATTTTGTTTCTTTTATTAAAATCCCATCATTTGTTCATGAGAGAGAAAGGTATATGTTTGTTTTTAAGGGTTTCACAGTGCTTGCAACAAATGTAAGATTATATCAGCATCAGTAAAAGGAAGTAAATGAGATAATAAAAAAGAAACTACTCTTGATTAATTACATTTCACGACTACTCGAGCTATCAAATTAAAAGAAAAAAATTAATCTTTTTTTTTTCCTTGCAAAATCTCGAAAATTTGCAAAGAATTTCAGACTTTGGGTCCGCAATGCATATCAGTGATATTTAGCAATTTTTTGTGGCCGCAAGTGATGCAAAAAACTGCAATGCCAGATATTTGCATTTCCATCACAAAAAGGCTGACACCTGATTGAGGCAGCATGAGAATGACAGGCTAAGACAAAACAACATTCGAATTCGGCGCAAAATCTCAATTAAAATACCTCCCTAGATCCAATTGATGTTCTGATGAAAGAAATGAGACCATTGGTTCAATTTATGATACATTTTTAGATAGCGATGGCGATGGAAGAGTTAAGAGGGCCAGTCTTAGTAGTGTAGGCCATATGAGTTTCTATTTAGCCACTTTTGAAGTCTAATTTGGTCAGGTGGTAGTCTTGCCATCTACCAGCCTTGCCTCGCTGATGACATTTTCGTGTCGAGCGATGGGGGGGGGGGGGGCAAAATGTTTTGTGCTAGTACATGAAAAGTACTTATAATAATAAATAGAAGTGTGCTTATGTAACCTTTTTAATGGTGTAATCTCTCCTCTTGGTAGTTGTAGAATTATTTTTATCGGTCTTCTAGTAATCGCACAAATTTTGCTGTTTGACAAATCTAAAATGACCTCTTTACTAATTGTGTGCCAACTTTCAGTCATCATATTCATTGATAAACAGCGTTGTAATGAATTTTTAAAAATAGCATACACGAAATCGCGGTGAATAAGTAAGATAAAGGGGAATTTGTTCAAATAGGGAACAGGTGTAGATTCCAAGAGCACACTATTAGTGTACCTAGTACATTCCTTCTTCATCGCCATTTTGTCTCCCACTCCCATATCACCTTTCTTTTTCTCGTGGTCTAAAAGTAAGAACAAAATGATCCGACAATATCCAGCATTATCGCACAGTGCAGTCAAATAATCACATCATTTTCTAAACGCCTTCCATAAGCTCCCCGCACTAAGCCTTAGTTTAAGGGAAACAACCCAAGTATTCCTTGACTAACCCTAAGGAAAAGAAAAGCCTACAGTACTACAGTTCACCCCACTTAAACACTCCGCTCACATTCCCGAAAAATGGAATGTTTTTTATATAACAGTACAGCTCTTCTTTAATCGCTGCAGCTTTATTCCATCTTGATTTCTACAAAATATCCATCAGCGGTGAACTGACATTCGGAATCTACTGGGTTCGTTCAGCCACTCAAAAGACTGTGCCTGGGATAATGAAGTTGAGGATGAGTCATCGGAATGTGACACACCACCTGTGACAAACACTAAACAACTTGACATAGTGGAAAAACTATGCCGCTTCATCCATGAAGAATGCTTGACAGTTGATCTACCAACTCTGTCGAGATTAGAGACAAGGATTTATAAACAGCTTGCACAGTTTAGAAAGCAATCAATGCTTCATGATTACTATTCTTACCAACAATAATTTCACATTTTGTTGTTGATAAACAAATATGAAAAAGAAACAAAACTCCCCAAAAAACATACCTACAACCAATAAAGAACCCCCCCACCCCCCCTTCCCAACAAAAAAAAACAAACTCAAAAAGTCTTCTAAGGGGCCAAGTCTTCACCATGATGGTCCCAAGCCATATATTTATATTTATAAACCCAAAATGATTATTGTACACTGAACAGATATATGAAATATTTTACATATCAAGTTTATTATATATATAAACTTTTTAATACTGCCCCCTGTTATACCACCAACTTTTTGCCTGGAACATATAGTTAATCTATATAAAAATCCTAGAGCTTCGTTTTAGCGTCTTCCGCCATCTGCCAACCCATGATGAGAACACCTTAAAGACAAAATGCTTGTTATACATCCAATACTCCTCAACAAAATTGTCTTTCAAGATTTTTATCACAATGAAAAAATAATAAATCTGTTGGATACTTTCTATTTTCATTTTTTTTTTTTTGGGTATAATAACTGTTTAGACCTAGTTATTAAAAGTATTATTTCTAATTAGAGTTCAGACAGTGATTCCAAATACTGGTCGAGTCCTATACAACATTGACCAAATTCATTATACTGCCATACATGTTGGTATAGCAAGGTTTCACTGTATATCTGTGTATTCAGTCGGACATAATGAAATGGGCCCATTTTGTCTTGTTGAATCAGAAAAAAAAAAAAAAAATTGAACTACTGTCTCAAAGCAGTATAAAATGATTGCATTACAGAAAAATTTTAAAAATTTGTATTTTTCTCAACATTTTAATTCTAAGTTTTCTTTTTGAAATTTAATTCATCCTGACATAATACTGTTTTGAGATGGTGGGTCTCACATTATGACAACCAACCTTATGAAGAGTTCAGGAAACTCCAGCAGAATGAGAATATACTAATACTATGATAATTTCCATTCAGGATCAATAAAGTAAATCTTGTCTTATAATAAGATTACTGTACTGTTTTTTTTTTTTTTTTAAATCTTTTCTTCTATCAGGCAACTTGTAAAGAGTTTTGCACTCTTCACGGTCTCTGTATTCTTTGCAAGAGAAATGGCTGCAGCAACTGTTGAGGGGTGACAGCAAGAAAACTATTTTATTGAAATATTTAAGGTAAGCAGTATTTTAATTTATAATGAATATATAAATACATGAAAAATATTTAGATAAAGTAATCATTGCTTTTCTGCACAGTGCTCTGGAGAACTGAAGAGCATGCATTTATCCAATATATGAAGGGAGACAATCCTTGTTGACTTTAATTATGTCAATAAATCATGGATTATCTCCTCTTGTAATGTATACATTGTTTTTAAGGGGAGGGGCGACACCTGAAACTATTTTCAAGAATAATGGCTATATCCAATATCTTTTTATATTGGGACATTGCTCATGACCAATGGATTCGAACCATGTGATTTATTTCGGTGGGCGTGTCCGGTTGCCATGGTGACGGCCGCCATCTTGGATTTTACTCTTCTCTGGGTGCTATTTTTAAAAGTTACTTTCTCAATAAGTTTCCATGGAATTTTCTTGACATTTTGCATGATTGTATTTTTGTATATTATTAAAAAAAATACAGAGCATTTTAAAAATATTTTTAATAGATTTTTATTTATAAATTTAAAAAAAAAATAATTTTTCGGTATGATAAAAATCATGTTTTTTGACATAAAAATGTCAATTTTTCAAAAAATAATAAAGATATTTAAAATTCCTTCTGTATGATTTTAGATAATCACTATAGCTCTAGACATACAAAGTTTTAAACAAATTGATTGATAAATGACAAAATAAGATAAAAAAGATTGTTAAAAAATGTCATTTTGAGAAAAACGAGATCAAAGATAACAATGAATGAAAATAATAAGACAAAACGGTACAACCAGCTCAAAACATACCAGCACCGTATGAGGGTCCCCCGTGTTCTTTTTCTGCCTCCCTCTGGGCTTTTTCACGGGTCTGAGCTTTCATTTTGCCTCTTTTTTTTCTCTTTATGTTGAGCAACCCTTATGCTTTGGTCAAGTCTTTTTGACTCTGCTTCCTGACTCAACATCTGGGAGTGTTTTCCCAGTCCACCGATGCTCAAAGACACTTTCAGGGATGTTATTTCTGTTGGACCAAAATTATACTCTGCACCAAACTCAACTTTTTTCAGGGAATGGAAGTATGTTTTATGGCATCTTGACCAAACAGAATTATGAAACCTTTCGTTTGGATTTTGTGCTGTCTTCATCTCACAACAAATCATATACACAGGCTTCAAGTGCTCATGAAGCAAATCAAAATTCAAAGGTGTATGTAGACGCTGCTTGTGTCAACAGGATACACATGGGCAGCAATATATTTTTTATAAAAGCATATGGAGTCCGGTTCAGGAGGACAATACCTATGTTGAGGGAAGTCATTGGTGGAATAACCGTGGTAAAGACCGGCAAGAATAGCCCATCTCATTTCTTTCCGCTGCGGCATTGCTTGGAATCGCTTTATCATAATACTACTATCACACACCAAATTCCAATCAAAGATTTGTGGCCACGGATCAACCATGAGCCATCATAACTTTCTTGCTTTCTTGGCTTATGTAGCAAATAATTGTTGCCAACGTTTGGATTTTTTGGTCACTTTAGGTATATTTATAATAATCCAGTAAAAATTGGAAATATTTAGAGATAATTAACGTGAATACGTGTCAAAATTTGATAAAACAACTGATCAATCGGAATGTAAACAAATCGTAGTAAAAGTAATAGTAATAGAGGCGAACTTTCACCCTGACTCAACATCCAATCCCTGGCGCGGAGTCGGAGGTCGAGAACAAGGTCAGCCAATCAGATCGCACCATTCGTGATCACGTTGTATTTACCTGACAACTTGACCTCTTATCAGCTGTTTGACACACAATCTTTGTTCGCGACTAACAGTTTCTAAACCCCTCCCCTGCCCATATTGTGATATTTATGAGACTGAAACCTTGTCAACTAGACGGGCAAAGAGTAGACTAAACTATCGATATCAAAATCTACAACATCGATATGTATTATAATGCTTTTCAGCCCTATTATTTTCAGTTGAATTCTCACAAAAAATTGAAAAGTTTGGTATTTTCATGTCGACTTCCATGTTTATGAAAGACGATTTACAGACTTTATATTATCCAAATCACCTTCACAGTGCTGAAAATATGTGAAAAAATGATTGTTCTTTTATAATAAATAAAAAACTGAAATTTTATATTTTGACCCAAAAATCGATAATTCAGGTGTCGCCCCTCCCCTTAATCTCATCCACTTATCAAATGGGACCACTAAGGCTTGTTGGAATTTTTAAATACAAAACCGCATTTAATACGATAAATGATGCAATTTCATTTTTCCATAATCTGGATCTTAAAACACAGTATTTCTCCGCAGTTTTCGCAAAGTGTGTATACTTTCTGCTTCCAACTTGCCAATAATTTTTAGTTAAACATCGATAGTGATATTCTTGTTCTTGGTTGCCATGTTTTTGATAGTTAGCCGGCCATGTTGTTGATAGTTAGCCGATCAAAGATGAATGACAAAGCTCATAATGATTATAACTTTTACATAAAGAGTATTTGAAAACGGATTCATTGCTTTCAACCAATCATTAGGACAATGCATTTGGTGTCTATAGCTTGTTTTTCGTACTCCTGTTTATAGGACATATTAACATATAATTCACCCATCTAGTTCTTAGTTCTTCAAAAAAACTTATATTAAAAAAAGACATAACTTTTATGATTTTGTTCTCTTTTTATCAATGATCCATTGTTTCTCTCTATACTATATGTATTCTTTCTGCCTCTTGATTAAATTTCAAATAACAAATAAAAGTCTCTCTATAAACTACTTTTTTTTTTCTCACTCTTCCTGATAGCTTTGAACTTTTTTCTAATATAAGCTTGTATTTCATTTATGAGACTCGTCGTCTCAAAGCGGTATTGTGTCGGGATGAATCGGACCTTGAAAGTAAATTTAAAATTAAAATGATAGTGCTAATACGATAATGATAATAATAATAATAATAATAAGAAGAAGAAGAAGAAGAAGAAGAAGAAGAAGAATTTAAAAATAATAATAATTGTGATAATAATAATAATAGATCTTTTAACTATAGCATTGAACAGATATTTCACTCATGTCTGTGTTTCTTTCCCTCTGTTCCTCTTATTATTATTCTACACAACATAAACATTTGTTACAGTTGATGTCAAATTGAACCTCGGAATTTTCTGCAATATAATTATAATATAGTATTTATTTTACACCATATCTCAGAGAAATAAACCGAACTCTATAATTCATTTTTTGAGGCTTTCAATTCAAATTCCAGCAGCTTGTCCTTCCTCCATCCCCACAACATCCCGACACAAATACTGCTTTGATATGGTTTGTCTTATTCATATCTTTTCTTTTTTAAAGATTTATTCGTATATTCTTTTTTTATATATATATTCGCAGCAATCAAGCGGAGTTCATACAGTTCTGTTTGCCAAGATGACAACTGGGGTAGATGCTTTCCTCCCTCTTTTGTTGCTTAAATATTTGTTTATATTATATTTCATTTGAATGAGAACACAATAAAATTTTGGTTTAAACAATGCTTTATTTAGTTTCTGTCATTCAATTGTAATGATAACAGCACATGTAATGCTCTCGAGAAAACGACAGGGGCATTTTTAATCATGGGTCGGTCATAACACTTTTTAGAATCTCCTAAAGTCTTATTACATGTATGTGAGTGACTTTATGTATATATATATATATATATATATATATATATATATATATATATATATATATATATATATACAGTCCACTCCGGATAATTGCAACACCTTTGGATCAGCGAAAATGTTGCGATTAACCGAAGTCACTCACATATTTTTTTGCTGAGACAATTGTTTCAATGCCCTCCATGTCGTCAGTCGACATATGTCCGTAGTGTGCTTTTTACTTTCAAAGGATCGATATTTATTTTATTTTATTTGCGTCCTTACTTCCGTTGTGTTGTTGATTTGGCGATGATTAGTCAGATTAGTGTTGTTATGTAGTGACATGTTGTAGTGTGTTCTCATTGCGTGTATGTGTGTGTATACACATACACGCAATGAAAATGCACTACAACATGTCACTACATATACAACACATACACACACACACAGAGCACAACTGCTGCCACAACAATAGCAATAAGCTCTATCACACCATCATCATCATCACTCACCACAACATTATCACTAGACTCTCACCTTAACTGCCAACGACCATTACAACTACAAGCATCTTTACTGCCACAACTTCTATACCACCTTACCCTCAGCACACGCGCAACAGTTTGTGAAAGCCCCCCCCCCCCCCCCCGTCAAAATGCAAGATCAGAGCACCTGCTAAAGAGAGCACTTCGTAAGTTGTCTATTGCAACCAATGGGATCAGCAGTTGTTTCCTTGAGCACTGCTAACGACAACTCATGAGGCGGTGTTCTAACCTAAAAATTACTTCACAGGGCAGGGCTTAGTGTCAGGCTGTAACCCTTAATTAAGGCTATGAGTGATGGATTTCCGTTTAGTTTTAGGGCGTGGGGATGTTGGAGCCCTTGGGCTGATTGTTCCAGCAAATTTCGCCGCAGCCCTGCCTGGACTCTTTTTTTTTTTTCTCTCTCTCTCTAAAAAAGGGATGAAATCGGATTGATTAATTATGTTTCCTTTTTACCCCCCTTATAAATCATCTCTCCACTGTCAGAAATGTTGAGGTTAATATCACCTCTCCATTGTCATAAATGTTAAATGTTAATAATGCACTTTGTACCCATAGGAGAGGAGTATATCCCTCGTGGTAGATATCCTGCAGCGGTGTCAGTATGGGAAATTTTGGCGGTTTTAAGTTTGCTGCAAGAATTGTATCACTCTCACTTAGTGTTTCAACTATATTTCAAATCTCCTTTTAACTTTTAACTGGTACCCATTGCCTTACATTTTCTGTCTTGGTGGGTCATTTGACCATTTGACCATTGTCGATTGGCAGCCTTGCCACCTTTCCTTTGTCTGTCATCTGCATTTTTTGCCAAACTGGGACCTAAAATTTGCCAAAAAGACCAAAATATGCGGAGGAAAACTAAGCGTTTCAGTAAAAATTAACACGCGATACAGAAAAAAATTATATAAAAGACAATTTATTACATTTAAGGACTTGAGAAATGAAATGACTGTGATTAGTGATAAGCGTTGTTACAAAGATTTTAAAGGACCATTATCCGTAGAGAGTAGCTTCCCTTGGTTTGGGCCCCGGCAAAGCTGCAATATTTCTCAAGTTTCGCACTTTATTTTTTCGTTATTTTGTTTCCGCTTTTTTTTTTTCCCCAAAAATTTGCACGCGATTTGCCAATTTTCCCAAAATTTGCCACGATTTGCCAATTTTGGGAAATTTGCCAAAATTTGCGGATCGCCCTGATATTTGCGGCCGCAAAAAGGCAGATGACAGAACTTTGTCCTCTCTATGCAGCTTTGTTCTTATTTGGAGATGAAATATTTGGTTTATCCTTTTATATATGTAATCTCGCCTTTTCATACATTAGATAGTATTGTTAGACTCTTTGATGCATTTCGGGATTGCCACTGGAGACTTTCAGATGGTGTCAGGCTATAGCTATAAAAATATATTGCTTTTTACTCTTAGCTCTCCATCTATTCTGGGGCCGTTTTCATGAACGCGGACTAGGGCTTATTCTCTGACTTTAGCAAATGACTTGAAAAAATCGGATTTCATTTGAGCTGACTAAGCAAGTCCGGGACTTAAATCACGGCACCTCCGGACTAAGTTTTAGTCATTTGTCGAAGCAAGACTTCATGATTTAGTCTGAGTTACCAGGTGATGTCATAGCGTCAACAAGATAGCAGCTATTTTTAGGTTGAGTGCTCTTCGCTTAGGAAAGAAAATACGTCGGTTACGAATGACGGAGACAAAAAGTGTCCTGTTGCCATTGACACTGGCTTGAAAAAAATATAAGATAAGTGCAGATCGTCAAAAATACACATTTTTGTGAGTAAAAAAAAAAAAAAAAAAAGAACTGAATCCATCGGGTCGGTCATTGAGAGTGAATGAAAGACTCCGTAATCAAAGGGTTTGCGTCAAAGGACAACAAAATAAATGATTAGAAAGTATAGTGGAGACAAAAGTTATTCTTTTGACATTGCAATTGACTGAAATAATGTGATTAATCAGAACACACTTATTTCTCTTTTGTGTGATTATTATTTTTTTAATTTATTTTTTTTTGGTTCAATTTCTTGAGTTTCAAACTCACACCGAGTATTCGAGGGACGGGATAAATAGTGATGAAATTCAAATTTCCTCTCTTCATCAAAATTTGTTTTAAGAAAAATCAAAGCTTTCAGGGTTGCCTGGCTCAAACTCCTCCTTCGATCACTTAAAATCATATTGTACAAAGAAAAACTCCTTTCAACATGAGCAAAGCTGATGGTTGAAAACATAAAACGGCGTGAACAAGCTGTGAGGGAAGTCACAGTTTCCTGTCAAGAATCCCAAAAAAGCTGCAAGTTTAGTGCTTGTCTTGGACTGATCCCAAGGACAACTGGTCCTAGTTTCTTTGGTGTAACGTCGAATTTCATCTTCTGGGACATCATTCAGTTTCAGTCCTGGCACCCTATGAAGTTCAGTAGTACATGGCAACTTCATGACCTAATCTTCATCACGGCGGGGAACGCAAATTTCGCAAAAATAATTTTTTAAAAAGAATCAGAGTTTGTCAAAAATTTGCAAAACGTGCAGATTTTGCGGTTGCAATGCAGATCAGGAAATTCTTCCTAATTGTGCGACCGCAAGCTGTGCAAAAAAACCGCGGGGCCAGCATTACAGATTGCATCCACAAGCAAACTTGAGTCTGCTGCTAGGCAATGTGTAAACAAACAGTTTCATTGGATGCACATGACATGCTTAAGGCTGACCCCACGGTTTTTTTTCAAAAAATATTTCAAAACTTTGCAAAGAAAATGATGAATTTTGCAGAAGAAAATAAGTATCTACATTTTGCAAAACATTTGCAGGTTTCTACACCTAACAACTAACAACTACATGCAACCCTTGTAATAAATATCAATGCGGAATTACACAATTTCAAACTACTACTACTAGGTACTACTAATAATGGCTTGTTTGTTTCAGTGTCTGGTCTTGTCACAAAAGTCAAGCAGTGTTATGTGTGATCAGTCGGATGGGTGACTGATCGTGAAAAATACTGAAACCGTCGTTATGTCTTGGCTAAAGCAGTACACAAAGGAAGTCGAATAGGCGACTGGTACTGTATGAAAAGGACATATGCTTCCATACGGCCTACTGGAAGGATAAACGAAATGCACATTGTGAAGCGCATTGAGCATGGATATCTGAATCTGTAGAAATGCGCCATTTAAATGTTATATTGTTGACTTTAATGGTAGAATACAGGTTTACGCTGTCAGTATCAGGATTTGTCACAATAATGTTACTGCTCTCAAGATGAAAACGGTTATTGTTTTTGTTTTTAAGGATTTTACGGCGCTTGCAACACATTAAGGTCATATCAGCGCCAGCAAAAAGGAAGAAAATGGGATAGTAATAAGTTCAAGAATTACAATTAAAGCACCCAAGAAAGACAAAGGAGAATTGGATCAAATAGGGAACAGATGTAGATTCCAAGAGCACACTATCAGTATACTTTGAGATCTCCTAAAAGTCTCATCCAGACACAAGCACAGACCCTACTAAGACTAAGAGGAATACACTCAAATGTTTACAAATTATATATAATACATAAACAAAACATAATACAGTGCATAACAGATTTACAAGGGGAAAAAAATATCATCTCCCAAAACTAACTATACATTTGACTGTTTCCCTCTCAGCCAGGGCATCTGGCCAGGACAGAGGACAAAACTAAGTAATCTCATTCCAAGACAAAGAAAGAAAGCAAGTTGGAAAACATATATAGGGGGATAGAAGACGCAGTAAGTACCTCCCTGCCCACTATGGAAGGTCAGGAACCCCAGCCAGGAAAACGATTAGGTTTGCCGTTACCAATGTATAAATTATAAGGAAAAAGTCATGATGATTTTAAAGATTATCAACATGGCCGTTTAATGAAAAAGTGTTAAAGATGCTTACAATACAAAATGAATGAGTCTTGCAAGTGCAAGTGTCACCATTACCGAAAGACGATAACGATTTGATAGTTCATATAAATATAATATGCTAATCTTTTCGACATCAAAGTAGTTTTGTAACACGGAGACAACTTCTGTTTACATAGCTCTGAATGGAAAGTACATATCATTGTCAACAGAAGTTTGGAGGATCTAACTATAAAAAGTTGTTGGTCTAGACCATGACCCACTTGAGAGTACTATAGAATCATTGCGGTAGACTTGTACCTATGTATTAAACTCACATGACCAGTGATATTTGGGTTAACAGGAAGAGGAACATAAGTAATTATAAGTAATTAGTCAATTATTTTAAGGAGTTAGAGTTAGAATAAAGCTTATTTCATAATGTCCCCCTCCCCCCCCCCCCCCCCCCCCCAAAAAAAAAAAAAAAGAAAATAATTTTTAAAAACAAATCCTTCACTGTGCATCAAAATGAATTTGAAAACCCCAGTTATTGAGGAAAACATTTTTTTTTTTGGGTTTCAATTTAAACTGTATCAATGGAAACCATAACTTGCTTTTTATGACAAGACCTCTGATATTATTATCATGAGGACTAGCTCTCACTCAGTGACCCACCCTTCTTTATCTGAAGGCCATTATATAATATCACCTTTATTGTCATTTCATTTATATTATTCATGCTGAAAATCACAAAAATAATATAGAAATTTGATATATCTCCACGTATCATCCTGTGAAAAAAAGAGAGAGAGAGAGAGAGGAGGAGGACTACAAATGATTGTTTTAAATGTGACTTTGGCCAAAAATGTGGGTTGTCTTGAGTGGAGGGGGGGGGGGGGGGGTCTTGAGGCCAGCTGACCCAAAGCTGACCTCAGCTTCCAAAAATTATTTTAAAAAATTTTTTTCTCAAAAATCACCCTTCAACTTTCTTTTCAACTTCTTATTTAGTAAAAAAAAATTTAAAAAAATAGAAGAATAAAAAAAACCCTATTAAATTGCGATTTAAATTTCTGTATTAATTTTAAGTTTAAAAAATTGTCTTTTTTATTTTTTTTTAATTTTAAATTTTAAGTGGGGTCAAGAGAAATCTGACTATAGGCTGACATGCAAGGGGGGGGGGGGGGGGGGTAAAATCAGCTGAAAAAAGCCGACGTCATCAAAGAACGGTTCCATATTGCTCATCAGTAATGGTTTCCTGGTAGCTGTTGATTGGACATCCCACACGGTATTTCTTCCGATGTCTACTTTTATTACAATAAAACCTGAATCTCATACTTCAGTAACAGTAACAACATTTACATGTTATATAACAGTCTGACTTCGAATTTGTTCTTTACAATTCGTTTTACTAATAGATTTCTTAATACAAAAATTACCTCAAAATTTTCGGGGTTTATTGGGATCAAACTTTTTCTTACTTTTAACAAACATCATGTGGGAATTGTTAATATGAATATGGTAAGAACTGTTATCCGCAAAAGATGTATCGTCTTGGATATCTTCAACAGATTAGAAATCCAAAACCAGAGGTGGCTCTTACGATAAATAATTGCTAGAGACATAATAATCCGTTTTGTAATTATTTCTATCATCAGCATGAATCTTCATCATAATTTGTCCTTTTAAATGAGTCCCAGTTCCAACCCTTTCACTCAACGTATCGAATCCAGTTGGTTTGGGTTTGGGCATCTTCAGATCCTTTTCAGTTTTGCACATGTCACAATCGCACACACAAAGCTCCAGTTTGGACTTGTTCATATTTACTCTCAAAGGAATATGTTTCTTATTTTTGAACTGGACAACCTACATGTTTTCTCCTTTGATGTCTATAAAAAACGCCAGCATATCTGAATCTCAAATTACAATAAGGACATTTGAATGGCCTTTCACCAGTGTGAACCCTCTGGTGAATCTCAAATTGGGACTTGTGTCTAAATGTTTTATCACATTGTTCACATTTAAAACTGCCAGTTTCAGACTCTGATAATTTCTTTCTTACTTTTTGTACTGGACAACCAACATGCATTTTCCTTTGATGTTTATAAAAATCGCCAGAGTATCTGAACTTTAAATTACAGTAAAGACACTTAAATGGCTTTTCACCGGTATGAATCCTCAGGTGAGCCGTAAGATTGTTTTTTTGTTTAAATATTTTATCACATACTTCACATATAAATTTGCTAGTTTTGGACTCTGATGATTTATTCACAGCTTGTTGACCTGAACATTGTTTGTGCACTGCATTTATGTGTTTGTCATGAGCATTAAAATCCATAAATTGCATGTCACAGTGATAACTTTTATATGGACTCCCTTCAGAATGAATCTTCATTTGATCTAAATGAGCCTCAGTTCCAATACTTTCACTCAAACCATTGCATCCAATTGAATTGGAAATATTAAGGTCACTGTCAGTTTTGTACATGTCACTATCACGCTCAAAAGATTTCCTCAATGCTCCAGTTTGGACTTGTTCATATTTACTCATGTTACCGCTAAGCTCAAAGGATTTCTTACTTACTTTTTGAACTGGACAACCTACATGTTTAATCCTTTGATGTCTATACAAAACGTTAGCATGTCTGAATCTCATATTACAATAAAGACACTTAAATGGCTTTTCACCAGTATGAATCATCAGGTGAGCCGTAAGATGGCTTTTTTGTTTAAATGGTTTACCACATATTTCGCATATAAAACTGCCAGTTTCGGAGTCTGATGATTTCTTCTTTGCTTGAACAGGACTTTGTTTGTGCACTGTGTTTATGTGTTTTTCATGAGCATTAAAATCCATAAATATTATGTCACATTGATAACATTTAAATGGATCCTCCCCAGTATGAATCTTCATATGATCTTGTAAATGAGCCTCAGTTCTAATATTTTCAGTCAAAATATTACATCCAATTTGATTGGGAAACTTAAGGTCATTGTCAGCTTTGTTCATGTCACTATCACACTCAAAAGACTTCCTCAAAGCTCTGATTTGGACTTGTTCATATTTAATCGTGTCACCACTACTCTCAAAAGATTTAGTTTTTACTTTTTGAACTGGACGACCTACATGTATTCTCCTTTGATGTTTATACAAATCGCTGGAGTATCTGAACATTACATTACAGTAAAGACACTTAAATGGCTTTTCACCAGTATGAATCCTCAGATGACCCGTAAGATGGCGTTTTTCTTTAAATATTTTATCACATATTTCACAAATAAAATTGCCAGTTTCGGATTTCTTTTTTAGTTTTTGAACTGGACGACCTACATGTATTTTCCTTTGATGTTTATAAAAATCGCTGGAGTATCTGAACCTTGAATTACAGTAAGGACACTTAAATGGCTTTTCACCAGTATGAATCCTCAGATGAACCGTAAGATGGTTTTTTTGTTTAAATATTTTATCACATACTTCACATATAAATTTGCCAGTTTCAGACTCTGATGATTTCTTCACAGCTTGTTGAACTGGACATTGTTTGTGCACTGCATTTATGTGTTTGTCATGAGAATTAAAATCCATAAATGTTATGTCACATTGATAACATTTAAATGGATCCTCGCCAGTATGAATCTTCATATGATCTTGTAAATGAGCCTCAGTTCTAATATTTTCAGTCAAAATATTACATCCAATTTGTTTGGGAAACTTAAGGTCGCTGTCAACTTTGTCCATGCCATTATCACACTCAACTCTGATTTGGACTGGTTCATATTTACTCGTGTCACCACTACTCTCAAAAGATTTTTTTTTTACTTTTTGAACTGGACGACCTACATGTATTTTCCTTTGATGTTTATACAAATCGCCAGAGTATCTGAACCTTGAATTACAGTAAAGACACTTAAATGGCTTTTCACCAGTATGACTCCTCAGGTGAGCCGGAAGATTTCTTTTATGTTTTAGTATTTTATCACATACTTCACATTTTAAACTGCCAGTTTCAGACTCTGATGATTTCTTCACAGCTTGAACAGGACTTTGTTTGTGCACTGTATTTAGATGACCACTAAGACGGCGCTTTTCTTTAAATATTTTATCACATATTTCGCATATAAAATTGCCAGTTTTGGATTTCTTTTTTACTTTTTGAACTGGACGACCTACATGTATTCTCCTTTGATGTTTATACAAATTGCCAGAGTGTCTGAACCTTGAATTACAGTAAAGACACTTAAATGGCTTTTCACCAGTATGAATCCTCAGATGAACCTTAAGATGGTTTTTTTGTTTAAATATCTTATCACATACTTCACATATAAAATTGCCAGTTTCGGGCTCTGATGAATTCTTCGATACCTTCTGAATAGGATATCCGATGTGCTTCATCTTTTGATGCTTGGGCAAAACACTACTTTGCCTGAATCTTTTATCACAGGAATCACATCTAAACGGCTCTTCCCCAGAATGAATCCTTATGTTTTCCTCAAGATGATCTATATTGAATCCAAACATCTTACAACAAACATCACATTGCTTTTGGGGAATTGCAGTATTATTATTATTGTTAATTTTGTGTTTAGCATTACTTGTATTAAACTCATTTCCTTTCTCAGTTAACTTTGTCTCATATCGTATATCCCAGTCAGATTCTAAATTTAAATTTTGATGCTGCTCTTCAGTAATAGTGGGGAAGGCATTTTCAATTGTATCAGTGCCATTTTCACATTTAAGTTGATTAATCTCACAGTTTCCAGTAACGAAAACACTCCTGTTATCCTCCATATTGCTGATTGGTAATGTTTTCCTGGTAGCTCTTTTGACTGGACATCCCAAATGGTATTTCTTTCGGTGTCTGCTATAGTTACTATAAAACCTGAATCTCATAAAACAGTAACAACACTTAAATGGTTTTACACTGGTTTGAGGTCTCATTTGTTCTTTTAAATTAGCTTTACAACTAGAGTTCTTAAGAAAATTACTTCTGAATTTTCTAGGATTATTGAAAATCATTTTTTTATTGCTGTTAGCAAACATCATCTGAGAATTGTTAATTAGAATATGTTGAGAATTGTTTTCAGCAACTGATGTATCTTCTTGTTTATATTCAACAGATTCTGAATCGAAATTATGAAGTGGCTCTGTAGTAAAAGGGCTAGAGACACTATTTTTGCCACTGGACTCAGTCGATTTCTTTTCAACTTTGATGGTTGGGATACCGTCCTTTTTATCTGTTTTATTGTTAAGGACTGATGATTCCCTGGCTGCCTCATCTATGTGACATCTCTTTTGGTGTCTGATATGATGACAACTAAGCGCAAATCTCATATCACAACAATGACATTTAAATGACTTTTCACCAGTATGAACCCTCATGTGCACCCCAAGATAATTCTTTCTACAACAAAACTTACCACAAATTTCACATAATACAAATGTTATTTTGGGTTCTGATGCTTTCCTCATTACTCCCTGCATAGGTCTTCCTATACGCTTCTTCCCTGAATGAATTCTCATGTATTCCTCGAGTCCAGAATTATTATTGTATCCGAATGTCTTTTCACGAACATTACACTTGAACTTTTGGGTAATTTTAGAATCATTATTATTGTTGTTAATTTTAGGTTCATAATTTATTTCACAAACTTCATTACTTCTTACATGATAAGAATTTTTCCAAACAGGTTTTACCTTGTTTCGAGTAACCTCATTTGACTTTTGATACAGCTCCCCCCTTAAAATAGTAAAGGAGCTTTCACCTTTATCAGTGCCATTTTCAGACTTCGGGTGATTTAATTTACAGTTTCTAGTAAAGTAACCATACTTGTCATCCTCCATATTGCTGATAACTGACGATTTCCTGACAAGTCCTTTGACTGGACATCCAAAAAGATATTTCTTTCGATGTCTGCTATAATTACTATAAAACTTGAATCTCATACCACAGTGACAACATTTAAATGGTTTTATACCAGCTTGAGTCAGAATGCGTTCTTTACAATTAGTTTTTTCACCAGACTTCTTTATATGAAAATTACATCTGAATGTTCGGGGTTTATTGGATTCATCACTGTTCTTACTATGAGCAAGCATCTCCTGACGATTGTTGACATGCATATGATAAGAATTGTTTTCATCAAAGGATGTATCATCTTGGTTATCTCTAAAAGATTCTGAATCCAAATTCGGAGGTGACTCTTTTGTAAAAATGGCAGAGACATTGTCAGTTATGGGATTCTTGCCATTGGACTCTGCAGATTTCTTTTCAGCTCTGTCAGTGCCATTTTCAGACTTTGGGTGATTCACTTTACAGTTTCTAGTAAGGTAACCATACTTGTCATCCTCCATATTGCTGATAAGTAATGATTTCCTGACAAATCTTTTGACTGGACATCCAAAAAAGTATTTCTTTCGATGTCTGCTATAATTTCTATAAAACTTGAATCTCATACCACAGTGACAACATTTAAATGGTTTTATACCAGCTTGAGTCAGAATGTGTTCTTTACAATTAGTTTTTTCACTTGACTCCTTTATATGAAAATTGCATCTGAATGTTCGGGGTTTATTGGATTCATCACTTTTCTTACCATGAGCAAGCATCTCCTGACGATTGTTGACATGCATATGATAAGAATTGTTTTCATCAAAGGATGTATCATCTTGGTTATCTCTAAAAGATTCTGAATCCAAATTCGGAGGTGACTCTTTTGTAAAAATGGCAGAGACATTGTCAGTTATGGGATTCTTGCCATTGGACTCTGCAGATTTCTTTTCAGCTTTGTCAGTGCCATTTTCAGACTTTGGGTGATTCACTTTACAGTTTCTAGTAAGGTAGCCATACTTGTCATCCTCCATATTGCTGATAAGTAATGATTTCCTGACAAATCTTTTGACTGGACATCCAAAAAAGTATTTCTTTCGATGTCTGCTATAATTACTATAAAACTTGAATCTCATACCACAGTGACAACATTTAAATACTTTTATACCAGTTTGAGTCAGAATGTGTTCTTTACAATTAGTTTTTTCACTTGACTCCTTTATATGAAAATTGCATCTGAATGTTCGGGGTTTATTGGATTCATCACTTTTCTTACCATGAGCAAGCATCTCCTGACGATTGTTGACATGCATATGATAAGAATTGTTTTCATCAAAGGATGTATCCTCTTGGTTATCTCTAAAAGATTCTGAATCCAAATTCAGAGGTGGCTCTTTTGTAAGAAAGGCAGAGACGTTGTCAGTTATGGGATTCTTGCCATTGGCAGCTTTCTTTTCAGCTTCAACTACCTGAGCATTACACATGGATTGTGTAGAAAACCCATTGATTTCATCAATACTATTATCTGGTGACTCTCCACCATTACACTCAACAGATTCTGTCATTCCTTTCTGAATAGGTCGCCCTTTGTGTCTTGTCTTTTGATGTTTTTGTAAAGCGCTAGCTTGTCTGAATTGTTTGGAGATCCCACTTTCATCATCATTATTATCTGGTGGCTCTCCACTGTTTTCAGACTGAAAGTTTTCTAGATTAAGAAATCCAGGATCTATGTTAATTTCAATAGTCTGTTCATCATCACTTTCCAATATATCTTTCTCACTCATGCCTTGACAAATGTCAAGGTCTAAATTCAGTTCAACGTTTCTAGTTGGTAAATCATCATTGGCATTGCCAAAGACTGATGACACCTTGACTGCTTTCTTGACAGGACATCCAATGTGGGATTTTCTTCGGTGTTTGCTACAACTTCTACGATTTATAAATCTCATATCACAGTAATAACATTTAAATTTAAATGGTCTTCCACCAGTATGAAATCTCATATGTTTCTGTAAATCAACTTGAGTTCCAAATTTTGCCCTACAACTATTGCATCTAAGTATTTGGGGAATCTTAGGATCATTGTGAGTTTTGTCAAAGTCACCATTACACTCAACAGATTTTGTCATTACTTTCTGAATAGGTCGCCCTTTGTTTCTTTTCTTTTGATGTTTTTGTAAAGCGCTAGCCTCTCTGAATTGTGTGGAGATCCCACTGATTTCATCATCATTATTATCTGGTGACTCTCCACTATTTTCACACTGAAAGTTTTCTAGATTAAGAAACCCAGGATCTGTGCTTATGTCAACAGTATGATGATCATTACTTTCCAATATATCTTCGTCACTCATGCCGACACATCTGTCAAGGTATAAATCCAACATATTATTAAATTCTGTAATTTTGTGACTAACGTCATCCTTTACATCTGGTTTTACATCTCTTTGCATAAATTCCTCTTTTACAAATTCGCTTGCTGAGTCATCCTTAAAAGTTTCATGGCCTCTGTTGACTAATTCATCTGTTCCACAGACTTCATCTTTCACTTCTAAATTATCAACTTGACGAAGATCGATTACAGAGAATTCATCATTTCTCTTCAAATTTATGTCAGTTGTCTCCAGTTTCACTAGAGTAGAGTTGCCAATGTTTTCACAAGGAAAAGAAGTTGCATATTCCATATCTGGTGTTGTATCAAATTTGACGAGCCTTTCAACACGTTCCTTACATTTTACTTTCACAAACTTTTATCATCCAATTAGCTTTTATATAAAATGAATAATACTAAACCATATAACCTGTATCAAAACATTGTTATATTACATCTATTTGAATTCTCCAAATGATTCTCCGCCTCAAAATTAATGTTGAACAGCCCTGCTCAAGAAAACCTGAAATTAAAATAAATAAATCATTAAGTATTGAAATATAAAGCAAATTTATTACAAACATAAAAGAAATTATATGATGAGTGTTGGAATAGTAGGGAAAAAAACAAACAACCCAAAACAAAACAAACAGATGAAATAAAAGTTAACTGTGTGTGTTTCTTGTGTGCAACAATTGGTGTCACCCTTATAATAATATCTCCTCAATGTCAAACAACAACATTGAACTATTGACTGTGGGTGTACGACCACTTACATAGAGAATTTTCTAAACTCAACATCACGACAGATTACATTCCCTCCAGTGACGATGTAAATGTTGGCACGAAAATACTAATCAGTAATGTTGAAAAAGAAAAAAGTAAATTGCCTGACTGTGTTTTCATTGTGACTGAAGATTTTAACCATTACAAAAATATAATAATTCCTGGTCTCTCACAATTTGTTTAATGTTTTACTTATGACAATCCGACCCTTGACCTATTTTTCTGCAACTCTTTTACCAGTTTGTCTGACCACAACATGCTGTTATTATTACCCATGTTTCGTCCTGTCATCAAACGTTTTAAGCCTGTGGTGAAGTGTGTTCATATCTTGAAAAATAGTTTGTGTGAGAAGTTGTGTGGCTGCTTCGAGTGTACTGATTGGGATGTTTTTATTGACACTTGTGAGGGTGTGAATGAACTTAATGATTATGTGTCGGAGTATGTAAACTTTTGTGTGGCAGCAGATGTGTGAAAGAAAATAAGTCAAATGCTATCCAAATAACAAACCATGGATAACAAAGGGACTGAAATCCCTTTTAAATGAGAAAAAGTATATATTCATAAATGGTACCAAAGGTGAAATCAAAACTAAACAAAGAGATATCAGAGAAGAAAATATTAAATGTAAAGAATGTTATAGGACAAAAGTAGAGAAAACTTTCTGATCAGGCAACATTACAATAACTTGGAAGGGCATGAAAACAATTATCAATTATAATGAAAGCAGATCAAAAGTACCTGACAATATTGATTTAAATGAACTGAACAAATTTTATGCCCGTTTAGATTCTACTAATAATGAATATGAAATTTTATTTTTTTGTTTTTAAGGGTTTTACAGCGCTTGCAACACATTTAGGTCATATCAGCACCAGTAAAAAGGAAGAAAATTGGATAGTAAAAACATATACTAGATGTACAATTAAAAGGAAAAAGTAAGACAAAGGGGAAATGGTTCAAATAGGGAACAGAGTTACGATTCCAAGAGCACACTATCAGTGTACTTAGTTTGAAATCACCTATAAGTTTCACCCATTAACTAGCACAAGATCCCCTTACTCAAATACACTCAAATGTTTACAAATCATACGTTAAAAAAAAAAAATAATAGTACATAACAGAGAGATTATTTACAAGGAAAAAACTGTACTATACATTCGACTGCTTCTCTCCAAGCCAAGGACTACTCTGGCCAGTGTCAGGACAAAACAAAGTAATCTCCTTCCAAGACAAAGACAGAAAGCAATTGGAAAACAGATATAAGAGGATAGAAGACACAGCAAGTACCTCCCTGCCCACTATGGGAGGTCGGGAACCCCACCCAGGAATATGAAATTGAACAGACTAAAAAATTACTGATAGAAAACCATGAATGTCCCAATCTCCTATGCCCCCATATGATCCTATTGGTGTTGATTTAAGTATCACATTTGTTATTGGTTTTGCTATGTAACTTATTTGTATTGATAATTCCCTGTTGTCGCAACAATGTTGATATATAGGACAATTCTAAAAGAAATAAATGTTCACATATAGTAATAAATAAGAAAGCACCCTAACATATTTTTTTTTCATAAGAACATTACAAAATGTTGGAACCACTTAAACAAGACTTTTTCATCTAGAGTGACTTCCTTTAGATAGCAGGCATTTTTATTTACCATACTTGGTAACAGTCTTGACAAGTAGATCGTTGGTGACAGGCGATCTCTGAATCCGTGTCTAAATTCATTCACATTTTCCGAAATCAGAATGCATACAAAAGCATTCAAAAATCAAGTATAAGAACATCTGATCACAAAAGCGTACTTTTACTACATCATACAACAAGCGACTAAAACAACATAGCCCTATAGAAATTTCAACTTGAAAGTGGTCAGAAATGATAAATCAAATTTACAAAGTTGTTTTAACTGCATACAAAGGGATATACTGATGCCTTCAGAATAAAAAATTGACGAGCGGACTAACATGGTGACAGACAACATTACTTTTTGTTGTGATCTTTGCTTAAAATGTAAAATTGCCAAGATATATCCAAACAACAAGACGTCGATTGTCAAAAGCCTCAAATATTTAATCCATGAGAAAAAAATTGGCTCACATGACTGGCAATTAAAAAAAAAAATGAAGTAGAGAAAAGTCTTTAAAAAGCGATCAAAGAAGAGAAAATACCTAATAAAAATAAAATAGAGGATAAATTAAGGAATTCGAATGTTGCAGAAGCCTGGAAAATGATCTGTCAAATGGGTGTATTGAAAGCATAAAAGGTCCCAAATTACACGGTAACACTCCAGATGTAAATGAGCTTAATGATTTCTATTGCAGATTTAACAACTGTTCAACAACTATCACTATCACACTGAATTGAGCAACAAGGAAGAACCAATACTTATTGATGAAAAAGAAGTCAAGAACCTATTTAAGCACTGCAAACCAAATAGATCACCTGGTTCAGACATGATTTATGGAAATATTCTTACCAACTTAGTGTGGTTATGTGGTCTTGTGGTATGACACTCGCTTGCAGATCGGAAGGTCCTGAGTTCGAGCCTCACCCGGCGCATTGTTAAGTCCTTGGAAAAGGCTCTTTACTCATATTCTCTCACCATACTCAGGTGTAAAATGAGTACCTGGCCGTTAACAATGAATGTCCAGAATTTTTTCCCTATTATTCCTTGTTATAATTCCATTCCTTCCTTGAACTAATTTTTGCCTCGAACAGGTTTCCTTCTCGAACTAATTTCACCCAGCCAAAGTTTTACAAAATTAATTAATCGATCACTGAAGATTTACTATGGCATTGACGGTTCCGTATGTGTTTATTGTGTGAATCTATCTGCAGTGCACGTGTGTGTATACAATATGATATACATACAGACACACACAGCTACTTACACACCCCATCGCCGTTTCGCATAGCTGACACCTCTATGCTTATTCTTAACACTTCGCCATTCGTTCTATTTTCAATGCCCCATGCCATGATTGGCTATGACAGTATATGAATGTTGCAACATAGTAACCTCCCCCCCCCCTCCCCACACACACACACACCTGAGTAAAGTGAGAGAATGTGAGTAAAGAGTCTTTTTCAAGAACTCAACTATGCGCCGAGCGGGGCTCGAAACCAGGATCTTCCGATCCAGAAGCGAGTGTCATACCACAAGACCACACAATAATAATAATAATAATAATAATAATAATAATAATAATAATAATAATAATAATAATAATAATAATAATAATAATAATAATAATAATAATAATAATAATTAATAATAACACCACCAACAAAAATAATGCACGATGACTCATGATAGGTTCCAGTGTTTTGAATAAGATGAGGCTAAGATAGTGTTACCTCCCCCCCCCCCCCCCCCTCCCCGTCATTGAACCTGTAAGAACACTGTGGCCATTGTTCTTGGGTAACTGTTATAGACGGGTTTGACTGTATTGTTCAAATAAAAATTACAAAGTTACTGGCCGGGATTGGCCTAAATAAACTTTTGAACGAGAACTCGCGAACCTTCATAATGCTAGGATATGAAGGCAATTTTTTATTTTTTATTTTTGTCTGCAAACAAAGCCAACTTGACTCTCTCTCTCTCTCTCTCTCTCTCTCTCTCTCTGTCTCTCTCTCTCTCTCTCTCTCTCTCTCTCTCTCTCTCTCTCTCTCTCTCTCTCTCTCTCTCTCTCTCTCTCCAATCCTCACCAAGAGAACTTTTAATCCTGGCCACCCCATTCATGATTGATTTGAAAAACAGATCTAACAATAACAAGGGATTACTAAACCGCAATTCAACAATGTATCTAGCTCCCCAATTCTTGTCAGACCGATGAGTCATGAATGCTAACGAATTCAATGTATCATCGCTAATATGTAAAATGTATCATAAAATCACAATAACGAAAGGCCGCTCTATTTCTCCGAACACTCAGGAAAATAAACTTGAACTCTATTTCTCTGAATGGTCGGCTAGCCTCCAGTTGCTGATGGTTTACGGACGCGAGGTCAATCCAAAAGTAAATGCTCAAACAGGAAATTCTCAGGAATAATCAAGCTAGCATTTTTTAAGCATATTGTTGACAAAGACGGATTGTGCTATCGCGAATACTCCATGGCGCTTTCACTTTTGCACTTCGCGCTGCACTGTCAAAGAGAGAACAGAAGTAAACCTGAATAACAGCCAAAGTCTAAAGACAGGAACAGAGGTTGAAAGATAGCACAAACTTAAGAAAGAAGTCTAACTGAAAGTTGGGAATAAAAGACAGAGCACCCAAGCACTGGCAAAAGAACTCCCCCCCCCCTCAAAAAATAAATAAATGCATACACATTCAATCACCATTCACACAGATACTCTCGCAAATAACCAAAGAAATCTTGAGAACGGAAACCGGTCAGAATAGAGATCAAGTTTATTTTCCCGAGCATTCGGAGAAACAGAAATAGTCACTTCGATAATGAAATTAATATTGTACAACTATTGTATTGTATCATAAAATCAAGACTTATACAGTTAAAAGAAAGAAAGGGATTTTTAAAATCGATTTTTATAAATCAATTTGAAATTATATAAATATAAAACGAAGTGGCAATTCGAACTCTAGTATGAATTTGTCTCCCATGTCTATTCGGACTCACCGAGTCCAATGTGCGTGCGCAATGAAACACAGTGCAGTGGGCAGAACTGATAAAGAAATATAAGAAGACTTCAGAAGAAATTCTGTTTTGCTCATGTCAAAATGACTCATGAGTCTCATAACCCCTGCTTCGGATTGTAGAAGGATTGTTGCCTGTCTAACACTATAAGAATTGGCTTAATCCTCTTCGGGCCTTGCGGCACATAGAGCATCCACCAGACATCTCCATTTTTTGCGATCGGCTGCTTTTGCGGTGGCTGTATTCCACGACAGGCCTGCTTCCTTTAATTCTTTCTCCATGGTTCTTCGCCAGGTTTCTTTGGGTCTTCCCCGCTTTAATCTGGTCGGGGGCGTCCTTTCGGCTTTGACCTCCTACCGTCATGAAGCCAGTATTCTGGTCCGCTTCTCTGATTTTGTTTGGACATCGCGTTGTGTTGTTAAGAAGGCATTTAGTTTAGACAGCAGTTACTTTAACGAACTGACTTTTGTTACTTTTGATCAATAATTTTGTCTTTCTTATCATATAAAGTTACTGTAATTGATATTTTGATTTGTATCAATTCTATTTATAATTATCAATAACTAAAAAATAAAAAATAAAATAAAAAATATACTGTCGTGGAAGACAATTGTTGATTGCACATGCGCAATGGAATTGGAGTCCGAAAAGCCACGGGAGACTATTCAGACTCGAGTCCAAATAGCCGCAGCCAATATAAAATTAATATTAACAAATTATAAAAATAAAGGTACAATAGCGGAAGTTTACCTTTTCTTCTAGGCTCCTGCTTCAGATCAAGTTCAAGTCTCAGATGGGCCAATAATTCAATACGTCCTGACCTACTACTGCCTGTACGTACACCTACATTATCATCAAGAAGTTCATTCTTATTGATTATTTGTCTAGAATGTTACCAATCATAGGGTTGTTCAATCTTACATCTATCATTTTCAGTCCTTAAGCACTGTTCCTCTTTCATTTTCCTCGGTGGAAGAAATAAAAATCAATTAACTAAACAAATAAAACAATGGGCAAATGGAAGATGAGAGATACGAGGAAATTTTTTTTTTCCGTATAAAATTGCCAGATAATATATGAAAAATATGTCAAAATATAGATCAAAATGACACCAATATTCAAAGCTGTCAACTATTTTCAGCCTAACGGCAAAATAGATTAATGAATAACTGAATAAACAAATCAACTGATTTGATAGGTGAATAGATAAAAGAATAAATTGGGACTACAGAAGCCTAAAATAACATAAATTTCTGACAAACCGAGAATCCCAAATTAATTTTGCTTAACAAGAAACAAACAACAGAACAAAGCAAACAAAAGCAAACAAACAAAATACAACAAACAAACAAACAAACAAACAAAAATAAATAATTAAATAAAAACATAAAACAAAAACACACACTCAAACAACAAACGCCAAGCTGGCAATTAAAATATCATGTTCAGCATTTGAATGCCAGTTTGGCGTTTTAAAGCCAAGTTGATGACATTTTTAGGCTAATGCAGGCAGGGCTCATATATTTGTAATCCAGCGGACAGAGCTGTAGTGAGTAGTGCTCTTTAAGCTCGTTCGAGCAACGGCTCTTTTACCTTTTATGAGAATGTCTTTGGAGGACGAAGACGCCCGAGTTGGTTTGCTGCTGTTTGCTGCCATGGCATAAACGAACCGAGATGTCTTATTTTGTGACCTAGATGTTTCGTTTTGTGACCTCGATGTCTCGTTTTGTATGTGCATGCGCCCACAGCCAACCGCTTGCCATCCAGGAAAAAAATAAAGAAGAAAGAAACATCGAAGCGGTGCTTTATAAAAACAAACACAAAATACCCCCCCCCCCCCCCCTCCCCAAACAAAAACAAAACACACACACACACACACACACACACACACACACACACACACACACCTGAACAACAACAAAAAAAGCCAACAGCGTATCCTTTCAAAGGCGAATTTCAATACTACCTGGACTTAAAATATGATCTTAACTCTTAACGTTTTCATCAAAAGACAAGTAACGGCAATGCAATTATAGTTTAATTGAAGCCCGAGTTGTGATAATTCTCACAGCTCTCAATGTGGAAACGGTTTATTCTGCATTAAAAGTAATTTATAAAGGGAAAATATTGGAAAACCAACAAAAAAAAATCATCAGCTAATTGCACTAGGCACTCACAATTAAATAACAATGTGAAATTGAATGTAAGCTTCAATTTAATATACGAAAACATATAAAATGGACGTTTCGGGTTTTCCCTTTATCAACAAAACAGGATGAATGAAGCACTGCATACGAATGAGATAACGTGGTAGTGGCGTTGTTAAGATGAATAAGCACAAACATTGATGGGGTAGGAAATAGTAATGCTCCTTTGTAAGGAAGCACGAATTAAAATAGAACAATAGATATTTATAAAAGGTGCGCAATTAATTAAGTTAAAAAAGGGTAGGCGGGGAGGAAATGTGTAATGCAGTGTATAGAACTTCTTCTTTCAGCTTATCCCGCATTTTGCAGGGTTGCCATAATGAATGCCACATCTCCATGCATCTCGGTCAAGAAGTTCCTACTCCAGGGACAGCTGGTAATAATGGGCAGGGTGGGTAAATACCAGCCTGTTTTTTTTCAAGTTCTATGCTGTATTACCAGGTCCGAAATAATCTAATTTAAATTAGATAATTTTAAAAGTTAGTACTTAAACTTGATACTTCGTACTGAAATCAAATTGTGTGTATTTTTGATAGATTGCGAATCATCATGCACCCCCTAATGCATAGACCAGGTTTCTGGTTGAGAGCAGCAATGTGTTGCAAATTTCCTGCACTTTGGAAAGAGGCTAAATTGTTATCATCGCAGTCTCGACGCCATATCTGATGGATAGAGGTTTCAGCGTTATAACTCACATTCTTTCAAAGTCCTGAATCCTCTCAACATTGTATATAGAAGGGATCTGCGTCTATAGATAGAACGAGGATGACGTCACTCAGGCCTTTGTTATTGTTTTTGCCATCCGCGTTTGTGAGTTGTTCTCACTAAACTGTATTAACCAGACTATAAAAGTTCATGGTTACACAGAGTTTTGTGTGTTGGTCCGTTATACTTCCGGATGCAATGTTGTGAACTCCTTGGCCAAGCGCATTCTATCTATGGCTGACATCCATGAGAAGCTCATGGACGCACACGACCAAATTCATCACATTAATTCGGATGGTCACCACGTTGATGCAATGGTGCATTTTTAAAAAAGTGTCATTAATGTGTGAGTGAGTGAGACAGTATTTGAGAGAGAGAGAGAGAGAGAGAGAGAGAGAGAGAGAGAGAGAGAGAGAGAGAGAGAGAGAGAGAGAGAGAGACTGAGTTTGCGCGAACGGGGACGATTAGAGACTAGACGACGATTGGGATTGTTTGGAAGCTTTAACTCTGCCCACTTGTCATTATGACATGCGAAATGCTATCGCCGTCGACATCTACGCCAGAAGAGAGAGAGAGAGAGAGAGAGAGAGAGAGAGAGAGAGAGAGAGAGAGAGAGAGAGAGAGAGAGAGAGAGAGAGAGAGAGAGAGGAGCCTCCCATGATATAACACTTTACAGAGCCCTACTTTCATCATAAAAGTTCTGTCCACTGACAGGTGGGATCGCTTTCCAGATCTGATGTCCTTATAGATAGTTCGAAGATGACGTCACTCAGGCCTTTGTTATTGTTTTTGCCATCCGCGTTTGTGAGTTGTTCTCACTAAATTGTATTAACCAGACTATAAAAGCTCATGGTTACACAGAGTTTGTGTGTTGGTCCGTTATACTTCCGGATGGCAATGTTGTGAACTCTTTGGCCAAGCGCATTCTATCTATAGATCGAAGATGACGTCACTCGGGTCTTTGTTATTGTTTTTTGTCATCCGCGTTTATGAGTAATGCTCACTAAACTGTATTAACCCGACTATAAACGTTCATGGATACACACAGTTTTGTGTGTTGGTCCGTTACACTTCCGGATGGCAATGTTATGAGCTTCTTAGCCAAGCGCATACTATCTATATGAGATTTTTGACCAATCAACGATTGCTCTTTTGATGGCTCGCTTGTCAACACGTGTCAGCTCATCCCTTGATTTATGATCAAGCATCACAGGCGGTACATGCTGTGTAACTTCAAAGACCACGGTTGACCGAAAGCGACGAATGGTTGTGTAATACCAACATCCCTGTGGCTTGGACCATGAGTCTTGTATGTATAGTTACGTCACTATCTCAACGCTCATGAGTTCCTTAGTAAGGCTGGACTCACAATACAATCAAAAAACGAAATCTGTGTTTTAAACTCTTGAATCAAACGAGGTACACGAGCGCGTTCGCCTCATTGAGATATGAAAAACGATATATAAATCAAGAACATCGACCAGAAAATAAGGAAATTATCATAAAATAATAAAATTTGAGAAAGCTATTTTCAAAATCAAATCTATGTGGTTTTAGTCATTTTGTGTTGGTGAAAAAGCGGGATTGGAAAGGGGAGGGGGGGGGGGTGGGGTGGTGGGAGGGGGTGTCACCCAGCCCTAAGGGGGCGATGACCCAACTAAGTTTGAGAACCACTGCTCTCTCTCTCTCTCTCTCTCTCTCTTTCTATCTCTCTTTCTCTCTCTCTCTCTCTCTTTCTATCTCTCTCTCCCACGGGGCCAGGGCTTGCTCAGGGCAGAAGATCAAGGGGGAGGCCACGGGGAGCACGGTTAAAGAAACGTATAATTAGAGAAGTGATAAGACATGAAAGGAGATGAAAAAAGTTAACTCAAGATAGAGAGGGATGGAAACTGTGGCCTATACCCTGATCCAGGGTGAAAAAGGCAATGATGATGATGCACTCACTACCTATAGAAGGAACGGAATTGACATCACTCATCTCATGGTTATTGTTTTTGTTTTTAACCAGCCATTTTATGAGTAGTTTTCTCTTCATTGTATTAATCAGACTATAGATAGAATGCGCTTGGCCAAGGAGTTCACAACATTGCCATCCGGAAGTATAACGAACCAACACACAAAATCTGTGTAACCATGAACTTTTATAGTCTGATTAATACAGTTTCGTGAGAACAACTCACAAACGCGGATGGCAAAAACCATAACAAAGGCCTGAATGACGTCATCTGCATACTATCTATAGCCTAAATGATAATGTTACACATAGTTCTGTGTGTATATCCGGATGGCGGATGTTGTGAGTTTATAAGCTAAATGAATAACACCAATAGATGACATTGAAGACAAAAAGCAACACTATCGCACTATCAGGAAACCGGAAAAAGTATCAGGTACCTACTTATCGATTATCACAGCGAATGGTGCTCAGCTGGTACCAATACTGATGTTGCCAGGTCCGCGGATATTCCGCCAAATTGGCGGATTTTTATCATCGCGTGGCAGGGGAAAAATGGCTGGCGGTCGGCGGATTTTTGATGACTTGTATTACTTTAAAAAAAAAAGTAAAATTAAAGCAATCAAGTAGAATTACTTCTTCTTTCTCCCCCCCCCTAAAGTGACTTTTAGGAGCACCTATTGTGAGTGTACTATTGGCCTAGATCTATATTACACAACCTAAATCAGATTAACCGAAGGTGAAAACAATATCCCATAGTCTTACTCCCGCTCAAACAAATCTAAATTCCGCATCTTCATGCCTTTAAAAAAGAAACAGGTGTAAATAGGTGAGTAGTGTTTAGTAACATAATTTTATTCTGAGACATTACTCTATTGTTCATTATAAGTGTTTTAACATCAAATGGCGGATTTTTTGGCAGATTTTGGGCAAATGTCGCAAGCATAGCCCGACTCTTTTAGTACGCCATGGTCGCAAGTGATGTAGGAGAAAGTTGGCGGATTTCCGGCATAAAGTTGGCGAGATTTTAGAAAAGTTACCTGGCAACACTGACCAATATCAAAATAATTGCGAAATTGGTAAACACAAAACACACTGATGGATTAGAAAGTTAGTTAGTCTGTTAAATTATATAATTTGGTATTGAAGTAATAAGTGGACTAATGGACCATACGAGGTTTAAATGTCTTTTTGTATATTTGGTGCTGCTTCTACCCCTTTCATGCTTAACATCAGGTAATAAGTTGAAGGAGTTTAGTAGTTTAGTTTTGGCGATTCATAATTTCTCCCGATTTTCCTCATTCATTTCATCTGGTTAGTTATAGTTAGAGTTATACCTACGCCTACATAAAATTATAATAATTAAAATAAATTGCAAGACTGATTTCCAATTGCAATTATGGGTCGATTTAACATTCTTGTAATGGACAATACTTTGCTTTCGTTTGAGAGCATTTTCATTACCATCGCCATCATAAAATTTGACTTGAATTATCAGACCTGCCCCCCCCCCCCTACCCCCAACTCCAACATCGTGTCATAATGATAATACCTAACCTCTCGCTCTCTCTCTCTCTCTCTCTCTCTCTCTCTCTCTCTCTCTCTCTCTCTCAAAATTAATAAAGGAAAAAAAACCCAAAAAAGACCGAATTTCTCAACCTTATCACATCAGTATCTAGTACTAGTATCATAACTAAATATTGGATGTAAGAAGTCTAATAATAATAATGTCGATGGGTGTAGAAAACTAATTCATGGTAACAATAATTTTAATCAGCTCTGCTAATGGGAACACTGTTATACTTTCACTTTTTGTTGGGCACATTGTAAAAAGTAATAGAAAAGAAAGGAGCACAGAATAGATAGACACGAGTTATAGTTATGGGGTTCAACTACAACTCGTGTTACTGTCAAATGATAAGAAATTATTTTCAATCATGACGGACTGACTCTTGTCTTGGGTCCAGTAATTATTCCTGTTGCAACAGAAGGGATGTGTTTTGGCTCTCTGCCAAATGCCAAACCCAATTTATTCAATGACAAACGTCTTCAATGGACGCCAAGTTTTTGAAATGTGATGTTAAAAATGCAAAATTGGCACTCCAAAAACCCAAACTTCCTACTAGTACTACTACTTCTACAGTCGACTCTGCTTAAAAATCGCACACCCTTGGGAGTTCAGGTTAGTGTGTTGATTAAGCAGAGTGTGCGATTAAGTGGAGAAGCTAAAAATAGCTTCTAAGCACCAGCTTTCATGTGCCATTCATGTAGGACCTTTCCGTCTGAGTATTCTACGGGCTTGGGACTGTCATGTTCACGACATTAGACTCATTAGAAGGGGCTTTTTAAAAATTTATTTTTATTATCTTTTATTTATTATTATTATTCTTTCTTTTTTGGTTTCTTTTTGGAGGCTTTTTTGTTGGTATTTTATTTTTAAATTTTTTTTTTTGATTTCTTTTCTTATTCATGTTTCTTCAACAACAAAATGTGACATTGCTGTATGACTAGTAATCATGAAGCGTTGATTGTAGTAATGCCCCGTTTCGTCTGCATTGTAAATGTCATTAGAGTCGTACTGCTGAAGAAGTTGTTTCAAAACTTCATCACTCCATTGGCTGGCAGAAGAGGCATCAGCATAATGTTTTTCGTCACGTTCTTTTTTAAACACGACATTCTATCGACCTTTCCATCTTAAGAGCCAGCTTTCTGATGGGGAGAAATACGTGCCTTGAGTTTGATTCCAGTTCAGTTGCCTTTTGAGTGTATCAATGTGGCCATGACCGTATTGATCAATCAAAAGATGAGACGCCAGTCCTCCCTGTAATCCTTTCTTATTGTTCCCAGCTCAGTAGAGGAAAAAATGCACAGGTAGAGAATTGCAATCAAATGGTCAAAAATGTATTCAAACACACGACATTGGGTGGACTGCTATCACATTTCACACCTTGTGATGCAGACAGCGAGTGCTGTGCCCGTTGTGTCAGATAATCCTTTGATGTCATTTAACAAGCATTGCGCGTCTGACCTAGTTGGTGTCAGAGGGACAGTGGAATTGCGTTGACGGGAAAGCTTTTTTCACGATTGATACGATATTAACGTTCAGAAATATTTCAAGGAGAAACATTTTCATTAATTTTTTTTTTTTTTGTATATTTTTTTCCAATCAAGATGGAATCAAGGTGTAGCGATTAGGCGGAGAAGGTGTGCGATTAAGCAGAGCAATTATATAGAGAAAATTCCTAATTCCGGGAATGTGTAGCGTTTAAGCAGAGTATGTGATTAACCAATGTGCGATTATGCGGAGTGAACTGTACTAGTACTACTAATACAACAACAACTACTACAACTACTACTACTACTACTACTACTACTACTACTACTACTACTACTACTACTACTACTACTACTACTACTACTACTACTACTACTACCACTACTACTACTATTACTACTACTACTACTACTACTACTACTACTACTACTACTACTACTACTACTACTACTATTACTACTACCACTAACAGTACTGACTACTATGCTTTGTGGTCTTTTGGTATGGCACCTGTTTTCGATCTGTTAGGCCCATGGCTCTACCCACATTCTCTTACAATACTCAAGTGTAAAATGAGTCCTAGGCTCTTAACAGCGTTGCCTCCATAGAAAAAGATCATGATAACACCTCACGTCTATCATGTCTTGTTCTGCATGCTGACTGTTGCTGTTGGCTAGTGACCCCTTGTTCAGTGCTTTGAAAACATTTAGAGCATATTGCACAATGCTAATGTAAATGTAAGAAATCCATTGCAATGCTAATTGGTGCACAGGACTATTATTACTATACAGCCTTAACGATAATGGCGGAATTTAGGACAAGTGGGCTGTCCCATAATTTTTCAAAACTCCTGTCTTTGTTTTTTCCCTCTGTCCAAGCCATATATTCTTTCATCATACAAAGTCAATGTTTTATTTTTTATGTTAATCCTTTCAACCTTGAGAAATGAATCAGCGCTTTCAATATGTCTGAATACAGGGGACTCCTGATAAAGCCACCACTGCCAGACTATAAAGATATATTTATATTAAGCAAGTTTGGTTTTCTATTCATTATCAATGGACCACGCTACACTTAGATAAAGAACAGAAAATTTGGGACCAAACATGAGGTGTTGACTTACAGATGAAGTTGACTTTAAGAGTGTTGACTTTAAGCAGATTCCTCTGTGTGTGACCCTCGGTCTCAAACTGGTATGATGTTGGGGTGAGTGAAAAATGGAAATTTTGATGGAAAATAATATGTGGACAATGAGTAGATAGAACGAATTTGACGTCACTCTCCTCTTTGTTACTGTTTTTAACCAGCCACTAAATTGTAATCAATCAGACTATTAACGTTCAAGGTTACACATAGTTATGTGCGTTGGTACGTTATATCCGACTGGTGGACGTTATGAGCTTTTTTGATAAATGCAATGCCTCAATATCATTTTCATGAAGTGAAAAAAAGTAACAACTCACAATTTTAGCCATTTTAACTTTAAAATCCCATTTTGGTATTTGGTTCAACCTGACATTATACCACATTGAGATGGTATGTTACATATATGTTAAAAAATGGTGTACTTTAAGAAACTCGTTTTTATAATGTGGAATAGTCATTTTTTCCTTAATCCTGACCATATTTTATTTCTATTATTTTGACACTTTTCCTTAATCCTGACCATATTTTATTTCTATTATTTTGACACTTTTCCATAATACTGACCATATTTTATTTCTATTATTTTGACACTTTTCCTTAAAACTGACCATATTTTATTTCTATTATTTTGACACTTTTCCTTAATACTGACCATATTTTATTTCTTTTTTTGACACTTTTCCTTAAAACTGACCATATTTTATTTCTATTATTTTGACACTTTTCCTTAATACTGACCATATTTTATTTCTATTATTTTGACACTATTCCTTAAAACTGACCATATTTTATTTCTATTATTTTGACACTTTTCCTTAATACTGACCATATTTTATTTCTATTATTTTGACACTTTTCCTTAATACTGACCATATTTTATTTCTATTATTTTGACACTTTTCCTTAATACTGACCATATTTTATTTTTATTATTTTGACACTTTTCCTTAATACTGACCATATTTTATTTCTATTATTTTGACACTTTTCCTTAATACCGACAATATTTTATTTCTATTATTTTGACACTTTTCCTTAAAACTGACCATATTTTATTTCTATTATTTTGACACTTTTCCTTAATACTGACCATATTTTATTTCTATTATTTTGACACTTTTCCTTAATACTGACCATATTTTATTTCTATTATTTTGACACTTTTCCTTAAAACTGACCATATTTTATTTCTATTATTTTGACACTTTTCCTTAAAACTGACCATATTTTATTTCTATTATTTTGACACTTTTCCTTAATACTGACCATATTTAATTTCTATTATTTTGACACTTTTCCTTAATACTGACCATATTTTATTTCTATTATTTTGACACTTTTCCTTAATCCTGACCATATTTTATTTCTATTATTTTGACACTTTTCCTTAATACTGACCATATTTTATTTCTATTATTTTGACACTTTTCCTTAATACTGACCATATTTTATTTCTATTATTTTGACACTTTTCCTTAATACTGACCATATTTTATTTCTATTATTTTGACACTTTTCCTTAATACTGACCATATTTTATTTCTATTATTTTGACACTTTTCCTTAATACCGACAATATTTTATTTCTATTATTTTGACACTTTTCCTTAATACTGACCATATTTAATTTCTATTATTTTGACACTTTTCCTTAATACTCACCATATTTTATTTCTATTATTTTGACACTTTTCCTTAATACTCACCATATTTTATTTCTATTATTTTGACACTTTTCCTTAATACTCACCATATTTTATTTCTATTATTTTGACACTTTTCCTTAATACTGACCATATTTTATTTCTTTTTTTGACAGATGAACTGCAGGATTTGACCAAGTGTAATAAACTTATACTAGTTGATCGATCATCCATAGCATCCAGCACACGGAAGAACTTTTTGCCCAGTGATGTAAATTGCCCAGAGGGTTCCGGTCGTTGCAAGAGTACGGTAACCTACAGGGTTAAATATGAACTTGTCAGGGAAAGAACAAAACTTTGTGCTCAAACGTACAAGTACTACTTGAATTGTCTCACCAGTAATGACTCATTGTACATAACATCTAGCAAAGATTCTCTTAGGGTGAGTAAGCAGTGTCAGAAATTTGTTTTTAGAATGGATTAAATTGTGAATGCATTCTTTGAGGAATGTTTTGAAGATTTATTTATGCAAAATTTCACAGGAAAACAATAAGTAACAATACTAGTAGTAGTAGTAGTAGTAGTAGTAGTAGTAGTAGTAGTAGTAGTAGTAGTAGTAGTAGTAGTAGTAGTAGTAGTAGTAGTAGTAGTAGTAGTAGTAGTATAGTGTAGGTAGTAGTAGTAGTAGTAGTAGTAGTAGTAGTATAGTAGTAGTATAGTAGTAGTAGTAGTAGTAGTAGTTAGTAGTAGTAGTAGTGTAGTAGTAGTAGTAGTAGTAGTAGTAGTAGTAGTAGTAGTAGTAGTAGTAGTAGTAGTAGTAGTGTAGTAGTAGTGTAGTAGTAGTAGTAGTAGTAGTAGTAGTAGTTAGTAGTAGTAGTAGTAGTAGTAGTAGTAGTAGTAGTAGTAGTATAGTGGTAGTAGTAGTAGTAGTGGAGTAGTAGTAGTAGTAGTAGTAGTAGTAGTAGTAGTAGTAGTAGTAGTAGTAGTAGTAGTAGTAGTAGTAGTGTAGTAGTAGTAGTAGTAGTAGTAGTAGTAGTAGTAGTAGTATGTAGTAGTAGTAGTATAGTAGTAGTAGTAGTAGTAGTAGTAGTAGTAGTATATAGTAGTAGTAGTAGTAGTATATAGTAGTAGTAGTAGTAGTAGTAGTAGTAGTAGTAGTAGTAGTACAGTGGAACTCGGATACAACAGGGATAGTGAGACTAACAAAAACAATCACGTTGTAGCCGACTCCTGCTATATCGATGCATACGGAATTTGAAGCGAAGCAATTTCCCTCTGAAACACAAGGACCACATTTTCAGTTATCTCCCTAATGCTGGAATGAGATCCTTTTCTCATTTTGGACCCTCTATTTGGAACGCCTTACCGCAGAGCATTCATGAAAAAGAATCTTTGTCTATTTTTAAACGTTAGTAGATGGTATGAGAAGCAAGATAGGTTTGGTTTGTGTTGTGTGTTGTGTTGTGTTGTGTGTGTGTGTGTGTGTGTGTGTGTGCTTGTGTGTGTAAATGATAATGTTTCAGCCAATGTAATTTGTAATTTAAGCGCTTAGAGTCTGGTGTCTCGGAGTTATAGCGCTATATAAGTTTTCAGCATTATTATTTATTTATTTAAGTAAATAAATCTGATGATGTGACTGACTTCGTAATTTTTATGTCAATTTTTGTAATTTGACAAGGAAATTAGTAATTTCTGAAATTGCGTATGAACAACCACAATTGAACATTTTGATCACTTCAGCATTACATCGTCATGCTTATGCACTGTAGAAATGCTTTGTTATTGTTATTATTATTACCATCATCATAATCATTTTTATTATTATAGTATTAGTAGAAGTAGTATTAGTAGTAGTAGTAGTTCTTCTTCTTTTTATCATTATTTGAGTATTACTGAGAATAAAAAATTCGTAATTTTCCATACAATTTCGTAATTGACTCAGAAATTTGTCTAAAATTCGTAAAATTACGAAAAATTCGTAAGATTTTGCAGGTATGAGAGAGATCTTCACCATCTGACTTCTCATCGGCATAGTTACCTAATCAGTCACGAGACACACATCCTTCACTCAAAGTGAGACATACTTGTTCTAAGTGTATCAACATGTTGATCATCAGTCACGCGCCTCTCACTAGCCTTTTTTTTTTTTACGTCATTATGAGTACTCAAAGTACACAGAGAAACATGAAAAGTACACACAATAACTGCAATTTGCCCACTCCCATCTCATCTCCGTCCCCTGTAAATTATGTGTGTCATGTGAGCCTTCCTCTTTTCTTCTTGAGTACATAGTTTTTTTCTCAACTGGGTACTAAACTTGCGACTCCCCCATTGTACCAGTGTTCCCAGAACTATTTCCCCGTTATAGCCACGCATGATTTATATGAATTATATAGGCCGTATTTTTCTCAATTTCACGTTGTAGCCGAGCTCCTGTTGCAACCGAGGCTGTTGAACGCGAGCTGTACTGTAGTAGTAGTTAGTAGTAGTAGTAGTAGTAGTAGTGGTTGTAGTAGTAGTAGTGGTAGTAGTAGTAGTAGTAGTAGTAGTAGTGGTTGTAGTAGTAGTAGTAGTGGTTGTGTAGTAGTTAGTAGTAGTGGTTGTAGTAGTAGTAGTAGTAATAGTAGTAGTAGTGGTTGTAGTAGTAGTAGTAGTAGTAGTAGTAGTAGTAGTAGTAGTAGTAGTAGTAGTAGTAGTAGTAGTAGTAGTAGTAGTAGTAGTAGTAGTAGTAGTAGTAGTAGTAGTAGTAGTAGTAGTGGTTGTAGTGGTAGTAGTAGTAGTAGTAGTAGTGGTTGTAGTGGTTGTAGTAGTAGCAGTGGTTGTAGTGGTTGTAGTAGTAGTAGTAGTAGTGGTAGTAGTAGTAGTAGTAGTAGTTAGTAGTAGTAGTTAGTAGTAGTGGTTGTAGTAGTAGTAGTAGTAGTAGTAGTAGTAGTAGTAGTAGTAGTAGTAGTAGTAGTAGTTAGTAGTAGTGGTTGTAGTAGTAGTAGTTGTTGTAGTAGTAGTAGTAGTAATAGTAGTAGTAGTGGTTGTAGTAGTAGTAGTAGTACAACCACCATAATTTTTTTTATATGCTATGCTGTTTTTTACCTCCTTAATTACACTACAGTTTTGTTTTCAACTTAAAAATAATTTCAGATTGTATGTAACAAGTTATACCAAGCTAAAACTGTTTGTGCTCCACCCAATGAAGACTTGTATGTCGTTTTTCGAGGTAAAAGTATCTGCAATCCTCAAGAAAAGGGTATACTTTATATGAAAAGTCGGTTAGATATCAAACTGACACCAATATATGAAGAAAAAAGTAAGTATCTGGATGAATTTCATTCAAAATTTTAAGTATTTGGTCATCCATTTTCTTTAAATTTTCATATTTTTTTTTTATGGAAAGAGAGATTACTGTATGTTTCATAATAATGCCCATACAAAGACTACAGAAGAAACACTACAGATTTCCACTGCGTTGCCATACTCTGAAAAAGCACATTTTTCAAATTTTGGCCAGAAAACTCATCCTACAACTACAAATATTGATCGATTAAAATGACCTTCATTTAGTCAAAACTCTTAAACCTGGGACTTCCCATTACAAGTCAAGAGGTCGCTCTTGTTATTTCTTCTTTCTCTCTATATCTGTTACTTTTCTCCCGGTTGCTTTCTGTTTTTGAATGAGATTACATGGTTTTGTCCTGACCAAGTCCTTGGCTCAAACAGTGATAATTACTTACTTGTAAAGCATTTCTCTGTTATGTAAAGTTAAAGTTAATTGTGTTGAATGTCGAATGTAGAAATTTTAGTGTTTTTCTCTTAGTGGGGTCCTGTGCTTGTGTCTAGATAGGTCTTTAAGGCGATCTTTCCCTGTTTTAACCTGCCTGTCTTGCTATTCCTCAGATTTTAAACATTTTAAATCCATAATTTATTTACTTTTTTTATCTTCTTCCTTTCACTGATGCTGAAATGACCTATAAGCGCCCCAAACCCCTTAAAAACAAAAACAAACAAAGGACAACCCCAGGCTGAAAAAAAAAAATAAATAGACCTTTGTATCAACATTTCTTTAGAGCCATAATGCCTTCAGTCTGAAATAATATGTTGAAAATAACTGCGAACAAACATGCAGTTGTTATTTCCCTAACTTCATTTTTAGCTTGTTTATTACAAGAGTGCTCCACTGTATTTCACCTCTGAGAAATGTGGACTTTTTAGATAATAATAAGAATAAGATATACTTTATTGATCCTTGTATGGAAATTATAATTCTGTATCACAACACAATTCGGTAATATATAAAAGAAATATCAAATGTTAATAAATTAAATAAAAATTGGCAAAGAATATTAAAAATCTTAAAAAGTACAGTGGAACAACAAGTGGATATATTATGGCGACTATGTGTCGATTATACTTATAATGAAATTCTTGTCCAATATAAATAAATAATCAAATGCTTATGAAGATACTTTATATACTGGTAATGGTTAAATGATAGTATACTAAAAAGTATAAATGTCGGAATACTTATAATAATAATAATATAATCTTTATTGTCCAAATAAAAGGCAATTCATGTGAGGTAAACAATGCTCAAACAGTTTGGTTCATGGTATGAACATCAACACATTTACAAGTACAGACACAGACATATCATATCTCATCATATAATTTAATATCTGTTTGTCTTTTATTTAAATTTTTCAAACCATATTTCCACAGTGGATTTGATCAGCCGCGATTCATGTTACAGATATTCGAGACATAGCAGCAGCAACAATGGAACCATCATATCCAACAATGAACGGGGACGGACGAAAAGAATTCATTATTGTTCCAGCTCTGTCTCTCTCCAAAGTCAACAAAACATAATGTTCTGCATTCTCTTTATTGATTTTCATCTCTATGACGAAGGTGCTCAGTTGATATTTTCTGCAGGGGTTAGAGACTACGCGTAAGTGGTTTAAAAAAAACAGAAACCCCCCCCCCCCCCCAAACAACTGAGCGTTTATATAGTGCAATAGCTACTAAACATGCTAAAAATGCCTTACAAGGGGTCCCTAGCCAACAGCAACACTTAAAATGTGGGCTGCACTTAAGCAAGTGTCTGTCAATTCTGAGAAGTTGAATGAAATACATGCCAATAACAGTGCTGCTCAATTAGTCGTACTCCTTTCCGATACTACTACTACTACTACTACTACTACTACTACTACTACTACTAGTAGTAGTAGTAGTAGTAATAGTAGTAGTAGTAGTAGTAGTAGTAGTAGTAGTAGTAGTAGTAGTAGTAGTAGTAGTAGTAGTAGTAGCTACTACTACCACTACTACTACTACTACTACTACTACTACTACTACTACGACTAATACTATTACTACTACTACTTGTGCGGCTATGTGATCTTGTGGTATTTGGTTCTTGTGGTTCGAGCTCGCTCTGCGCATAGTTGAGTCCTTGGAAAAGGCTCTTTACTCACATTCTCTCACCGTAATCAGGTGTAAAATGAGTACCTGGCCGTTAACAGCGTTGTCTCTGTCCGAAACAGTATGTGTTGTAAGTTAATGTTACTGTCGGCCGTACCCTTGTAAAGCGCTTTGAGCATGTTAGTGTATTGCGCTTATAAAGCTCTTTATCTCAATTTTACTATATGATATAATACTACTACTCTATAACTACTACTACTACTATCTACTACTACTACTACACTACTACTACTACTACTCTACTACTACTACTACTACTACTACTACTACTACTACTACTACTATACTACTACTACTACTACTACTAACTACTACTACTACTACTACTACTACTACTACTACTACTACTACTACTACTACTACTACTACTACTACTACTACTACTACTACTACAAACTACTACTACTACTACTACTACTACTACTACTACTACTACTACTACTACTACTACTACTACTACTACTACTACTACTACTACACTACTACTACTACTACTACTACTACTACTACTACTACTCTACTACTACTACTACTACTAACTACTACTACTACTACTACTACTACTACTACTACTACTACTACTACTACTACTACTACTACTACTACTAACTACTACTACTACTACTACTACTACTACTACTACTACTATTACTACTACTCTATACTATACTACTACTACTACTACTACTACTACTACTACTACTACTACTACTACTACTCTACTACTACTACTATACTACTACTACTACTATACTACTACTACTACTACTACTACATATTTACTACTACTACTACTACTACTACTACTACTACTACTACTACTACTACTACTACTACTACTATACTACTACTACTACTACACTACTACTACTACTACATACTACTACTACTACTACTACTACTACTACTACTACTACTACTACTACTACTACTACTACTACTACTACTACTACTATACTACTACTACTACTACTACTACAACCACTACTACTAACTATACTACTACTACTACTACTACTACTACTACTACTACTACTACTACTACTACTACTACTACTACTACTATTTCTACTACTACTACTACTACTACTACTACCACTACTACTAACTACTAACTACTACTACTACTACTACTACTACTACTACTACTACTACTACTACTACTACTACTACTACTACTACTACTACTACTATACTATTCTATACTACTACTACTACTACTACTACTACTACTACTACTACTACCACTACTACTACTACACTAATACTATACTACTACTACTACTACTACTACTACTACTACTACTACTACTACTACTACTTCTACTACTATTACTATTACTACTACTACTACTACTACTACTACTACTACTACTACTACTACTACTACTACCACTACTACCTCTACTACATCTACAATTACTACCACTGCTGCTGCCACAACAGTTAAGATTATTATTTTCATGAATATAACAGCATATTAGTTGTATTTCATTTTTTTTGTCAGTTTTGATGAAGATCATGTTCCTGAGACAAGAGAATTCTGCGTACCCAACAGATATAGAGGTTATTATATCTTTCGTATACATTCCTCAAATGAAAATTATGAAACACCTCGTCACAATGTTCTGCTAGAGTATTATACAAAAGGTGAGTGTTTTGATATTTATTATTGCGTCCTTCACTCCCCCCCCCCCCCCTTTCTCCTCTCAAATAAAATACACCTAAAAGATAGAAAATTTGTTGTATGAGAAAAACATCATGTAAACTTTAAATACCAAAATATCCATTGACCCTCACCTTGCCTCGGAAAATCATCACATTTGTTACAATCTTATTTAGATTTGTTCGGTTTATCACAAAATTTGAAGGAAAATCTTTGTCTTAGCTATAAAAACGTAATGCTGTTTTGTAAAGTTCATCTTGCTGAACAATGTATAATGCATACTTGTTATTTTTGTGTTGTTGTTCGAGTGTAAAAAAATCCATTTTTGTGATGGGTAAGTATGGCATTTCAGGAAAAATCCTGTAAATCGTTGGTAAGGGGAGAGTTAAACTTGCTTAAAGCGCTTTAGACGGGCTCTCAATTCAATAGCAACACTTAATGAGGAGGACATGACGTCAATCAGGTGTTATAACAGATACTAAAAAAAACAAAAACTTGAGCTTTAATAGAGCACAGTATCCACAAAATGTGCTCAGCGGTTTACAAAGGGTCCCTGACCAACAGCATCACATAATATACAGAACGAGACATGACGCCTATTAGGCGATATTACAATATTTTTCGACAGAGACAACACGGTTAACGTCAGCTACTCATTTTACACCTGAGTATGGTGAGAGAATGTGAGTAAACTGCCTGTTCCAAGGAAATCAACTATGTGCTGAGTGAGGCTGGAAGCAAGGACCTTCCTATCCGAAAGTGAGTGTCATACCACTAGACCACAAAGCTGAGTAATGCTGTTAGTGGCCAGGTACTCATTTCACACCCTCAAAGTCCAGCTATTGAGTTCTATTGTACAAAAAGTTGAGTCTTGGAGATAGGCTCTTTTGTTAAATATTTTTCACCATACACAAGTGTAAAATGGGGGTCCCGAAAGCACTGTTGGTAGATTACTAGCTAGCCATACATGCCGAATCTTACAAATTTTTCGTAATTTTACGAATTTTACACAAATTTCATGGCCAAATACTAAATTTTATTGAAAATTACAATTTTTAATTCTTAGTAATACTTAATAATATTAATAATAAAATAATAATAATAATAATAATAATAATAATAATAATAATAATAATAATAATAATAATAATAATAATAATAATAATAATAATAATAATAATAATATAAGATAATAATAATATAATAATAATGATAAGAAGAGAAGAACTACTACTACTACTACTACTATACTACTAACTACATAACTACTACTACTATACTACTACTACTACTACTACTACTATATACTACAAACTACTATAACTACTAATACTAACTACTACTACTACACTACTACTAGATATAATAATAATAATAATATAAATAAAAAATATAATAATAATATAATATAATAATAATATATAATAATAATATATAATAATAATATAATATATATAATATAAAAAAACAAACTACTATTACTACTACTACTACTACTACTACTACTACTACTACTACTACTACTACTACTACTACTACTACTACTACTACTACTACTACTACTACTACTATACTACTACTATTACTACTACTAACTACTATAATACTACTACATACTTATACTACATACTACTACTTATACTCCTATACTAATTTACATTACTACTACTACTCACTACTATACTACTACTACTATATATACTACATATTTACTACTATAATAATGATAATAATAATAATATTGTGGTTGTTCATACACAATTTCATAAAATACGAATTTCCTTGTCAAATTACTAAATTTGAAGTTTTCAATTTGGCATGTCTGCCTAGCTTCACACGCAATAGGACCAAGATCGATCCTGGTTGATCCAGCAGTGATTGGGTAGCTAGGTCTGTTAGATCTGGTGAAAATAAATCTGTGATAGACTAGCGTCTTATCCAGAGGTCAGTAAGGGATTGGTGTTGTCCGTCTCATGGGTCTAATGGCTCTGAAGGACTAGTTTACAAGTCTAAAATAAGTACCTGGCAGTTAACCATTGTCTCTCTCTCTCTCTCTCTCTCTCTCTCTCTCTCTCTCTCTCTCTCTCTCTCTCTCTCTCTCTCTCTCTCTCTCTCTCTCTCTCTCTCTCTCTCTCTCTCTCTCTCTCTCTCTCTCTCTCTCTCTCTCTCTCTCTCTCTCTCTCTCTCTCTCTCTCTCTCTCTCTCTCTCTATCTATATATATATATATATATATATATATATATATATATATATAGGAAATAGCATTGAATATGAATAAGCATCACGTCTCTGCTCATAAATATTCAATGTTGTTGTTGGCTTGGGGCCCTTTGTAAAGTGCTTTGAGCATATAAAGTCCTTTTTTTATTTTTTTTTTTATTTTTAAAGGAAGCTTTGAAATGTTTCATATAAAAACGATTTGCTTAAACCCTTAACAGCATTCAGACAAGATTGGACTCATGAAGCAGCTCATTCATATACAACACAGGCCGAGCACACACCAGACAAACACACATATACATACACAGTGCTGCCAACCCTAGCCCATGTAAATGTGTACAATGGAGAGCCAAGATGAGTAAGCTTTTGAAAAAATGCGTACAATTCTGCACAAACGATAATTAGCTACTAAATCTGATAATGGGCACTTAGACCATACTAGCAATGATATAATCAATATTTGAAATAATGAGTATGCTAACACTTTATAGATGATAAATAGTATCAACTTCCAAATCAATGTATAAATCTGATGGGTCAATAAACATATAGTGTTTAAGGACACCAAAAAAAGTGTATAAATGCTAAAAATGCTTAAATAATAGAAATTTAATTATGTGTACAATCCTCAGCAAAATTAATTCATTTTTGCCACATGGTGTTCAGATTTTTAACGCGCAACTGTGATTTAAATTAAATACTATCATGGCACAAGACCGAAGGGCTAGAGCTCAGGTGGTCGCTGGTTCGGATAAGTAAGTAAGTAAGTAAATTAAATACTATCTTTTAAATATACACACACAAGTTCGGACTAAAGGCCAGAGGTATGCCCTATCTCAATTTATCAAATTAATATATAAAGTGTTGCTATTGGTTCTTGGTTGTATATTTTTACATTTTTGTACATTTGCATATATATACATTGTCGCCATAGATTCTCAACTTTGTATTTATACATTTTTATTCATGCCACGTCTGTAAACGAATTTCCATTTTTTTAAATGAATAAAGTATATATTATTATTATTATTATTATTATTATTATTATTAAAATGTGTACAATGAATGAAAATGCGTAAAAATACGCATTTTTTACATAAGGGTGGCACCATTGCATATACACACACACCAAATGTAATGTAATAATTAATTTATACAGTGCGCAGAATCCACAAAGTGCTCTTCGGCGCTACATACAAAGACAATCGGAGATACAAAACTCAAAAGCCTGTCTGAATAGGAATGTTTTCAAAAGTTTCCTAAAATTACTGAGCTCAGGGACATTTTGATTTCTTTATCTAATGTGTTCCATACTTTTGGGGCCCAAACTGAGAAAGATTATCCAGCTACAGAGCTGCCAACCTACTGCAAAAAATGCGGAATTGTACGCATTTTCAGTGATTGTACACTTGTACACATTTCCCCCAAGATTGTACCCATTTTCAGTGTGCCGAGTCACTTCAGTTTTCTTTAGTTGTAATTCATATTATTACTAGCCTATTGAGAAACCTTGGTGACCAAGTGGATATTCATATATTTTTTGACCAATTATGATCTTCATGCTGGGAGGTAGATTTCTGAAAGGATTGGATTATAGTCTTGGGAACATCATTGTTGCTGCAATTGAGCTTGTGTGGTGTGACTTTATGTTATTATACCTTCCTCTTACTTTCACAATGGTTATTTTCCGTCTATTTCAGGATTGTACCCATTTTTATGAAATCTCCCCCATTTTGAGGTCCCATTGTACACATTCTCATCAGATGGGGTTGGCAGCTCTGCAGCTACAGATAGATTACATATGGGAATATTAATCGGTTATTTTTTTTAATTTGGTGATTGAGCAGGTGTATACAATTCAAAAAGCCCTGAGAGATAAGAGGGCGCTATATCATTTAGGCATTTGAACACCATTATGGTAATTTTGAAGTCCACTTACTCTCTCTGACTTAAGAAAAGTCCTTAGTTGATAGGGTCTATAAAAAGTACAAAATTATATATTTTTAGGCAGTTTTGGTTATTACAACTTTAAAAAATGCATTTCTAAGATACGAAATTACCTAAAAATGGCATAATCCGAAATAGCACAAAAATCTCATTTTTTTTCGATATTTTACCCTAACCAGTCCCCTTAAGGATGGGCCTGATGTGCTCTATGCAGGCTTTGAAGAGGGTCACTAATCAGCCACGACGATTATTTGGTCTTGTGGTATGACACTTGCTTTCGGATTGGAAGGTCCTGGGTGCGAGCCTCGCTCGGCGCATAGTTGAGTCCTTGGAAAAGGCTCTTTACTTACATTCTCTCACTGTAATCAGGTGTAAGATGAGTACCTGGCCGTTAACAGTGTTGTCTTTGTCCAAAAAAGATTGTAATATCGCCTTACAGGCGTCCTGTCTCGTACTAAATATTAAGTGTTGCTGTTGGCCAGGGACCCCTTGTAAAACGCTTTGAGCACGTTTAGTGGATATTTCTCGATATAAAAAAGCTCAACCACCCTATTTTGAATTTTATGCTTTCTATCAGTAATACAACAAACAGTTCAAAATAAGTTACAAAGCTCTACAGCAAACTTATGTAAATGTTGCTGCTCGAAGCTCGAAGAAATAAATAATATGAAATTGAATGTAAGCTTCAATTTTATTACAAGAACAGATCAAGCTTGATCTGTTCTTGTAATAAAATTGAAGCTTACATTCAATTTCATATTATTTATTACAGCAGACTTAATACATGCATAAAGCAGATCAGTCTCTGTATATATCAGTACAGGATTTTTAAATTGCTAAGTCTGACCAAATTTGAGACACAAAGCCTCAAATGGTATATGTGACCCCTCGCCTCAAAACGGCATTATGTTGGGGATGATAAAGTTGCTGAAAATTGAATTTGTAGCCAGAAATATCAGACTTGCGTTGAGTGTGCCGAATACCAACAATTAATTATTTGGACCAATTTAGCTTTAAATTGACTTTTTAGCATCTTGTTCAGCCCTATATAATACAGTTTTGAGACGATGGGTCACATATATGTCGGGTGTACCCGATGCCAGAGAGTAACTTGAAAATTAAACTGATCAGAAATACAAAGTTGTAGTTTGGCTTAATTTTAGTTTTTTTAAAACAAAACTTTATTAGCTTTTTAAGAATCTGTTATTTTTTTCAGCACAACAAATAAACATAACCCAATTCGAATATTCTTGGCTGTGAATTAAATATTTTAGTTAATGACTGAATCATTTTACATAATACCAATGTGAAATGATAGGGTACATTTTATTTTCTTTCCATCAGATTTGGGTGTTTAGCTAGAATTTTGGAGGATAATTGTCAAACATTTTATTTTGTGTCAAACGGTTCAATGGCTAAATTATAATCCCTGGTCGAGGTTCTTTTTTATTTCAATGGTTGCTTTTAAATTTGGCAGATAATTAGTAGACTATCCAAAAGGTTGCAAGAAAATATTTGTAAGTTAATATTACAAAAACAGGGATGAACTCGGCCGCATATGGCAAATTTAGTTCTGAAGTAACTTTTTTGACTGTCTGTTTTTTTCTAAAGCATTTTCTTGTGACATAGGAAAGGTATAAATCATATAATTTAGGTGGTCAGAGATATTTTCTCAAAATTTTAATTTTAAAAAAAATTGAAAACAGGAAGTATGACTAGATTTTAAAATTGTATTTCTTGCTAACGGCAGTTCCTGATAAACATAATAGGATTCAATAGTCTGATGTCACATTGCTCAGCAACGAGCAGCTTGGTTCTAAACAAAGAAAATCTGTACTTTTTAATCTTCATGCTGGCTAAAACCTTTTCATATGTCATGTGATCAGAATGTAAAAAAGTCAAAACACGATCAGATTTATGTTTTTCTCCACTGGACACACATTTATGCTGGTTGGAGAAGTATTTAATAAGGGCATCCACCATTGTTCCGATTATTTAGAACCAGTTGCTAAGTTACTATGCGTTATTACGAGGGAAGTGACGTCACGACTATTGAAGGCTATTAAAACATCACAAGCATGATATTGGTTTTTAAAAATATTTCTACAGAGATTGAGAAGGAAGATGATGATGATGATGGTTTTGATTATCGTCTTTTGTGGCTGCTTGCTATCCCAGGTGTCACTGCTCTTATTTGTTTCTTTTACTATGGATGTAAAGAAGATAAAGGTAAGATTTTTAACTCATTCAACCCTCACACTGACTATCTCGGTATTTGGCCCTGGTTGCTTTTACCCATCATTATTTACATTTCTCTGAGACAAATTATAGGAATACTATTAAAGCTAATGTTTTAAAAGTTTTTACATGTAATGGTAGTTGAATATTAATAATGAAAATAATAATAATGCGTATTTTATATAGCGCCCCTTTCCACCAAAAGTGCTCTCGGAAGCGCTTTTTCAAAGATATATATTGATCAGATATATATATATATATATATATATATATATATATATATATATATATATATATATATATATATATATATATATATATATATATATATATAATGCGCACATGCGATCATATATATAAAGAAAACTGAAAGGAAGTACTCTGTCTTCAAAGAGGCTTTAAAGGAGGACAGGGAATTATGGTGTCTGGTGTCTGGTGTCTGCTGAAAGGGCAATCCACACAGAGGGAGCAGAATGTGCGAAAGACGTGAAAAATTTGACTGCGTACATGCCAATTTTCTTTTAGATTGAGAAAATAAGTTTTTTTTTTTTTTCAATTTTGAAAAGTACCAAAAATCTCAAGGGAGAGCGGACAGCACGGAGGTGGAGGTCCAGGGTTGAGTGAGTTAATCCTGTAAAGCTAGAATTGAATGCAGCAGGTCTTACTTTTTCTCTTTATTGATATGTGAGATATAATATGGTAACCCCCATCATTCCTTTCTTACCATTCGTGCGCGGCTATGTGGTCAGTTATATGACATTCGCTTTCGGATTGGAAGGTCCTTAGTTCGAGCCTTGCTCGGCACATAGTTGAGTCCTTGGAAAAGACTTTTTACTCACATTCTCTCACCGTACTCAGGTATAAAATGAGTACCTGGTCATCAACAGCGTTGTCTCTGTCGAAAAAAAAATTGTAATATCGCTTCACAGGCGTTTGTAATATCGCTTCACAGGCGTCATGTCTCGTTCTACATGTTACATGTTGCTGTTGGTTAGGGACCCTTTGTAAAGCGCTTTGAGCACAATTAGTGGATATTGCACTTTATAAAAGCTCAAGTTTGTTTAAATCATTCAGTATTCAATGGTTGAATCAATATCAAGAGCATTAGTACTAATCCAGATAAACTTATCATTCATCCTGGTGTGGTTCAAGAAAAAAAATTGAGCTTTTTATATAGCGCAATATCCACTAAACGTGCTCAAAGCGCTTTACAAGGGGTCCCTGGCCAACAGCAACACGTAACATTTAGAACGGGACATGGCGCCTGTTAGGCACTTTATTTGATTTTCCTTTGCTTTGCTGATCTCCAGTTGTTGGACATTTGTCTCTTTTCAGCAATCAATAGCCCACAAAAAGTCGGATCAAGTTGTCTTTCAGAGCTATAAGGCCGGAGTTTATCCCAGTTTTCATAGCGTGTAATGGAAAATAGCAATTTCTTGCTTTCCTTTGGATAGGACACTAGTCTAATTCAAACTACTTTCCACCAGTTCTAACAGACCCAGCTACCCATTCACTGCTGGGTGGACAAGGGGATGTCAGAAAAAAGTCTTGACTTCACCTTGGATCAATCTCAGTCCCATTGCGACGATGAGAGTGCCATACCAACTGTTATTGGAACCCTCCCAAAAAAGTTGTCAGTAGGCTTCAACAGTCATGACGTCACTTCCCTCGTAATAACGCATAGTAATTTAGTAACTGGCTCTAAACTAACAGAACAATGGCGGATGCCCTTATGAAATATTTCTCCCACGAGCATAAAAGTGTATCCAGAGGAGAAAAACATTATAAATATGATCATGTTTTGAATTTTATACATTCTGATCTCATGACATGTGAAAAGTTCTAGCTAGCATGAAGAATAAAAAGTACCGATTTTCTTTGTTTAGAACCACGCTGCTCGCCGTTGCTGGGCGACGTGACATCAGACTATTGAATCCAATTCTTATTTCAAGTTAAAACCTGACTTGATCTCAGTTTTTCTCCCTTTCATCATTACTCCTAAATTGATAGGTGTCTCTCCTTGTGAACGGGTCCCATTTGTCTTACTTTTCCAGGTTGCTTTTAATTATAACTTTTGGAAAACCTCTTTATAATGGGCAATACCCTTAATGTTCTTTAATGCCTCCTTGCCAACAACTGCTTCTGCACATTCTTGCTCCCTCTGTTTTCTGTGAGTGATTTTATTGAGTGATATATATGATCGCATTTGCATATATGTATAAGCGCTTTTGAGCACTTTTGGAAAGGGGTGCTATCGAAATTATGCACTTTTATCATTATTATTATTATTATCATTATTATTATTATTATTATTATTATTATTATTATTATTATTATTATTATTATTATTATTATTATTATTATTAGTATTTTATTATTATTATTATTATTATTATTATTATTATTATTATTATTATTATTATTATTATTATTATTATTATTATTATTATTATTATTATTATTAATTGGAAAATTGTCTCACTCGTTACGATGCGACCAGCTAATTTCTCATTCTGATTTCTTTTGAAGATCACAAAATTTGAATTTTGTTACAGCTTCTATAAAAGATTTGACACCATGTTGAAGAGCTAATTTTGGTGAACAGTATTATATCTTTTTTTTTTGTGTTGGGTGGATGTGAAGTTTCCGAAAAGAATTCTGAAAATGGTCGGTAAAGAGAGCAGAACTGCCAAGTACTATGGAAAATTGGTAGAAATACGAATTTTTGGCTCCAGCTACACAACTGCATACAACTCTTATGAGTCGAAAAATCTTGTTGAAAAGGAAAGTTAAGTTTCTCAGAACTTATATTCAGGACTTTGGAGCATTTGTGGATCATGCTGAGGGCAAATTATCTATTTCTTAAGCTTTTTAAAGGGAATTTTTCTTTTTTTTTGCCCTTGGAAACTACGAATTTTTTAAACATCAAAGAGGCAGCTGTGGCAGAATGTTAAAACTAACCCTATATTCTCTTTTAATTCACTTTCTTTGCAACCCAACCTTGGGGTTCCTGACCTCCCATAGTGGACAGGGAGGCTTTTACTGTGTCTTCTATTCCCCTTATGTATGTTTTCCAACATGGTTTTTGTCTCTGTCTTGGAATGAGATTACTTGGTTTTGTCCTGACCCAGGCAGGATACCGGCAATTATTAACAAAATTTTATTTATTGGGGACCCATGTTGGTGGAGCATTTGCTTCACATCCAAAGGGACGGGGATTGATCCTGAATGTAGTCAAGATTTTTTTCTGACACCCCTACACCCCACCCCTTGTCCTGTGAATGGGTTGCTGGGTCTGTTAGATCTGGCAGAAAGTGCTTTCTGATAGATTAGAGTCTTATCAAAAGGGTAACAGGCAATTGCTATTGTCTGTTTTAGCTGTAGAAACCGGGATAAACTCTAAAAGACTATAATAAATAAAAAATTGTTACTCATCCTCTTTGTTACAGATGACATTTTCCTTGATGACAATCACCAATCAGCTCCTGAAGTCCCGAGGCCAATAGAGGAGACTCATGACCTGGTGCCAGTATCTTCCCACGGACATGAGAATGCTAGTGGAGAAGAATCAACAGAACATGTCAATACAGTGTTGATGCCATCCGCACCCCCAGATGAACTATCGGCACCCTCGCAAGCTTTCGAAGAACCTCCACCTTATCATTCTCTATTCCCTGAAAATAAATAACATTTTTTTATGGTCCATTACAAGCCTACTTAATTCTGTTTTAGCCTCATAATTTTATCGCCAAGGCCTTGCGATTGTCTATTTGTTGATTATTATTATTATTATTATTAATATTATTATTATTATTATTATTATTATTATTATTATTATTATTATTATTATTATTATTATTATTATTATTATTATTATTATTATTATTACTATTATTATTATTATTATTATTATTATTATTATTATTATTATTATTATTATTATTATTATTATTATTATTGTTGTTGTATGTTGTCGATCTTGTTATTGTTATTATTTTATTATTTTTATCTATGCATATAAAACTGCTTAGCTGCAACAAATGCCTTTTAAAGGCAATAACTTTTTGCTTTAAAAACTCCACTTCTTTTTTTTTAATTTTGTACATAGATATAATTTAATGCGATAATATATTAGTAGCTATCAAAACTTTCCATTGGCTATATAGTTAGTGTGTTGTGTATAATTCCCGTCAGAGATCCTAATTCTAGTAGCTTTTAAGAAAGACACTCCAACTCCAATCTCTCTTCTCCGGGGTACAATGTTTATTTATAATGTCATTCTTTTCTATGAAAAAAAAAAACAACAACATATTTTTGTCCATGTCTTGTCTTTGACATGAGAAGCTCAAATAATTTAATTGTCTTGTCCAATAAGATATCTTAATTTTAATTTTTTTCGTACATTGACCTCTGACCTATATTCTTTGTTGGTCGAACAGACAATGGAAAAGTGCTTGCTATTGGAGGAAAAGGAGTTTTTATGCGTCGTGTAGAAGATGCTCATTTTCGGACAAACTCCAGTCCTCTAGATACAAAATATATATCTTTGTTGTTTTCTTAGGTATAATGTGTTTAGATATCTCTTGTAAAGAGCTTTGTGATACTAGCTGCGAGAAGCTGTGGACTGTAAATAAACAGAAATGAGTATAACAGCTTCAAAAAAAAAATACCAAACACGGAATGTTTTGGGCTCAAAACCCTTCTTCAGCTAAAACAAACAAAAAAACAAAAAACAATAAAGACATAAATACATAACTAAATCTGGTCTAAGTCTTTATTGTTTTTTGTTGTTGGCTGAAGAAGGGTTTTGACTCCGAAACGTTCCATGTTTGGTATTTTGTTATTTTTTGAAGCTGGTATACTCATTTTTGTTTAGTAAAGAGATTTGGATGCTTCCTCGTGATTTGAGAGGATGCAATGTATTCCAACCATTGTCAATTTAACCAGTTAACTGCCACACTCAGGAAAGACACTTATTTAAAAATTTGGTCAGGAAACTCGTCCTTCAAATATCAATCAATTTGAATGACCCTCATCTTGGCAAAAGTTCTCAAACCTGGGACTTAGTGAGGCAAAAATTTTAGATACATGTTTTTCCAGAGTAGAGCAGTTCACTGGGTAAAGTCATCTAAAGAAATGAGGTTATCTGAAGAGATCGGAAAAGGCTGTTTAATGCATTGATTTTTAATGGGGGATTTTTATTTGATCATATTTTATTAGTTATTTTTAAGAATATCCTCTGTCCCTATATGGATTAGTTCCACTTGTCTTACGTTGTCGTTGGTGCTTTTAATTTTAACTTCAGATCTATAATTTTTCCTGAATTATTTTCCTCTATATTGGTTCTGAAATGACCTAGAAGTGTTACTTGTGCCATAAACCTCTAAAGATATATAAACATATTTAAGACGACCATTGTGAAAAGGTGCTTTTTGAATCTTAATGGCTAACGTCTATCCTTAGTCTTGTTCCACTGATGTCCAATTGCTAGAAACTTTATATCATTGTTGAAAATATCTATAAATAGTGATGATTTATTTTTTTATTTTTTTAGAAAGGTCTTTGAGAGCCATGGTAAAATACATTACTCACCCAGGCTGCCAACTGTACTTCAGCAAAGCATATTTGTATGCTTTTTCACCTTTGTAAGATTTTATGCTTTTTCTCTCAGATTGTTCGATTTTTTTTTTTATCATGAAAAACAAATCTTAATATTTGAATATACAAAAAAATAGTTCCTATTCTACCTATCATTATTTTGCAATATTTATTTAAACATTTGTTGTTTGATAAGTTTAAGTGATTTTATATTTTTATTTTGCTTTGCTTCATAATTTTATTTTCAAGTTTTCCTTCCGGTTTTAGAAAATTTTCACTCACATAAACTTGTTATTATAAAAGTTATTTCCAAAATTACTCAACAGCAAGGAGTGAGATGAATGAAGGGTTACATTTTCAAATCGTACACTTTTACTCCAAATCTTTCTCTTTTTTGACAAGCAATCTTACATTTTTTCTTTTATTGGGGTTGACAGCCCTGTATTCACCATTTTGATTTGTTTGTTTTATATTAAAATGAACTAGATAAAGAAAACGTGAGTTTGAGTTTCAAAATCATAGCAGTCAGTATGAGGAAATAACATTTTTTTTAAAAATTAAGAGACAATTCTCATTCTCTCAATACTTGTATATTTAAAAAAATCTCAACGAGATCACCCTGACTTTCTACCGTTTGAGAGTTTACTGGTCATAGATAGACAATGGAATGATTAATAGAATAAAAAAAAAAAAGGGGGGTTGGGGTGGGAGAGGGTGGGGGGGGGGGGGTAGGTGGTGAGTGTTGGCCTCAACTCAAAACAATCTAGTCAGAATTACTCCATGAGATTTTATGCTGCCATTCCACTCACTCACACGTGACTCTCTCTCTTGTGTTTTTTTCTGTCCCCCCCCCCCCCTCCCTCCCCCACGAATCTCTAATTACATGCGGTGATGGAAGTAGTATGACTGTTTAGTTAATTGACAAAAAAAAAAAAAAACCCAAAAAACAACAACAAAAAAACCCCCAAGAAAAAGACACTGATAAGCTGGCAAGGCACAAAGACAAGTTTGAGAATTGTTACGTTTTTTGATTTTTTTTTTTTTCAAAATTTCTTAATACATGCATGCATTACTTGAAGTAATAACATTATTTTTATTGTTTTTTTGTTGTTGTTGACTGAAGAAAGTTATTGTTTTTTGTTTTTTTTTAAGCTGTTATATTTATTTTTGTTGATAACATTTTTTGCTTGCCTTACAGATGTTATGGCTCATCCTACATGCTTGTAAATAGTTATTGTTGCGTTTAATGGCTATTGCATTATATAAATGCTCCAAGTTTTTTAATTTTTAAAATTTTAATTATTTTTTTTTTTTGGTCAATTGGACAGAGGAAAATCTTTCAAGAAATTCATAACTGAAAAATTTAGAGACATAATTGCTTAGTCACTTCCACCTATACAACTTTTGTTGATAACTGTTCCGACCCTTCAGTCTATTCTAAGAAAGAGATTGTGATATAGAGAGAAAAGAGAGGATTTTATTGCTACTTTATTTCATGAACATGTACTTATTATGTACTTATGCTATTATGCATTCCATTATATCTCTGTTAAGCACTTGGAGCACATCGGTAATATTGTGCCCTATAAATCCTATTCATTATTATTATTATTATTATTATTATTATTATTATTATTATTATTGTTGTTGTTGTTGTTCTTGTTTTTGAATAGAAATATAAATCTCCTATGCCTAGTTTATTTATTCCTCTTGCAATTATTTTAAGCCGGTTTATGAGAAGTCTTCAATGCTTTTGTTTTATGTTTTCTTGTTTTGATTTGGTGCTATTGTATTGCAAATGGTTCTGGAATGACAAATGATTTCATTTAAACCCTACCTGGGGTCTTTTGCTGGAAATATGACTGGAAAATTGATTTTTTGTTGTTGTTGTACGATGATATTATTTTCTTTTTTTAAGCCATCTTTTTCTTGTATGCCATTATTGGTTATGTATTTATATTATATGTAATAATTATATATTTATTGTAACCATTTGAGTGCTTTCCCCTTGAAGTGGATTCTGTAGGATATGAGCTTGGACTTTGACGCAATCTCAAATGTGGCACGTTGAATGATATGAATCTGAATGTTACTCGAAGTCGACTCGTTTCTGAGTATTTGTTTTCGAGGGCGAGAGAGTTGTTGAGTGTGACAGTCATTGTTGGTGTTTAGGCTGAAGAATTTTGATAATCTTCGTTTGAATGTTTCTAAATCTGTTGTGGTCACGCACGATTCGTGAAGAGCGTTCCAGTCTTTGATTGTGTGGGGTGCAAATGAATATTTGAAGATACTTGAGTTTGTAGATTGGTGTTTTAGTGGTTTTGAGTGAGTTTTTCCTTGAATGCGTGTATTTCGTTGTGATTGCCGTCATTTTATTGGTAATTTTGAACATGAGAGTTAGTTGTTGACCTTTCTGTCTGTCTTGTAAGGGAGACCATCCAAGCTGTGTGATCATTGGGAGTGCTTTTGAATCGATTGCTTTTCCTTACATAAACTAGTCCCCTTTGTCTTACTTTTTCTTGGGTGCTCTCAAATGTAGACCTATGAAATATCCCATTGTCTTCCTTTTTATTACCGGTGCTAAAATGACCTTAAAGCATCTACAAGTGCTTTAGATTTGAAACTCTTAAAACAGAAGAATTTTCTATTTTTGTATTTTTTTTTACCCATGGTTTATTGATAAAAATTAGTTAAGAAATAAGTTTTGTTTATGATTTTTATTTTTATCTGGCTGTATTATAATTTTTTTATTTTTTTTTGATAAAAGAGAGAAAAGAAAATGAAAGTAGAAATGAAGTATTTGATTGCATAGTTATAATTAACATAAGTCTAGAAATAAGTATTATTAGTGAGTTTATATTTATCTGGCGGTATTGCCAGATACATGAATTTTTGATAAAAGAGATTAAAAACAAATAAAGTTGAAATTAATCATTTGATGACATATTTACCAGCACAAATTAACCACAGAACATAGCTCTACATCCATAAACATGGATGGTTCCAACAACATACACTATGTCAGCGAGTTATTGAATTCTGATTCCCATATGTAAGTTGATTTATATCATTTTTGATAAAAGAGATACTGCTATGTTTTGTAATAGGTATTGTTAGTAATATGTAATGTAATACAAATGTATTTTTATTTTCGACTAAGATCGAGATGAGGCGGTGATTTTCATCTCAGACTAGATACAGAGGTACCATTTATTTATCATCTACCTCTCTTCCTCCCTTTTGTCTAAGCCTGTCGTCTTTCTTTTCCTGGCGCATAAATGACCTATGTGTGTTGCAACCGCTGTTAAACTTGTCAAAAACAAAACAAAGTAAGTAAATTCTGTTTATACTCACAGTGATATGAATTCTAATTTCTGCAGGTTTTACTCAGTTGCCATACTGGGTGGGGATCCTGACCTCCCATAGTGGGCAGGGAGGTACATGCTATGTCCTCTATCCCCCCATACCCGTTTTCCAATTGTTTCCTGTCATTGTCTTGGAATGAGATTACTTAGTTTTGTCCTGATCCTTGCCAGAGTTCCTTGGCTGGGAGGGAAACAGTCGAATGTATAGTTATAGTTTTGACTTGACTTACTTGACTTAGATGCCTTTCGCGTCTCGACCGAAAGATCGGGTCGCCTTGGCTGTTTCCAGTATTTCCTGTGTGAGGTGTCTCCAATAATGCCGGTTATCTGCTAGGGTTCTCAGATTTTCAAGGTCCCCTGCCGTTATGAGATTAATGCTTTGTCCAAGCGTTGTGAGGTTTTTGTTTAGGATCACAGGGAGTGTTGTGATCGGTCTTCCTCTGAAAAGGTTCCCGTGTTTTTGGAAATATCCCGACATGGCTTGGTTAGCTGGTATGTTTTTGTCCCTGCGTAGTATGTGACCGAAAAGTTGCCATCGTTGTTGTAAAATGTCAAGGGAGATTGGTCTTTCTTTTGTGATCTTATAGAGTGATTCATTTGAGATCTTTTTTGGGTATTTGATGTCCAGTACCCTTCTTAGCTGTGTGCGATGGAAGGCATCCAGATGTTCTTCTTCGGATTTTGTCAATGCCCAAGTGCCGCAGTTATACAGAAGTACCGGTTTTACAAGAGCACGGAGAGTTTTGGGAGATGATATTTTTTTCCTTGTAAATCATCTCTCTGGTATGCATTGTATTATGTTTAGTTTACATTTTATATTAAATAATTGGTAAACATTTGAGTGTATTCCTCTTAGTTGGGACCTGTGCTTGTGTCTGGATGAGACTTTTAGGTGATCTCAAACTAAGTACTTTGACGGTGTGCTCTTGGAATCTATATCTGTTCCCTATTTCAACCAGTTCCCCTTTGTCTTACCTTTTCTTTTGTGCTTTAATTGTAATTCTAGAACTTTTTACTATCCCATTTCCTTCCTTTTTACTGGCACTGATATGACCTTAATGTGTTACCGTAAGCGCCGTAAAACCCTTAAAAATAAAACAAACAGTTGCCATATTTATCTCAATAACCATTTCAATTTACAATTAGAAGATGGTGGTTAACTCGAAGGCTAATGTTGTGTCTTAAATTTTAAATATGGCTGTTGGCTTGGGATCCCGTATCAAGCGCTTTGAGCAAATAAAATGGATATGAGCACTTTTTACTGTGAAGGTCAGTCTGTGGTTTATTATTAACAGGAATAATAGCATGTTTCTTTTTATGTTATGTTGTTGATTATTGCTTTGTTGTCCCAGAGTTGATCAATGTTAAATAATTCAAGGATTGAAATATATTTATCTATAAAGATCGACAATTTAAAATAAATTTAAATGTTTATATTTTTAGGGTCTAGCAACTGCATTACAGTGTCATCTGTCTAAAATGTCTCAAAGAATTTGATGAAGGGGTGCGAGGTATACTATATCCGTTTTTAAAGGAAATAATGTGTGGAGTTTTAGGATTTGTATGCATGTGTTTAATTATGCCAAATTTTGATATGGACTGTTGATATATTTATGTTATCTGTGTGTGTGTATACTTTTGTGTGTATAATGTTTGTGTGTGTGTTGGGGGTGGGGGGGGGGGAGGGAATAGATGAGTATAATGTGTAATCAGTACCCTGTAGAAAAATGCTCACATGTCAAGCACAACTCCTCTACTTTACGATACAGTCCCCTTTATTGTCTTACATTTTCCTAGACACTTACTAGCACAGATAAACTCTGGAATCAGATTACTTGGTTTTGTCCTGGCCCAGGCCGGAGTCCTGGCTGGGAGGGAAACAGTCAAATGCATAGTTATTGTTTTGGGAGATGATATTTTTTTCCTTGTAAATCATCTCTCCGTTATTTAGTATTATATCTGTTATTTTGAATGTTAATCTAAACATTTGAGTGTATTTCTCTTTGTTGGATTTTGTGCATGTGTCCAGATGAGACTTATAGGTGGTCTCAAACTAAGTATTTTGATAGTGTGCTCTTGGAATCTACATCTGATCCCTATTTGTTCCTAGTTCCCCTATGTCTTTCTTTTTCTTGGGTGCTTTAAATGTAATTCTAGAACTTTTTACTATCCCATTTTCTTCCTTTTTACTGGTGCTGATATGACCTAAATGTGTTGCAAACGCCGTAAAACCCTTAAAAACAAAACATAAATCATCTCTCTGTTTTGTACTATTATTTTTTTCTGTTTTGAATGGATAATGGTCGATAAGTGCACTGATAGTATGCTCTTGAAATAATCATCATTTCCCTATTTGAACCATTCCCCCCCTTTTTTTTTCTTTTTCTCGTGTGCTTTCGATTTTAAATGTAGAATTATTTGACTATCCCATTTTATTCCTTTTTACTGGCGCTGAAATGACCTTTATGTGTCACATGTGCCGTAAAACCTTAAAAACAAACGAAACAAACATTGCCTTTTTATAAGCGCAGAGTAAAGTTAATAGGGACGATAATGTGATTTAAATGCTTAATGCTGATTACCCAGTCCTTTGGCCAAATAATTCAATCAAAATATTTTTTATGAATCACATTATAATGTCCTCAACATTTTGATAAGATTTAAAAATACACTTTATAGTCACCTGGAACAACTACAAAAGACATCTAACTTCTACGTCATGGCACAAGACCGAAGGGCTAGAGCTCAGGTGGTCACTGGTTCGGATAAGTAAGTAAGTAAGTAAGATAAGATTTAAATCATGTTATTTTCTGTGTGCTGCATTGTCTTACAATGTCATGTAATGAACAGACATTATGAATTTTTTGTTGCTTTAATAAAATTGTTGTGTTCACTCCGTTTACATGTAACATTTTACTGGATGCAAATTGTGTTATCGTTTTACAACATCTTTATCATCACCATATTACATCATCTACGCTACTAAAGATTGACATACACCTTATTTTGCCTAATTCTAGTCCTTTCGATCGGGTGCAAGTCCTTCAAAAAATTTTTTTTTTCAAAATAAGAAATCTGCATTTCCTGAATACTTTGTCTTTCCAATCGGCAAATTATTATTTTTAAAAAAAATCCATTGGGCCTCTAATATATGTATTAGGCATAATATGGTAAATTATTATCTAACAGCCACTGCCATTACACTTAAGTCACTGTTGTTTTCGCAAAGTTTGTTGTTATTTTGACAAGTGTGTATTTTATTATTAATTTATATTTATTTCTTTTAATTGTATATATATATTTTTTCAAACAATTTGATGTAATGTTGATGCCTGTATGTTTGCTGTTAGCGATTGGTTTAATGTGCGGCTATGTGGTCTAGTGGTATGACTCTTGCCTTCAGACCAGAAGGTCCATGGTTTGAGACCCTCTCTGAGCAGTGCATAGTCGAGTCCTTGGAAAAGGCGTTTTACTCATATTCTCTCACTGCAGTCAGGTGTACCTGGCCGTTAACAATGTTGTCTTTATCTGATAAAAATTCCAAAATCGCCTAACAGGTGTCATGTCTCGTCCTACAATTGGCTAGGACCCCTTGTAAAGTGCTTTGAGCATATTTAGTGGATCTTGCCCTATATAAATGCTCTAATGCTCTAATAATATTTATGATGAAAAGATTACACTGTAAAGGCACTTAACCTATGTATTTTGACAGCTTTTATGTGGAAGGTGGAATCCTGCTTTCTCTTTTACCCCACTTAGCTACATTGCTTTTTGTCCTTGCTTTAATATGCAATGAAACAACTTGAATTTTTTGCCCTAGCCCTCTGTTCGGAATCTTTGCTGAGAGCAAAATGATCAAATACATGTTTGTTTTTTTCGCTCATGTTATTGAAAAAAACCCAGAGATGGTATTATACTCCTTAAAAATAATATCTTTGTAATAATTTGATGTCATTAGAGATTGCCAGTAGCTACGTAACTTTTTGAGGAAGTAAATTGAGAGAGCTTGACTTGAAGACTCACATATTCTAAATTCAATTTATTAAAAAACAAACAACCGAATCCTTCAAAGTTACTGTCGCAAAAATCTAGATATTTTTGAGTATTTGTGGTAGTTTATTGATGTGTACTAAAAAGTAGGAGACCTACCTGAGGGAGAAATCTAGAATTTTTACTTATGAGGGGAATAATAATACCTGGATGCCGTTTTTCCATTTGAAATCTCATGGCTGATCTTACTCAGTAATGGTGAGTTGTTGTTTTTTTTTTTAAATTTTTCAAAAAATAATAGATGAAGGTATTGGTTATTCTAAGGCTACGGTTAAAGGGAAGCTGGATGAAGGGGGTGAAGTGGCAGAGTGGTTAAGGCATTGCGCTGTGATCGGGAAGGTCCCGGATTTGAACCCCTGCTTCAAGCACTTTCGTTTTTTTTCCCCCTTTGGCAAGATTGTTAATCCCAAATTATCTCACTTTGACAACATGGGTGATTCCTGTTGACATCAGACATCCTGTTTGATGGGTTATCGATATTCCTTCATGGAATGCCTAGGCAACTGGATCTAATGGTGCCGTTGCGAAAGGCCGTCATTTTTATATATTTATTTATTTTTATATTATGATTATGAAAGATTATGTGTTTAATTCTATAGCAGCATTGCACTGATTGCATTTCCTTGGATTAGATACTTCACGGGTATGCTAATCAAATCTTTTATTTTTACCATGCTGTTTCACTTGTAAAAATATGCCTTCCTGCTTATTTAAAACTACTTATTAGTTTTTCACCACATTATCATACTTTCTATTTGATGCAAGTATTTATATGCAACATTAGAAAATATGGTATCCAATATGGTATTGATATTATAAATTTATATATTATTACTATTATTATTTTTTATTGTTGAATACGAATTTTCCCATTTTCGATGTTGTCCTTATAAAAACGGTGTTGTTTTTTCAACTAATCGAAAAAACACATAGTTTTGTGAGTTTGACAGCAAGTTGGGAAACTGCTGCACGCTTGCAGCAAAGGAATTATGATTCTTAGTTTTCATCATTGAACATCTCATTTCATACTTAATGATGATATGCCGATCTGAATAATCACTGCATATAAGCGGGGTCTCCTGACCTTCCATGGTGGGTGGGATGGTCACTGTTCCTGTGTCTTCTATCTCCCTATGTTTTCTTTTCCAAGGATGCTTTCCGTCTTTATCTTGAAATGAGATTACTTGGTTTTGTCCTGGCCCTGCTCGGAATTATTGGCTTAGGGGGAAACAGTCTAATGTATAGTGTTAGTTTTGGGAGATGATATAATTTTTCCATGTATATTATCTATGTGTCGCGTATTTCGTACTTTTTATTTTAAAAAAACAAAACAAACAAAATTAACTTCAACTTTATATAGCGCAATATCCATGTAATGTGCTCAATGCGCTTTACAAATTTTTAAATAACAAATTTTTCCAGAGTACGACAGTTAACTGGCTGGGTGGGGATCCTGACCTCCCATAGTGGGCAGGGAGGTACATACTGTGTCTTCTATCCCCCCATACCCGTTTTCCAATTGTTACCTGTCATTGTCTTGGAATGAGATTACTTAGTTTTCTCCTGATCCTTGCCGGAGTTCCTTGGCTGGGAGGGATATAGCCGAATGTATAGTTATAGTTTTGGGAGATGATATTTTTTTCCTTGTAAATCATCTCTCTGTTATGCATTGTATTATATTTAGTTTACATATTATATTATACGATTGGTAAACATTTGAGTGTGTTCCTCTTAGTTGGGACCTGTGCTTGTGTCTGGATGAGACTTTTAGATCTCAAACTAAGTACACTTTGGCGGTGTGCTCTTGGAATCTACATCTGTTCCCTATTTGAACCAATTCCCCTTTGTCTTACCTTTTCTTTTGTGCTTTAATTGTAATTCTAGAACTTTTTACTATCCCATTTTCTTCCTGTTTACTGGCACTGATATGACCTTAATGTGTTGCAAGCGTCGTAAAACCCTTAAAAACAAAAAAACAAAAACAAACAGTTAACTGGTTACTGGAAATCATAATATGCTTGTCTTGGGGTGGGACTTTAATCTAGACTTCGACTTAGGACAGCTCTTGGGTCTGTGCTCTGTTTTAACTATTCCACCTGTCTTTACTTTTTTTCCTGGATGCTTTTTTGTTTTTTTGTTGATCATCATTTTCATTACTACTGGTAAGCTGTCATCTCGTGATCAGCATCATCATAATCATCATCATCATCATCATCATCATCATCATCATCATCATCATCATCATCACCACCATCATCAGCATATTTATTGTACAATGGAATTCGACTTTACAATGTTATAAAATTGTGTTAAATTTAAATATGAGAAACTGATATACATGGATCATATAGAGTGCTCGACAATTAAGGAGCGCGAATTATATCTATTATCTCACCTTTAAAAAAGATATTCAGGCAAATTTCTCAGAAAAGGAATTTTTTTTTTTAAATGTGAGATAATAGATATAATATGATATGTTACATTTGAATATGTATTTTTTAAAATGTCTTTTTATCTCCTTTATTATTATGCATTTATTGACTTTCCCTTTTATAACGTTAGAAATGTAGCATTGTAATATAATGTCCCTTCATGATATGTGTAAAATATTAAGTGCCATAACTCTTATTAACTATTAAATTTTATCTTTTACCTTATTTGCCTCTTTTTATTTTCTATATGTAATTTAGTAATAAATTCTAACATACGATTCTTGGGAGGGGTTCCTGACTTCCCATAGTGGGCAAGGAGGTACTTACTGTGTCTTCAGTGTGCGGCTATGTGGTCTAGTGGTATGACACTCGCTTGTGGATCGGAAGGTCCTGGGTTCGAGCCTCGCTCGGCGCATAGTTGAGTCCTTGGAGAAGGCTCTTTACTCACATTCTCTCACCGTACTCAGGTGTAAAATGAGTACCTGGCCGTTAACAGCGTTGTCTCTGTCCCAAAAATTTGTAATATCGCCTGACAGGCGTCATGTGTCGAGCGGGTGGTTGGATGGGAGCATCACCCTTGAATCATATACCTATGATGTTCGCATGGGTGTACGATCCGATAGTGATGTCGTTTCTTCTTCTCTTTACTAGCCATCCTGCTTCTTTGGTTTGTGATTGTATTTTTGACAGGGGATATTTTTTTTCTGTAAATCTTCTGCCTGTTTGTTCTTGGTTATTTATAATTTAGCTTATGATAGCTTTAGGTTATGATTTTGATTTAAATTTGTACTATTTTTGTTAGATTGCTTGTTTTTTTGTTTCAGCGGTCTCTCATATAACCTCAATTGTGTTGGAAGAGACCTAAAGCAACAAACAAACAAAAAATATCCCCCTATATCTGTTTTCCAACATGCTTTCTGTCTTTGTTTTGGGATGAGGTTACTTGGTTTTGTCCTGGTCCTGGCCGGAGTCCCAGCTGGGAGGGAAACAGTCAAATGCATAGTTATTGTTTTGGGAGATGATATTTTTTTCCTTGTAAATCATCTCTCTGTTATGTATTATTATAATTGTTATTTTGAATTTATAATGTAAGCATTTGAGTGTATTCCTCTTTGTTGGATTTTGTGCGCGAGTCCGGATGAGACTTATTGGTGGTCTTAAACTAAGTACTTCGATAGTATGCTCTTGCAATCTACATCTGATCCCTATTTGTTCCCAGTTCCCCTATGTCTAACTTTTTCTTGGGTGCTTTATTTGTAATTCTAGAACTTTTTACTATCCCATTTTCTTCCTTTTTACTGGTGCTGATATAACCTAAATGTGTTGCAAGCGCCGTAAAACCCATTAACATCCTCCCACAGTGGGCAGGGAGGTACATGCTGTATCTTCTATCCCCCCATACCCGTTTTCCAATTGTTTCCTGTCGTTGTCTTGGAATGAGATTACTTAGTTTTGTCCTGACCCTGGCCGAGGTTTTTTTGGCTGGGAGGGAAACAGTCGAATGTATAGTTATAGTTTGGCTGGGTGGGGATCCTGACCTCCCATAGCGGGCAGGGAGGTACATACTGTGTCTTCTATCCCCATATATCTGTTTTCCAACATGTTTTCTGTCTTTGTCTTGGAATGAGATTACTTGGTTTTTTTTCCTGGCCCTGGTCGGAGTCCTGGCTGGGAGGGAAACAGTCAAATGCATAGTTATTGTTTTGGGAGATGATATTTTTTTCCTTGTAAATCATCTCTCTGTTATGCATTGTATTATATTTAGTTTACATGTTATATTATATGAATGTTAAACATTTGAGTGTATTCCTCTTAGTTCGGACTTGTGCTTGTGTCTGGATGAGACTTTTAGGTGATCTCAAACTTAGTACTTTGACGGTGTTCTCTTGGAATCTACATCTGGTCCCTATTTGAACCAATTCCCCTTTGTCTCACCTTTTCTTTTGTGCTTTAATTGTAATTCTAGAACTTTTTACTATCCCATTTTCTTCCTTTTTACTGGCGCTGATATGACCTTAATGTGTTGCAAGCTCCGTAAAACCCTTAAAAACAAAGAAACAAACATGTCCTGGTCCAGTATGAAATACTGCAACCACCATTGAGTACAGACGATACAAGTTATTTTACATTATATTTTATTTGTTTTCCATGTTAATTTGTGTATTGTTGTGCTGACGAAGGGTTTGTACCCGAAACGTCCATTGTCTGTTTTGTTCCCATACGAAGCCTCTCCATTTTCACTCTTTCGTCAGAATTGTCTTGACAACAGCGTGTGTCGTTCTTATTGATAAGGATCGAGATTTTGTTTCTATTTTTAATCTACAAAATCTGGGTTACATTTCGTACTTCACTATTTATTTTTATTTATTCATTTATGCTATATCTAGATTGTGGAGATTTGGCTGAAAGATTTTTTTTCTTCACTGAAGAAGAAGAGTTCACGTGTTGTTAAAAGTTAAAATACAATTCATTGACATCCCAATTGAATAAGGTTAGGATTTGTAAAGAGGAATGTGTACCATTACCATGTAGGTACCCTGTGCTCGAACTGGTTTTATGTCAAGTGTATCAGACGTTGAAATGATTTAAATAAAATGTTTCCATTGAAGAGAGTGAATGTAATTTAAAAAAATAAACCCACTTTTACATAGCGCAATATCCAATAACATCCACAAAGCGGTTTGCTAAGGATCGCTGACGCAACAGCAATACATAACACATAGAACGAGACATGACGCCAGTTAGGTGATATGGCATTTTTTCCGCGACAGAAACAACGCTGCTACCGGCCAGGTTCTCATTTTACACTTGAGTACGGTGAGTGAATGTGAGTAAAGACACTCAACTATGCGTTGTCAGAGCCGTATTCAAGTCCTGGACTTCTCGGACCACTAGATCACATAGTCAATCTGGCTTTAAGCCTACCAATTGATACTATGTGTATGGATAAAATTCTCACCTACTCTCCCAAATGTGAGTGCCATTAATTAGACTCCTCCCTCCCAAAAAAAAAAAACAAACCCCAACAAAACAAACAAAAAGCAATGCAAACAAAACAAAACAAAAACAAACAAAAAGTAAAACGAAATGAAAGAAATTAAACAATTCAAACAAAAAACATTAAAAGAAACCCAAACCACACGAAACAAAACAACAATGACAAAAAAAACAAACAACAAAAACAAAAAAAAAAAACAACCAAAAAACAAACTCAAAACAAAAACAAATAAATCACGGAAAAACCCTCCCCTCCCCTCCCGCTCTCCCAAAGGTAGTACTTTAGTCATTAGGCCCATTGAGCTGGTGTTTATCCCGGTTCTTTTGGCTGAAACGGACAGTAGCAAATGTTAGTTACCCTTTTGATAGGACGCTAGACTTATCGCAAAGTACTTTCCTCCAGATCTAACTGACCCAGATGCCCAATCACTGTTGGGTGGACAATGGCCGGGGGGGGGGGGGGGGTTCAGAAATAAACCTCGACTTCACCCGGGATCGATTTCAGTTCCCTGGTGCTCTACCAACCGAGCTACCTCCCTCTCCCCCCCTCCCCCCCCCAAAAAAAAAAGCAGGCCCCCCCCCCCCCGACAAAAAAAAAAAAAAACAACAAAACAGCAAAAGACCAAGAAAAAAATGCTAAACAAACAAAAAACTAAAACAAAACTTAAACCTCATAATTCCAGTAATTTTTACTTTCAACTTAATTTTCACTTTTATATTTCATCCCGACACCAGAATAAGATTACAGTATTACAGTATTACGTCGTCGCTTTACTTCCATGCAAGGAATTTACCCAATGGAAACCGTACGGTGCTCTTATTGGCTAACCAACCAGCGGCCTCGATGAGAAAAATATCCGCCATTTTGATGTTGGCTGGGAATCGCGTTACTATAGTAAACAAGCGCTGATCGGCCGTTCATGAAAACAAGTTGCTGCTCGCTCGTTTAACTCAAAATTATTCAAAACGATCTCTCTAAAATGATATAAATGTGACTTCTTAAGGTTTTCTTCACTGTCAAAACCACACAACATTCTATGAATGATTACGTCCGAGGCAAAAAGGAATATTGACAGGTCGACCGAGAGTTGAACTCGTGAGACGACAAACATCAATGCGAAGTGTAGCGAGAGTCAAGCTATTGTTTGTCTTGTCCTATTCTATATATAGAAAAGGATAAATAGTATAGCCTCGTGTGTGAGTGGTTGCGTGTCATAGTCTTGTTTTTAAATTGTTTCTGTTGTTTATGTGTGTAGTGATGACTCTCTCACACTCAATTTCAATGCCGAAAGAGGAATTCCCGCACACAAGAAAGGGGAATTGGGGTGGTATTTGGCATACATATTGTATAGTATCTAGTTCTAAATAGATAACTGATTAGAATTATATTATGATATATAAACACAATGCCAAATACAATTCCGAAATTTCCTTATTTCAAATGAAGTAAAGCTCCAAAACCTAATGGTAGTGATTGTAGTAGGGTGAGGTGATGTGGTGTTGGTGGTGGTTGTAGTTGTAGTAGTAATAGTGATGATGATGTGGTGGTGGTGATGATTGTAGTTATAGTAGTAGTGGTAGTGATGATGATGTGGTGGTGGTTGTAGTAGTAGTGAGTGGTAATGGTAATGATATGGTGGTGGTGGTGGTTGTAGTAGTAGTGGTCGTGATGATGATGTGGTGGTGGTGTTTGTAGTAGTAGTGGTAATGATGCGGCTATGTGGTCTAGTAGTATGACACTCGCTTCCGGATCGGAAGGTCCTGGGTTCGAGCCTCGCGCTCGGCGCATAGTTGAGTCCTTGGAAAAGGCTCTTTACTCACATTCTCTCACCGTACTCAGGTGTAAAATGAGTACCTGGCCGTTAACAGAGTTGTCTTTGTCCGAAAATTTGTAATATCGCCTAACAGGCGTCATGTCCCGTCCTACATGTTAAATGTTGACCAGGGACCCCTTGTAAAGCGCTTTGAGCACATTTAGTAGATATTGCACTATATAAAGCTCAATTAAAAAAAAAATATATTTCAATGATGATGATATGGTGGTGGTGGTTGCAGTAGTAGTAGTGGTAGTGATGATAATGTGGTGGTGGTTGTAGTTGTAGTAGTAGTGATAGTGATGATGATGTGGTGGTGGTTATAGTAGTGGTAGTGATGATATGTGGTTGTGGTGGTTGTAGTAGTAGTTGTAATGGTGATGATATGGTGGTAGTGGTGGTTGCAGTAGTAGTAGTAGTGATGACGATGTGGTTGTGGTGGTTGTAGTAGTAGTGGTAATGGTAATGATATGGTGGTAGTGGTGGTTGTAGTAGTAGTGGTAATGGTAATGATATGGTGGTGGTTGTAGTAGTAGTGGTCGTGATGACGATGTGGTTGTGGTGGTTGTAGTAGTAGTGGTAGTGATGCTATTGTGGTGGTGGTTGTAGTAGTTGAGGTAGTGATGTGGTGGTGGTTGTAGTAGTAGTGGTGTGGTGGTTGTGGTAGTAGTGGTAATGATGATGATATGGTGGTGGTGGTTGCAGTAGTAGTGGTAGTGATGACGATGTGGTTGTGGTGATTGTAGTAGTGGTAGTGATGATGATGTGCTGGTGGTGGTGTAGTAGTAGTGGTAGTGATAATGATGTGGGGCTGGTGGTTGTAGTAGTAGTGTTAGTGATGATATTGTGGTGGTGGTTGTAGTAGTAGATGATGTGGTGGTTGGAAAACACATTACAGGTTATTATAATACATGATTACACACATTCTCTAACTTCATTTTTTGACAGCTTCGTTGTGCCATAAATATACGCAACAGTTCTGAAACATTTTATTGTGGATTTTGATATTGTTTGTTGTTTTTCTTGTGTCGTTATGTTGACATAGATACCGAATGAATGGTAATTACTACATTCTCAGCCAACAACAAAATGGCGCTGAATGCTTTCATTGGTGGACACTTTTTAGGCTTCGTACGTATTCTCATTCGTTTAATTCTATGCTTCCATGCCAATGTGTGGAATCAAAATACATCCTGATAGTGATAAGATAATGACAATCGGATGTTCAAGATACACATACAACCCCCTTCCCCCTTCCCCTTCCTTCCACGCACAACGCACACACACACACACACACACACACACACACACTGGTACACACATGTATATACACAAACAACACTCACATATACAACACACAAACACACACACACACACAAAGAAGCACATTCACAACACTTGAACATGTAGAATACACACACACATATATATACACACACACACACACACACACACAATATATAATATATATATATATATATATATATATTATATATATATATATATATATATATGTATGTATGTATCTATTTAAATTTTTAAGTCTCAGATATGTAGAAACAACATGAAACAATAGTACAACAGCATGACTGCAGCCCGCCCCACCACCCGTAACCACTGACGTAGGTTTGGTCCAATCACGGGATCCTGTTTGTGTTATATATCCAAGCATTAAAAACAAAAAAAAAACAAAAATTTCTCTCTATTTTTTAAAAAGGACACGTGGATATTCGATGTTTTTTTAACCCAAAGCCTGACACTTGGTCATGTACTGTGACGTCATGATTAGGTCCGTGTACCACATGGTGAGTTGGCGTAACTGGGAATCAAAATACATCCTGGTCGTGTTTATAGATAGTATGCGCTTGGTTAAGAAGCTCATAACATTGCCATCCGGAAGTATAACGGACCAACACACAAAACGGTGTGTATCCATGAACGTTTATAGTCGGGTTAATACAGTTCAGTGAGCATTACTCATAAACGCGGATGGCAAAAAAACAATAACAAAGACCTGAGTGACGTCAACTTCGAACTCTCTATAGATAGTACGCGCTTGGCTAAGAAGCTCATAACATTGCCATCCGGAAGTATAACGGACCAACACACAAAACTGTGTGTATCCATGAACGTTTATAGTCTGGTTAATACAGTTCAGTGAGCATTACTCATAAACGCGGATGGCAAAAAACAACAACAAAGACCTGAGTGACGTCATCTTCGAACTATCTATAGTCTGGTTAACACGGTTTAGTGAGAACTACTCATAAACGCGGATGACAAAAAAAAAAAATAAATAAATAAACAAGAACAAAGACCCGAGTGACGTCATCTTCAAACTATCTATAGATAGTATGCGCTTGGCTAAGAAGCTCATAACATTGCCATCCGGAAGTATAACGGACCAACACAAAACTGTGCAACCATGAACGTATATAGATAGTATGCGCTTGGCTAAGAAGCTCATAACATTGCCATCCGGAAGTATAACGGACCAACACACAAAACTCTGTGTAACCATGAACGTTTATAGATAGTATGCAGATGACGTCACTCAGGCCTTTGTTATTGTTTTTGCCATCCGCGTTTGTGAGTTGTTCTCACTAAACTGTATTAACCAGACTATAAAAGTTCATGGTTACACTGAGTTTGTGTGTTGGTCCGTGATACTTCCGGATGGCAATGTTGTGAACTCCTTGGCCAAGCGCATTCTATCTATAGTCTGGTTAATACAGTTTAGTGAGAATTACTCATGAACGTGGATAGCAAAAAACAATAACAAAGACCCGAGTGACGTCAACTTCAAACTATCTATAGTCTGGTTAACACGGTTTAGTGAGAACTACTCATAAACGCGGATGACAAAAAACAATAACAATGACCCGAGTGACGTCAACTTCAAACTCTCTATAGATAGTATGCGCTCGGCTAAGAAGCTCATAACATTGCCATCCGGAAGTATGACAGACCAACACACAAAACTGTGTGCAACCATGAACGTATATAGCCTGGTTAATACAGTTTAGTGAGAATTACTCATGAACGCGGATGGCAAAAAACAATAACAAAGACCTGAGTGACGTCAACTTCGAACTATCTATAGTCTGGTTAACATGGTTTAGTGAGAACTACTCATAAACGCGGATGACAAAAAAAAAAAAACAATAACAAAGACCCGAGTGACGTCAACTTCACACTATCTATAGATAGTATGCGCTTGGCTAAGAAGCTCATAACATTGCCATCCGGAAGTATAACGGACCAACACACAAAACTGTGTAACCATGAAAGTTTATAGTCAGGTTAATACAGTTCAGTGAGCATTACTCAAAAACGCGGATGGCAAAAAACATCAACAAAGACCCGAGTGACGTCATCTTCGAACTATCTATAGAGGGAAAGAAGACACAAGTGATCTCCTTCCTGCCCACCTGGGGAGATCAGAAGACTGACCAAAAAAAAAAAAAAAAGACAACAACAAACAAAAATAAAAAATAAATAAATAAATAACCCCCCCCCCCCCCCCCCCCCCAAATCCAGACTAAAAACAATTGCTACAGTCCGTTTCACGCTATAGAACCGGGATACATTCCATGGGCCTAATGACTAAAGGATTACCTTTGGCAGAGCGGGAGGGGAGGGTATTTCTGTTTTTTTTTTTTTTTTAATTTTGTTTATTTGTTTTTTTTTTTTTGTTTGTTTTTGTTGTCATTTGTCTTCTGATCTCCCCTGGTGGACAGGAAGGAGATCACTTGCGGTGTCTTCTTTCCCTCTATAATATCTGTTTTCCGAGTTGCTTTTTTATATCTTTGTATTGGAATGAGATTACTTGCTTTATTGTTCTGACCATGGTCGGAGTCCTTGGCTGAGAGGGAAATAGTCGAATTTATTAGTTTTGGAAGCTGGCATTTTTTCCTTGATGTGAATCATATTATGTCCGTTATGTACCGTTACATTCTTTTTTTTTTGGTTTTGTTTTAAACATCATGTTTTGCAAGCATTTGAATTTTAGTGTATATCTTTTTAGTGGGGATCCTATAGCCTATTTGTCTCTGGATGAGACTTATAGCTGATCTCATGAAGTAAACTGATGGTGTGCTTTTGGAATTCACATCTGCTCCCTTTTTGAACCAGCCCCCTTTGCCTTACTTGTTTTCATGTCCCTTTAATGCATCTAGACTTGTTGACTACCCCATTCTCTGTCTTTTTACTGGCGCTGAAATGGCCTAAGTAAATGTGTCGCGAACGCCGTAAAACCCATACAAATAAAACAAACTTGTCGTTAGTAGTGCTCAATGAAAGAAAGGCTCCCATTGGTTGATAAAATATTGAATTACAACTATTCAGAAAAGTGAGTGGAGCAGGCACTTATGTTGATAACAACAAGAACTGAAGTCAGTAGGAAAGTGCCAGAAGACAATAGAGAATAAAAATGTTTCGCGGCGGCAATGGGGGCTCGAACCCGCGACCATACTGGTACGACAACTCCGCCTGGCCGGGGAGATCGTGACTCTACCGTATGAGCAATCCACGCGTAGGTTCAAGCCCCCATCGCCGCCGAGAAAATTTTTTATTCTCTATTGTCTTCTGGCACTTTCCTACTCATTTCATTTCTTGTTGAAATACAACTAACGCTTTTTTTCTCTCGCCGTCGCATAGTTTTGTGACGAAATGTTTTGGTCAATTGAAGGCTATAATATGTTAATGAAGGCTATGCTTCAACCAAACAAGCGCTATGCGTGTTAACATTTAATTTTGTACTTTAAATTGTAAATCTGGAATTTATCCATCGCATTTTATTCCTTTTTACTGTCTCTGACTTGACTTTAATAATAATATTGTTTCAAGCGCCATAAAAAAAAAACCCTTAAACACAAACACACAATCCAGATAAAATATTCAACTAGCTATAATTTGATGGGAACTCAGCTGGTGATGAAAGTATCACGAACAAGATAGCTCTAGTGGTGTGATCATTCATGAATAAAAAAAAACAAACAAAAAAAAAAAACAAAACAAAAAACAAACAAACCACAAAAAAAAAAACAACAAAACTTTTCCTGTCTCTTTGAAAATGCCAGACACTGATAAAAATCTGATAAGGTGTGTATTAAACCAGTTAATTAGTTTTTGTCAAGTAGTAGTCCTTTCAGAGCCATTAGGCTCATGGAGCCGGAGTTTATCCCGGTTTCTATAGCGTGAAACGGACAATAGCAATTGCTTGCTTTGGGTGGAATGGGGGGTGGGGGGGGATTTCTCAATTTTTCCTGACCCCTCCCCCCTGTCCACCCAGCAGTCATTGGGTAGCTGGGTCTGATATATTTAGCGGAAAGGACTGTGCGATAGACTAGCGTCCTATCCAAAGGGTAGTAAGCAATTTCTATTGTTCGTTTCACGCTATAGAAACTCCGGCTCCACGGGCCTAATGGCTCTGAAGGACTAACTTATCGTCAATTTTCAGGGTTTTTCCAAAATTGTAATCCCTACCTTATACCCAACACACACAAAAAAAAAATATTAAAAAAAAATTAAACTCAAAAGAAACTGGAGGTCTATATTCTTTTAAATATTAACAAAGATTTTTCTTCATATATTATTGTGATATATAAAACAAACCTCAAGAAGATAAAATCACATTGTACCACAACAACAAATGTGACGATTTTTTCCTATAGTTGGTAAAGAAAGGATTAACTCTCTCCTTACCGGCCATTTTCCGGATTGTCCTCACAAATTCACACCCAACCTTTACAAACACACAATCTGTTAGCTCTTGCTATACACATTTCTTTCTGCTTAACGAACTCTTCAACACAATGTTAATATACTAACTATAGCAAACATTTTTATTCAAATATTATGATGTACAAAAGAAATTAGAATGACAAAAATGTTAGCTGCATCGTAACGAATGTGACGATTTTCCTATTGGTGGTAAGGAATGGGTTAAGACAGGTCCTTACTATTTAGAATCCACTTTATCTTCACATAATGCCGGTTTCGGTCGCTTAAATTACCTACGGTAGTGTTGAAAGCGCCGTTAAACACCTACAAACAAACAAACAAACATAATGCCGGTTTGAGTGTAGGCTACGGCCGTGCCACGCTACGAGTTTACGAAGGCTATGGCCAGGCTATAATTTGCAAGGTTACGGTCAGGCTATGAGTCTACAAAGTTACAAAGGCTATGGTCAGGCTATAATTTACGAAGGTTACGGCCGGGCTGTGGGTTTACGAAGGCTATGGCCAGGTTGTGAGTTAACGAAAGTTACGGTCAGGCTATGAGTTTACGAAGGCTATGGTCAGGCTATAATTTACAAAGGTTACGTCAGGCTATGAGTTTACGAAGGCTATGGCCAGGTTGTGAGTTTACGAAGGCTATGGTCAGGCTATAATTTACGAAGGTTACGGTCAGGCTATGAGTTTACGAAGGCTATGGTCAGGCTATAATTTACAAAGGTTACGTCAGGCTATGAGTTTACGAAGGCTATGGTCAGGCTATAATTTACGAAGGTTACGGTCAGGCTATGAGTTTACGAAGGCTATGGCCAGGTTGTGAGTTTACAAAGGTTACGTCAGGCTATGAGTTTACGAAGGCTATGACCAGGTTATGAGTTTACGAAGGCTATGGCCAGGTTGTGAGTTTACGAAGGCTATGGTCAGGCTATAATTTACGAAAGTTACGGTTAGGCTATCAGTTCACAAAAGCTGCGGTTTGATTTGGTTTGTCACGCTTGTGCAATTATCACGTTGAAAACGAATGTTAAAAAACATTCTAGTGACGACAAACATAATTGGTGGAAGATAAAGGAAATGTTAATAGGCTTTGAGAACATCACGACTGGGTCATTTGAAGATCCGACCTCCTATATTCATTCATCAGGTAAGACCTTATTCAATTTTTCTATTCATTTTATATTTGCTGTCAATATCTTTTCTATCAGTTTATTTTTTCGTTCCATTTACCATTTTTTTCACTTTCATGTATGTTGTCATCAAATTGTGTGATTTATTGGCGAAAGCCGAAGATTGAATACACTTTGAACTTTGAACTTTGAACTATAAAATTTCAATTTATTTAACATAATAATTAAACAAATGAAGTAAATATCTATATTAAAGCTTCTTTCAGTTTTTGAAAAGAAACTTTCATAATGAACTTTTGCCTAGTGGGCAAGGAGGGGGGGGGGGAGGGGGGGGGGAGGGGGGTTTCACTTGCTGTGCCTAATATCCCACGATATCTGATTTCTTCTGTTTGTTTAGAAAATATTATAGGGTGCGAGACCCCCCCCCCCCCCCCCCCCCCCCCCCGGAAAAATCTAAGACGCTATTTCAGTACGAAGTAGATAAGAAAAATATTCGAAAATTTACAAGCAATAAAAACAAAACCTTAACTTAATTCATGCTGATTTAAATAAAAATTGAAACTTGTGTAAAACTCACGATATTGGAAGTTTTGTCTGGCTGAAAATCAAATGACCGATCGGGACAAAGTCTGGAAAAGTTTTTAGCTTCTAAAACTGCTACATAATTTTCAGTGCGAGAGGAAATCATATTCGTTTTATTTCCAAAGATAAGTAGTAGCCTCAATGTAGATACCCTGACTTGAATCATATTGACTACCACTACAGAATCAATTAAAAAATTCATGGGATCGATTCATTATTAGAGACGTTAGAAAATCAATTGGATCTTTGGAAAAAATACTACGGAGCAGCCATAAAGCTATGTCCGGTATGACACTCGCTTTCGGATCGGAAGTTGGGTCCTTGGAAAAGGCTCTTTACTCACATTCTCTCACCTTACTCAGGTGTAAAATAAGTACCTGGCCGTTAATAGCGTTGTCTCTGTCCGAAAAATGGTAACATCGCATATCAGGCGTCATGTCCCGTACTAAATGTTAAATGTTGCTGTTGGACAGGGACCTCTTCTAAAGCGATTTGAGCACATTTAGTGGATATTGCGCTATATAAAAGTTCAATTTTTTAAAATCTTTAAAAAATGACGCAAGCTATCGTCCATTACAACAACGTTAAACTAGGCCCATAATTACGTTCGGATGTCAAACTTGTATATATGTATACATCATAATACCATACAATAAATACATTCCCTTTATTCATAATAATAATAATAATAATAATAATAATAATAATAATAATAATAATAATAATAATAATAATAATAAAATAATAATAATAATAATAATAATAATAATAATAATAATAATAATAATAATAATAATAAAACAACAACAACAACAAATAATAATAATAATAATAATAATAATAATAATAATAATAATAATAATAATAATAATAATAATAATAATAATAATAATAATAATAATAATAATAATAATACACATTTATACAGCGTTCTGGGCACTTTACAATATAAATTATCAATTTTGATTGAACATTTTTAAAAAACAAAAATGCAATGAATTCATAACCAAATCAAGGATTCATAGTGTCAATAAAAGCAAATACAGTGAAGATGTGTCTTGAGATTCTTTTTAAAGACAGGTAAAGACTTACACTCCCTCAGACCACCTGGTAGTTCATTCCAAATCTTGGGGACGAGGGGAAATTTGTCTTTAGAGTCTGTTCCAAGAGAAGACTGGAATAACCCAGGCGTCAGCCGCAATGCAGTGTCGCAAAGTGAGCTAGAGCGAGGTGACTTGCTCGAGGCAGCACAACGAGGCGGGTTGTCGAACTCGGTACCTTTTGAGTAAAAACCAAAGACCATACCGCTGAGCCACGGTTCCCCATATCGGACCAAACACAATCAATACTGTTTTAACAAAATATGTTACATTAACATTAGTTTGCGACGGTTTGAGATTCCATTATAACAATAATACGATCATAACAAAAGACCATAACAATCAGTGACGTATACGTATATACAGGTCTGACATCCGAACCTACATATGGGCCTAGTTTAACATTGTTAATTGTTGTAATGGACAATAGTTTGCGCCATTTTTTGAGATTTCCATTACAACAATGGGCCCATAAGGAATTGGGTGATTAGACCTGTAAATATATGCACGTCGGTTATCAGACAAATAAATAAGTACATGTTACCTTAATAGGATTCAATAGTCTGATGTCACGTCCACCCAGCAACGAGCAGCTTGGTTCTAAACAAAGAAAATCAGTACTTTTTATTATTCATGATGGCTAGAACTTTTTCACATGTCATGTGATCAGAATCTATAAAAATCAAAACATGTTCAGATTTAATATGTTTTTCTCCTCTGGATGCACTTTTATGCTCGTCGGAGAAGTATTTCATCAGGGCGTCCGCCATTGTTCCGATAGTTTAGAACCAGTTACTAAGTTACTAAGCGTCATTACGAAGGAAGTGACGTCACGACTGTTTAAGTCTATTAAATCAACTCTATTCCCGATAGATCAGCACGACGCCTTTTAACAACATGGCGGGTCTCCAGCTCACTCCAAAAGTCTTCCGACTTCCATTCCTCGTCGCCGTGATACTTGCGATGACGTCACAATTACCCGAAGTGAGATCTTTCATGGATAATCAAGAGCGCTACCACGTCGAGGTAAGGGTGTATGTTGAACCAGAAGCCTTCGCCGTGTGGAAAAACATCTCAGGCTTGAGCACGTTTCAACAGTATTCGGAGGAAATCAAGAGCTACTTTGTGGAGATGCAAAAAACTTACGATAGGTGAGCTCATCTTGCTGTCTGAATGAATGCATGAATGAATGAATGGCCAGACTTTACCTCTTTAAAATTCCAATTACGTACTTTCAATAACTGTCTACTTATATGTATATTGACTTATAACGTGGGGCCTCAGAAAAAAGAACTTAGAAAGTCTCGATTCATACCACCGCAAAAAAATTACGTCGCGTAATCAGAATCTATTGGCCAGAGACAATTACAAATACTGATCTCTATGAAAAAAAAAACAGGGTCCAACGCCTGAGTACAATAATAATAGGACAGCGATGGAGGCTATTTGGTCACATTTTACGTCGAGAAGATAACATCCCAGCCCAAACTGCAATGACAGAATATTTCCTTCATGGCAATAAATATGTAGGGAGAACACCAAGATCATTGGTAACTACCGTGAACCAGGACCTCTATACATATCAGAAATTTCTGGATTCATATGAGGCCGAATTAATCCCTGAAGAACTAAGAAATACTGCAGTGCCCTCCGTACTAAAGTCACAAGATCTTGACAGCCTCAAAACTCTGGCCCAGGACCGTGACCAATGGAAACAATTAACAACATGGATGGAGAGAGCAGCTATACTCATCAACCATGACTGAATCAAACAATTCTCAGCAAGCGTCATTCGGACTGCGAAGCTTACTACTACTACTACTACTACTACTACTACTACTACTACTACTACTACTACTACTACTACTACTACTACTACTACTACTACTACTACTATATTATGTATTGGTAAAAGGGGGTGGGGGTTCCCAATAACTCAGTTGGTAGAGCACTCAATTCACATGCAAAGAAAGAGACCAAGATCGATCCCGGGTGCCGTCTAGATTTTATTCTGACCCCCCCCCCCTTGTCCACACAGCAGTTACTGGTTAATTGGGTTTTTTAGATTATCTGTCGGAAAGTACTTTGCGATAGACTAGCGTCCTGTCCAAAGGATAGCAAGCAATTGCTATTGTCTCTATTTCCCGCTGTAGAAACCGGCTCCATGGGACTGTTGGGTCTGAAGGGTTACTTTTGATATGAATGGGGCTCGAAGTGCCCGAGTGGTTAAGGCATAACACTGCGACCTGGAGGATTCGAATTCCGCTGATAGATAGTTCAAAGATGACGTCACTCAGGTCTTTGTTATTGTTTTTTGCCATCCGCGTTTATGACTAATGCTCACTGAACTATATTAACCTGACTATAAACATTCACGGATACACACCGTTTTGTGTGTTCGTCCGTTATACTTCCGGATGGCAATGTTATGAGCTTCTCAGCCAAGTGCATACTATCTATAAGATTATAAACCTCTCCTTACAAACTACATACATGAAACTTATCACAAATGTTACGATTACTTGAGCTTTTTTAACTTGAGATCTTATTTTATATAGCGCTATATCCACTTTATGTGCTCAAAGCGCTTTACAAGGGGTCCCTGACCAACAGCAACATGTAACATGTAGAAAAAGACATGACGCCTGTAAGGGGATACTACACTTTTTTTCCGATAGAGAACACGCTGTTAACTGCCAGGTTCTCATTTTACATCAGAGTACGGTGAGAGAATGTGAGTAAAGAGCATTTTCCAAGGATTCAACTATGCTCCGAGCGAGGCTCGAACTCAGGACCTTCCGATCCGAAAGCGAGTGTCATACCACTCGACGACATAGCCGCACATCTATATTTCTTTTCAGATTTCTTTTATGTATCACAAGATTTGAAGAAAAATCTTTTTCATATTTTCTAGATTGAACAAAATTGCCGTCGCTAAGCAGTTTTTTGGAGTAGTTTTCACTAAATTGTAATGATCAGACTATAGATAGAACGAAATTGACGTCAGTCAGGTCTTTGTTATTGTTTTTTTGCCATGCATTTTCATGAGTAATTTTCACTAAACTGTATCAAAGAAAATAGGAACTTTTTATTCTTCATGCCGGCTAGAACTTTTCATATGTCTTGTGATCAGAATGTGTACGCTTTTATGCTCGTCAGATCCGCCATTGTTCCGATAGTTTAGAGTCAGTTACTAAGTTTCCATGCGTCATTACGAGGGAAGTGACGTTACGACTGTTGAAGCGTATTTTCACACTTTGGACAACTAGTGTGATTTTTGTTGACATGAGACATCTTGTTTGATGGATTATCTATCGAAGGACATCTCCCAGTTCTTTAATATTGTTTTTAGCCAGCCATTTTTATGAGCAGTGAAGATAAATTACCCGAAGTTTCATATTTCAAGGTATAAATCTAATTCTCATATATATATATATATATATATATATATATATATATATATATATATATATATATATATATATATAGAGAGAGAGAGAGAGAGAGAGAGAGGTGTCCGAGAGCTCAACTGGTAGATCTTTCAATTGAGCTTTTATATAGAGCAGTATCCACTAAACGTGCTCAAAGCACTTTACAAAGGGCCCTTGTCCAACAGCAACACTTCACATTTAGGACAGAGATGACGCCTGTAAGGCGGTATTATGATTTTTTTCGGACAGAGACAACGCTGTTAACGGCCAGGTCCTCTGTTTACACCCGAGTACGGTGAGAGAATGTGAGTAAATAGCCTTTTCCAAGGACTCAACTATACGTCCAGCGAGGCTCGATCTCAGGACCTTCAGACCACATAGCCGCACAGACGTAGAGCGATGGCCTTCAATGCAAAAGAACCATGATCCGTTCCCGGGTGATGTTGCAATTTTTTTCTGACCCCCACTCCCACTTGTCCACCCACCAGTCATTGAGTGGATCTATCTAGGTCTGATAGAAGTTGTGAAAATTACTTTGCGACATGCTAGAGTCCTATCCAAAGGGTAGCAGGGAATTACTACTGGTGCAAAGTCCATTTAACGCCATAGAAACTATTTTAACATACGACTCCTTGGGTCTCATAGCTCTGAATGACTAGATACCTTTTTCTTTCTATTTACTTATTTAATATTTTTTTGGTATGTACAGTTTACCACTGGGCTACAACTCCATAGAAATCACCTTTGGGATTGAGAACATTATTTTGATGGAGC
>NC_088365.1:3615958-3635958 GCF_034508935.2 Berghia stephanieae
GTGTGGGTCTGCCTTTGTGTGTGTTATTTCTGCTTGGTGTAACGAATAACGCCATTGCCTTATAACTGGAATATTTCTGTCTCTCCTTAAAATATGTCCAATAGTCTCCATCTTGTTTCCAAAATTTGAGTCGATAGCGGTGTTACTTTGCATGTTATGTACAGCGATTTGTTACTTATTTTAGTTGGGAAGTGGATATTTTTTGAATTCTCCTGAGCTGTTTCCGATAATTCTGGCCATAAATTCAGTGTCAAGCATCTCGCTCATTCCGATATGATGTCGCTTTGAGACAAGGGTCAAATATTTGTTTATTTGTTATGTTTTGTCTTTTTCAATGTCCTACAATTATTTAAGATAACATACTATATGGTATACACGATAACGCTTAACATTGGATTTTGTAAGGTATACATGTGTTACATCACAATTCTCATAACATACAATCTCCCTTCATCCGTTTTTTTGTTTTTTAAAATTATTCTATTTCATTTTTTTGTTTTTGTTTTTTATTTTTTTTTTTTAAAAGCCCTACAATTATCTAGGCTAACATATTAGTATACACGATAATTCTTAAAATTGGATTTTGTAAGGTATACCTACATCAAAATTTTCATGACATATAATAACCCTTCATCTGCCATTATTGTTAAATATTCGGATATGATTTTTATTCAATAATTCATGTTACTTGCTATTTTTCATCTCTGTATCTCTGTACGCAAATTATGCGCGTTTTTATTTCGTTGTGCGGATATGTGTGTGTGTGCTTGTATAAATATGTGTGTGCGTGTGCGTGCGTGTGTGTGTACACAAATATTTATTATGGTGTTTTACAATATTGTGCGCCTAGAGCTGTTTTGTCAACGGGATTAGGCACTATACAAATAAACTTTATTATTATTATTATTATTATTATTATTATTATTATTATTATTATTATTATTATTATTATTATTATTATTATTATTATTATTATTATTATTAAATTAAATTTGAGATTCAAATTTAAGACTCGTTTAGAAACTAGTTCAATAAGGAAAGAAAGGGAGATATCATAAAACTGGTTCAAATCTTATTGGAAGTGTAAAACCACTATTTTGGAAGACTGGATACATCTTACCTTGTGTAATTGTCTTCTAGTTTCAGACTGATGACATCTTATTTCCTAGTCTAAATACATGCTGCTCGCAAATAAAGATCATCCATCCTCGCTCTATTTTGTCCCTTAATCCTAAGAATCTTCATCCTGCTACTAAAATAGTTATGTCATCTTATGATTCAATAAGTAATCTATTCATTAATAGTCCTTCGAAGAACTGGTTACATACATACTTCAAAGGAGTTTGGAACCGGAAGAGTAGAAAGTGTGACGTCACCACTTCTCTGCCCTAGTGCCCCCTACAGAATATAACTTACTTACTTACTAAGTTACTGAATAAATCGTTTTTGATTTCACCTCTCGTAAGCGGCGAGTTTCACATTCTATCATGTCTGATTTTAAAAGTGCATAGTTAATGGAAAGTTTTATACACTGTCGCATGTGCTAAAATCACGATTTATCCCGAAAAACCACTAGATAGTTATTGCTCTTATAAAATACATACAAAATACAACATAGTTAAATTTAAAGTTATTGCTTTTATAAAATACATACAAAATATAATACATTTAAATTTAAAGCTATTTCTTTTATAAAATACAAACAAAATACAACATATTTATATTTAAAGTTATTTCTTTTATAAAATACATATAAGATATAATATAAATCACTACGCACTCACTCAATCCCATGACCGGATGGTCGTCGGGGGGACTTGCGTGAAGCAGAAGTTACAGTCTTCCTCCATTCCTGCCTGTTGCTAGCCCTATGTAGCAGCTCCGGAACCGACATCTCTGTCCATTCTTTTATATTGTCCAGCCATATCTTCCTTTGGCGCCGTCTTCTGCGCTGGCATTCGACTGTGTCCTGTAGGACTGTCCTGCTCAGGCTATCGTGTCCAGTATGGTGTCCAACCAGGACAGTTTTTTGCGCTTCACAGTCACTAGAAGAGGTTCTTGTGGGCCTGCCCGAGCTTCTATTTATTCCAGGACGTCTTCGTTTGTGCGATGCTCCGTATATGACACGCGTAGCAGTCTTCTATAGCACTTGCTTTCAAACGCCCTTATGCGCCGTTGTGCACCCATTGTAAATGCCCAGGCTTCGCATCCGTACAACAAGATTGACAACACCAGTGATTTTTACAGTTTGACCTTTACATTAAGACTCATGCTACTTTTCCAAATCTTTGTTATTTGAGTCATCACTGATGTTGTCATTGCAATTCTCTTTCGAATTTCAATTGTGCTAGTCCCATCTTTGCTTAGTGTCACACCTAGATATTTGAATGTCGTGACCTCTTTTAGTTTTTCATTTCCCACTGTGATGTTTGTGTTGCGTTCTGTGTTGCTGTTCACCAAGATTTATGACTTTTCGGTACTTATTCCCATTCCGTATCGCGACGCACATTCAGCTAGACGGTTTGTTAAGTCTTGTAGTTCTGGTTCAGTGCCTGCCAGTAGGCCAATATCGTCCGCAAATCTTAAATTAGACAACGGGCGGCCGCAGATGGATATCGAGGTGTGGTAACCCTCCAGCACATCTTGCATGATGCTTCCAAGGATTATATATTAAATAGCATTTGAGATAATATGCAGCCCTGTCTGACTCCCAAAGTAGTGTTGAAAGGAGTTCATAATTGGTCATTGACCAGGACTGTGCTGTTTGACCTGCCATACAATGCTTCTTCAAAATTATATTTCCTCATCACATTCCAAATACCATCATGCCAGACTCTGTCAAATGCCTTCCTGAAGTCTGTAAAATTATGGTACAGCGCACGCCGGTGCTGAAGGCATGTCTCTGTGAGCACCCTGTAGTTAAATATTTGCTCCACGGTACTTCTTCCTGTTCTGAATCCTGTCTGTTCTTCTGCCAGTATTTCTTCTGTTCTAAATTTCATTCTGTTATGGATTATTCGGACCATGACTTTGCTTGGATGGCTTATCAAGCTTATTGTTCTGTATTCTTGCATTGTTTTAATAATATAACAACATATTTAAATGTTATCTATCATTAACCAGTTAACTGTCGTACTTAAGTAAAAAAAACTATCAAGAAATAAAAAGTCCGTGTCGAATTTTGCAAACGAGATGTTTGTTTATTTTAATAGCTATTAAGCGCGTTTACTATGTACATCGCGCGAGGAAAATCGCTGAGTCACAGACTTCCCGCTTATCGCGTTTGATATGTAGGTACGGCTTTACTCATTTTACACGCGCTTTAGTCCGACATAATACTGTTTTGGCCTGTCCGGTCACATTTATCTTTGCTTTTAATGTACGGCTATGTGGTCTAGTGGTATGACACTCGCTTTCGGATCGGAAAGTCCTGGGTTCGAGTCTCGCTCGGCGCATAGTTGAGTCCTTGGAAAAGACTAATTACACTCATTCTCTCACCGTGTAAAATGAGTTTCTGGCTCTGTTGTCTCTGTCCGAAAAAAAATGTAATATCGCCTAACAGGCGTCATGTCCCGTCTTAAATGTTAAATGTTAAATAATTTAGTGTATATTGCGCTATATAAAAGCTCACTTTTATTTTGATTAATCTTGCATTTCATTTATAGAAGAAAGTTTGCAATAGGGGGGTGTGTGAGGAATCTGAGGACGGAGACCCTCAGGTGTTGGATTCATGCCCAATCGGAGAACAGCCCAGAGTTGGAATGCACATGAACAGAACCTGTCCTGAGCTTAAGGCCGAGGAGTGTCCGACGCACAAAAAAGAATGCTGCTTTACTTGTGAGTTGCAAGCTAGATTAATATTCATAATATCCTGTAGATGTAAAAAAAAAAAAAAGTCCGGCTATGTGGTCTGATGGTGTGACACTCGCCTTCTTATCGGACCGGTCGGTCCCAGGTTCGTGTCCTACACTCTTGGCGGTGCAAAGATGAATCCTTGGAAAAGGCTCTTTAACTCCGTTATCTTACCGCAATCGGGTGTAAAACTAGGACATAGCCAGTAATAGCGTTGTATCTGTAAAAAGAAATAATTTAACTTAACTTGAGCTGTTATATAGCGCAACATCGACTTAATGTGCTCAAAGCGCTTTACAAGGGATCCCTGACCAACAGCAACATGTAACATGTAGAACGGGACATAACGCCTGTTAGGAGATATTAAAGTTGTTTTTTTTTGCGACAGAGACAACGCTGTTAACGGCCAGGTACTCATTTTACACCTGAGCCTGGTGAGAGAATGTGAGTATTGAGCCTTTTCCAAGGACTCAACTATGCGCCGAGCGAGGCTCGAACTCAGGACCTTCAGATCCGAAAGCGAGTGTCATACCACTAGAGCACAAGTTAAATTAAGTTAGGAAATAGATAGTAATAGCGTTGTATCCGTAAAAAGAAATAATGAAAAAAACGATAAGTATAAAACGCTTTTATTTTCTATTTTTTAAAACTTTTTAAAGAACAAATTACTAAATTATACGAAACGCTTCGACTTCAAATCCCTTCTTTGGCCAATTAAAAAAGCAGTAAAAACGTGAACACAGCACGGTAAATCCAAATAAACGTTTTTGAAATGTATTTGCTATTAGCCAAAGAAGGGTTTTTGCCGTCTACCTGTGCGGTTTTGTGATCTTGTGGTATGACATTCGCATTCGGATCGGAAGGTCCTGGGTTCGAGTCGCTCGGCGCATAGTTGAGTCCTTGTAAAACTCTTTCTCACATTCTTTCAAAGTACTCATGTTTATTTTACTCACATTCTGTCACCGTACTCAGGTGTAAAATGAGTACCTGGCCGTTAACAACGTTGTCTCTGTCGGAAAAAAAATAATTGTAATAACGCACAACAGGCGTCTGTCTCGTTCTACATGTTACGTGTTGCTGTTGACCAGGGACCCCTTGTAAAGCGCTTTGAACACGTTTAGTGGATATTGCGCTATATAAACAGCTCAAGTTTTTTAAAACCTGGATTTAACGTATTAAGAACCTCCCCTGTCAAGGTCAACTGATTTTATTTTCGGATGTTTTTTTTCTCTTGCATTTTTCTTTCTTGCTTTGTCTGTCTGGCACCTTTCATGCACACTTGTTCAGTTCTTTATCTTACACCGGTGCCTGCTCCTTAATTTATTAATTTGGCTTTGAGCACCACAACATCAAATGATATGAAATTCGGACATTGCCCTTCTTCTATCTTTGTGCGGCTATGTGGTCTTGTGGTATGACACTCGCTTTCGGATAGGAAGGTCCTGGGCTCGAGCCTCGCTCGGTGCATAGTTGAGTCCTTGGAAAAGACTCTTTACTCACATTCTCTCAAAGTACTCAGGTGTAAAATGAGTACCTAGCCTGTAACAGCAGTGTCTCTGTCGGAAAAAAAAATATCGCCTAACAGGCGTTCTACATGTTACACGTTGCTGTTGGCCAAGGACTTTTGTAAAGCGCCTTGAGCACGTTAACTGGATATATTGCGCTTTATAAAAGCTCAATTTTTTTTTATCTCTCCAGGTAACCCGGAGAACCCAATTTTTTCGCTGAGTAGCGATGACATTTGCAGCCGACTGGCAGGGGAGAACTTCTACATGGAGCGTTACTACAAAGCCCACGGTAACGACCTTTGCTCTAGTTTGAGGTGTATCAAGAGCAATGACGGCCATCACTATGAGAGGAAAGTGGTTCAGACACCGAATGGGCTGGCATGTGGAAACGTACGTTGATTTTCTAATCTTAAAATGATACTTTTATCCAGAACTGCCTACATGAAATTTTCAAAATGTTTAGTTCCAAGGGAAGGAAAAAAAAGTCACTATAGATAGCTTTGAAAATTAATAATTTGCCCTCATCATAGTCCCAAAATACTCCAAAGTCCTAAATATAGGTTCTAAAGGAACTAAACTTTCCTCTTAAGCAAGATTTATTGAGCCAAAGACGTGTATGCAGTTCTGAAGATAGAGCCAAAATATCGGAATTCTACTAATATCTTGTGGGGCTAGGCAGGTCTGCTTATATTATCTCATTTGGTAGAGGCAAAGAGATTGGAAACGATCCCGAGTGAAATCGCATTGATTTATCTGACAACCCCCCCCCCCCCCCCCACACACACACTCTTCTTCCCTGCTCACCCGGCTGTAATTTGGTAGCTCACCAGTTAGATATAGTGGAAATTACTTTGCAATAGACTGGCGTCTTATCCAAAGTATAGCAAGCAATTGCTAGTGTCCGTTTAACGCCATAGAAACCAGGGTGAATTCCATCTCGATGGGCCCCATTGGCTCTGTCGTACTACTTTTTTTTCTCGCGTGAAGCGGCTTAAAACGAATGATGACATCATTTTGTGCAGAAGCAAAGTCGTCGGGTTACCAAACGAGATGGTGTGTGGAAAAGTAAGGCGTTATTCTAAAAATAGAAAAGTAGTCCTTGAGAGCTATCAGGCCCATGGAGCCGGATTTGATCCCAGTTTCTATAGCGTGAAACAGACATTAACAATTAATTATTTATTGCTACCCCTGGGATAGGGTACTAGTCTATCGCAAAGTACTTTCTTCCAGATCTAACGGACCCAGACACCCGATCACAACTGGGTGGACAGAAGAGGTGGGGGGGGGGGGGGGTAGATAAAAATTGTCGACCTCATCCGGGATCGATCTTGACCCCTTTTTGTGTGATTCAAGTACTCTACCGAACTTTTGTTCTAAATTTGTAATCGAGGAAATTTCATATTAAGAAACTCGAGAGCAGGCATCGGTGTAAGATAATAAGAAGGTCGAGGTTCGATCTCCAGGCGAGTTAGACTGAAAATTTGGGATGTTTTTTTCTTGCATTTTTCCTTCTTGCTTTGTCTGGCACCTTTCATACACACTTGTTCAGATCTTTATCTGACATTTCCTATAGATAGCGTGCGCTGGGCTAAGACACTCACAACATTGCCATCCGGAAGTATAACGGACCAACACACAAAACTACGTGTAACCCTGAACGTTTATAGTCTGTTTAATACAGTTTCATGAGAATTGCTCACAAATTTGGATGGCAAATATATATATATATATATATATATATATATATATATATATATATATATAAATATATATAGATATATAACAAAGACATGAGTGACGTCATCTTCGTTCTATCTGTACATTCTGAAAGTAACACAAAATAAAATCTCTGTATATATAAGGACTACCTTTCCTTTTTTGCTCTTGCTTGATCCTGCAAAATGGACCTTATGGCTTTGAAAGACCACCTTTCCTTTTTTGCTCTTGCTTGATGTGTCTTAAGAGTAAAAGTAAAGGTGGTCGTCGCTTTGAAAAAAAAAGTTGTTTATGCGCCAAACGGAATGGGAGCCTGGTAAAATAAGTTAATGTTTTACTTGGTTGCTTGCAGATTCCGGGAGGAAAAAGAAAACTACCACCTGGCTTATAACCCCGTTGTCGTTGTAATACAACTTGAAAACTCAACTGCCTGTTGAGAAAAGGATTAAATTTAAAGCTTGTGTTTTAGTGTATTATCGTTGTCTAGAAGGCACTGTCCCTTCCTACCTTTCGGAACTAATTGAAAGATATTAAAAACCCCGCCCCTTACGTTCGGCCAGTGATTCCACCAAACTGGTTGTCCCTCGAATATAGAAAAATGCTGGAATGAGCTCTTTTTTCCCATTTAGGACCCTCTGTTTGGAATGCCTTACCACAGAGCATTCGTGAAAAAGAATATTTTTCTATCTTTAAACGTTCGCTTAAAACATATCTGTTTCGTATTTAGTAGATGGTATGAGAAGCAAGATAGGTCTGTCTGGTTTCTGTTGTGTGTTGTGTGTGTGTGTGTGTGTGTGTGTGTGTGTGTGCGTGTGTGTGTGTATGCCTGTGTGTGTGTGGATGAGTATGTTTCAGCCAACGTAATTTGTAATTTAAGCGCTTAGAGTCTGGTGCCTCGGAGTTATAGCGCTATATTATTATTATTATTATTATTATTATTATTATTATTATTATTATTATTATTATTATTATTATTATTATTATTTATTAAAATGCGGCTAGCTATATTTTATATAGGGAATGAGATTAGCGGAAGAGTAGCGTCCCTTGATTGGAGAAGTTATTAGAGAGAGAACGTCATGTTAGTTTTGCGCATGCGTCTCTCGTCCTCGCTTCCGGTGAAAGCGGCATGAGAACTTCACAGAAAGCGAGGACGAGAGAGACGCATGCGCAAAACCATGTTGACGTTCTCTCTGTAAAGTGACGTCCAATCAAGGGACGATACTCTTCCGCTAATCTCATTCCCTATTGACGTCTTTCTATTTTTTGTTTGTTGAACTTTACAGGGCACACGTTGCACCGATGGAAAATGCCTATTAGTAAATTTCATGAAACCAAATGTGTCTGACTATTGCCCCCACGGAAGCCAAGATCTGTTTGCCCTTGGCTACAGTAAAAATTGTACTTTACATACCAAAAACAGTTGCGATGTTTGGACTTCCGCCTGTTGTGCTGAGTGCGAGGATGTAGATAAAAGTAAATTATATCATAGAGAAGAGCAAAACGGAAATTAAACAGTGTAGTTATTGAAACCATAACACGTATTATTTGCTTCTTTGTTCATATTGTGCTACTATGTGATCTTGTGGTATGACATTCGTTTTTCGATCGGAAAGTTCTGGGTTCGGGTCTCGCTCGGCGTATAATTGAGTGAGTCCTTGGAAAAGGCTATTTACTCATATTATTCTCTCACCGTGCCCAGCGTTTTCTCTGTTGGAAAAAAATTGTAATATCGCTTAGCAGGCGTCATGCTTCGTTCTACATGTTACGTGTTGCTGTTGGTCAAAGGGTCCCTACACTTTGTAAAGGGCATTGATCCCGTTTATTGGATATTGCGCTATATGAAAGCTCAAAAAAGAGCATTTGTATAGAACAATATGGATTGCGCTTTTTCATATAGAGCAATATCCACCAAACATGTTCAAAGCAGTTTACAAGGAGTTCCTAGCCAATAGTAATATTTAACATGTAGAACATGACATAACATGACGCTGTTTAGCGATATTAACATTTTGTTTTCGACAGTTATAACGCTGTTGACGGCTAGGTACTCATTTTACACCCAAGTTCGGTGAGAGAATGTGAGAAACGTTTAAAATACGGGTTGGGTAAATTAACTAGCGATAAAATTATGACCGATTGCTGAAGTGAAAAAACAAATAATGTTATAAAACGATTGATGTTTCGTACACAAAATTACATATATGTATATATAATATATATATATATATATATATATATATATATATATATATATATATATAATTATATATATATATATATATATATATATATATATTATATATATATATATATATATATATATATATAATTAAGGTATAACGAACTGGTATGGGATTATTTTGACCAAATATTTATTTGAGAAAAATATGTATTGCTGTAAAAATAAAAAGTGATAATTCAACTGATTTGTATAAGATCACACCGACATCTATCTATTAATAACCACAAAATATTCTAAACATGTTTTACAAAGAGTCACAAGCCAAAAGCTATACTATACACTTAGAAGATAACATGACATAGGAGTATCACAATTTCTTTTGGACGGATACAATGTTATTGTTAGTCAGGTAGTCATTTTACTCCTAGTTAGAGAAGAATCATATATAAATAACCTTTTGGACGGACTTGTTTGTTTGTTTGTTTTGTTTCGTTTTTAAGGGTTTTTACGGCGCGTGCAACGCATTAAGGCCATATCAGTGCCAGTAAAAAGGAAGAAAATGGGATAGTAATAAGTTCTAGAATTACAATTAAAGCAGTCAAGAATAGGAAAGACAAAGGGGAATTTGTTCAAATAGGAAACGTAGATTCCAAGAGCTCACTATCAAAGTACTTAGTTTGAGATCACCTCAAGGTCTCATCCATAGACAAGCACATGTCCCCACTAAGAGGGATACACTCAAATGTTTACAAATTATATATAATATGTAAACAAAACAATACAGTGCATAACAGAGAGATGATTTACAAGGAAAAAAATATCATCTCCCAAAACTCTTACTATACATTTGACTGTTTCCCTCCCAGCTAGGGTATCCGGGCAGGGCCTGGGCAAAACCAAGTAATCTCATTCCAAGACAAAGACAGAAAGCATGTTGGAAAACAGATATAGGGGGATAGAAGACACAGTCTGTACCTCACTGCCCACTATGGGATGTCAGGACCCCCCCCCCCCTCTCCCAGTAGACACAAGCACAGGTCCCCACTAAGAGGAATACACTCAAATGTTTACAAATCAAATATAATATGTAAACAAAACGTAATATAAGTGAAAACAGAGAGATGATTACAAGGAAAAAAATATCATCTCCCAAAACTAACTATACATTTCCCTCTCAGCCAGGGTATCCGACCAGGGGCAGGACAAAACCAAGTAATCTCATCCCAAGACAAAGACAGAAAGGAAGTTGGAAAACAGATATAGGGGGATAGAAGACACAGTAAGTGCCTCCCTGCCCACTATGCATGGGAATTCAGGAACCCCACCCAGTTGGACGGACTTAAACTTTAGCTGCCTATAAAGGGACTCAACTCGAGGACCCGACGACACAAAGTGAACGTTTTGCCACATTATCACAAAGTCATAATACAAAGACAGGAATAACACAATAAAAATAGAGTTTTTGAGGTCGTTGTAAAATTGGTTTAGCAATTGTTAATATCAAATATTCAATCAATGCACGAAAGTGAGTTGAAAAATGAGTTTGGTTTATTAATAATCGACGCGCATATCATATTTGCAGGTCTGATACAATTATGGGCCCGTTTTTACGTTGTTGTAATGGTCAATATTTTGCGCTGGTTTGAAAGTATTTCCATTGCGACAATGAGCCCATATAGGACAGCGTGACTCAGAGGTAAGGTCTTTGCTTCGTACCCGAAAGGTACCGAGTTAGAATGCCCGCTCTGTTCTGTGACCTTGTGCAAGTCACATCGCCCTAGCTCGGTTTGCGGCGCTGCACTGTGGCTGACCTCTGGGTTATTCCAGGCTTCCCTTTGAATAGACCATAGAAACACATTTCCCCTATGGAATGAATAAAGGGAATTTAAAAAACATAAAAATATGAATTTAATTGTTTATCAGACCTGCAAATAAGTAAACGTCGTCAATAATCCAAAAAAAAAAAATAAAAAAATAAATAAATAAATAAAAAAATCGCACTAATCAAAACTCCATACAGGTTCTCTGAATTCGACATGAAATTTATATTATTAGAAGGTCTGATAATCAAACACAATTGTGGACTCATTTTAACATTATTGTAATGGAAAATATTTTGCGTTCGTTTGAAATATTTCCATTCCTACATTGAGACCATAATAATTTGGGTTATCAGACCTGCAAATAAGTATACGTCGTATAAATCTAATTGGCTTTACTTAGCCGTTTGAACAACATTTGTAAGACGGAGTTTGTGCGCATTATTTTAAAAAACCTAGGAAAATGAGAGGAAATCAAGAGAAATATGGCACGTTTATATGAACCTCTCATCAACAGCTAAACACAACACTTTGAGGATAACATGACATAGGAGTATCAGAATCTATTTTGGACGGATACAATGTTATTGTTGTTGTTAGTCAGGTAGTTATTTTACTACTCCTGAGGTAGAGAAGAATCATATTATGCAAATAGCCTTTTGGACGGACATTAACTTTAGCTGCCTATAGGGAATGAGATTAGCGGAAGAGTAGCGTCCCTTGATTGGACGTCACCCATAGTCTGTGACGTCACCGGCGAAAAGTTATTAGAGAGAGAACGTCATGTTGGTTGTGCGCATGCGTCTCTCGTCCTCGATTCAATAACTTTTCGCCGGTGACGTCACAGACTATGGGTGACGTCCAATCAAGAGGGTCATATAGATGGTGTCGCTCGAAGTGCGAAGAAATAAAGAACAATATGAAATTGAATGTAAGAAAAATGGCACATTTTTATAAACTTCTCGTCAAACTCTGTTCAATTATCGAATGTCTCAAAGCTGAAGTATGTTCTGATGGAAACAAACAAGAATGAAGATTGCTCAGAGTGACAAGTATATTTGTGACAATGCAGTTAAAAATTGGGAAATACTGTTAAGTGGAGCAGGCTCATAGATCGTCAAGTGTGTTTTGATCGCAAGATTCCCGGAAATCAATTTTCTTGATCAGAGAAATGTATATCGTGCTGCTAGAAGCTCGAAGAAATAAATAACAATATGAAATTGAAAGTAAGCTTAAATTTGATGTACGAAAAGAGATAGAATGGCTGAATCACTACAGACATTCGTCTTCAAATATCAATCGATTCAAAGGACGATCATCTTGGCAAAAACTTTCAAACCTGGGACTCCGCTTATTGGTCGTTAATCTAAATAAAGACTTGATCATTGATATAGTGCAATATCTACTATACGTGCACAAAACGCTTTACAAGGGGTCCTTAGCCAATAGTAACAAGTAAGACGAGAAATGACGCCTGTAATTTTTTTTCTGACAGAGACAATACTTACAACGGTGAGAGAATTTGAGAAAAGAGTCTTATTTCAGGACTCAGGGCTCAGAGCGGGTCATCGAACCTAGGAGCTTCCGATCCGAAGGCATGTGTCGTACTTTAAGACCATAAAAGTTTGAAGGGCCTAAATGGGCCAATAAAATGGAGAGAAAGATACAGGGAGTAAATGGGATTCTCAAAGACCACAAAAGCCATACTAACGAGGTTGAACTTCCACTTTTACAACATCTTGCTTATATTATAATCATGACCCTTCTCATTACTTATTGTTCCTTCAACTCAAGAAATATCTTAAAGAAAAATGTGGACAGTGATTTATAGAAGTAGTGTCAGATGTAACATTATTATGGAATTCCTCCCAACGGAGTGCATCAACAACTTCGTCCAACATTGGCGGCCTAATGAGGACCGAGATGCTGACTATGTAGGATTCTAAGTATGTATTCTTCTTTTGATGTATAAATGATTTATGCATCTGCTGCTGAACCTTCCTCCCCCCCCCCCCAAAAAAAAAGTTTCACAGAATGGATATTATTTATCCACTCTGATAAAACATAGAAGAATAATTTAATCATTAAAAGAAACAAAATGACTGGCTAATAAGTAGTATGATATCATAAACATTTAGATGTGGATGTCTAACCTATAAATATATATTTTCAGCCCACCCCCATAAGATACAGAACAATAATTAAGTACAAAAATAGCTAAAAAATGCTGCGCTTACAATAACAACATAAGAATGTCCAAAATGTAATCTATAATTAAAGAGAATAAATATTATGGATTCTAAAATATCGATAACCACAGCACCCTTTGCCATCAGGAAAATTAGATTGAACTCTCTCCCTTCCAGCCATTTTCAGGATTTTCCCCAAAACTTCACACCCAACTAACACCAACAAAATATTTTTTATCAATCAAACACTATAGCAGTAAGTTCTTGCGATTAATAATTTCATTAGTAAAACATGCTTCACAACAAACAATTCATTTTCTTTGAAATTTATGATGTACAAAAGAAATTTGAATAAGAGAAATGTTGGTTGTATTGTAACGAATGTGACGATTTTCCTCTAGTTGGCAAGGAGAGTGTTAAAAATGGTTAATTCAACATAGTACCCAAGAAACCTCAGGTGCGAATATTCATGTTTCTGTCCGGAAGTGCACGTCAAAATAACACATCCGCCCGAGTATAAGACATATTATGATTATTATGGGTGTTATGGGTGTCTTGCTATATGGCATTGTATTGCATATTGATCCATCTCCTGTGGTATTTATTTTAGTGGTTCGGGGAATAATATTATAGAAATACAGCTGTTGGCAAAAATGAGAAATTGAGATCTTAGGCATGAAGAATATACGTGCACAATAGATCCAGTGATCAGAATTATAATTCAACAATATAAAGTAAAGTGAATAGAAAGATGAATATTCAACATCAATTGCGAGGAATGAAACGTTTTGACAATAATAATATTATTGATTATGATGATGATGATGATGATGATGAATGAATAATGATAAAATAATAATAATAATAATAATAATAATAATAATAAATAATTAAATAATAATAATAATAATAATAATAATAATAATAATAATAATAATAATAATAAATAATCATATGAATAATAATAATAATAATAATAATAATAATAATAATATATAATAATAATAAATATAATAATAATAATAATAATAATAATAATAATAATAATAATAATAATAATAATATAATGATGATGATAATAATAATAATAATAATAATAATATAATAATAATAATAATAATAATAATAATAATAATAATAATAATAATAATAATATATATATAATAATAATAATAATAATAATAATAATAATAATAAATAATAATAATAATAATAATAATAATAATGATAATAATATTAAAGTAAACTTTATTCATCCCTTTCGAAATCGTTCAGCAGAGGTGGCAAAGACAAGAAATGGATTAAGGAATTGACATTAAAAATACACAAGTCAGCATATAAATTGCTTAGAAAAACTAGATAAGAATAATATATATTACATGCAATATAGTGAATATTGTATATATATGTACAACTATGGCCAAAACTTAGGACCAAGCTCTGAAATCGTTTTGTTTTGAGGCATTTTGCTATAATTTGCACCGTGCTCAATGGTACATGTATGGAGGCAAAAGCATTTTGTCTGGTATGGTTTCCTAACCACTTCAGTGGACCAAAACAGATTTTTTATGCTATTTCAAGTTATATTGATGTATTAAACTCCTATAGACTAGACGTTACACGCATATTTATTAAATTGGTAAAAAGCATCCATGTCTGATGTAGTCAGAGCTCAGATGGTGATATTATTCAAAGAAGGATACACGGAACGTACTATATCAAGTCAGATTGGATGCAATATGGATGCATTTCATAATTCTATTCGAAAGTATAAAGCCGAAGGCATCTTTTCATACAGAAAGAAAAAGTGACAATCCAAGAAAAATTTCACATCACGCTGATAGAGTGATAAAGTCCATCATATCCCAAACACCTTCAGTCTCTCGTCAAAAATTTCCATCAGTGCTGTTGTCATATTATGGAGTCAATGTTAGTCGTCGAACAGTTTCTCGTCGATTAACAGATGATTTGACGCTTCCCTCAAAGGAACCTGCTCTCAAAAACAAACTGACGACAGAAATGAAAAAAAAAAACAACAAATTTTAAGCTTTTGCCAAGACTGGACCGAAGATCAAAGGGCGAAGGTGATGTACGTATTCAGATGAATCCAACACAACAGTTTGTTAGTCAGCATTGCTATGTTATAAGACCAGCTGGGAAACGATTCGATGAAAAAAAAGCACTCTGTTTTCACAGACAATGAAAAGTTAATGGCACTATATGAAGAATATTGTTGCAGAGAACCAACCATCTAGTTTGAAAGTCCTGGTTGAAGCCATTAAGTAAGTAAGATTGTCTGGACAACAGATATTTCACCAGCCTATTGCCAGAAACTAATCTCCAGGATGTCCGAACGGATACAAGCTGTGATAAAGGTCAGAGGTCTGAATTTTAATAAGTGGTGTTTTTCTTCTTTTTCTCAGCTGTCCCTCAGTACAAAAGTTTGTATGAACCTGTGAATCAATATGTCTTAATCAAAAAGTATTTATTTTTCATGAATTTTAAAACAATATGACAGGATTTCGCTTATTTCAGCTATATTAAAATCGATAATTGATAATGATCGGAACTCATAGATAATTTACAGTATAAAAATTATATATTTTCCTATTATTCATTTTGAAGGAATTCGTTAAAATGGAATGTTCTATTAATTAAAACTTAAACGATATACATACAGTATCTTAATATGAAAGGACGAATGGCAATCCTAAACTATCAGACATCTATATTTAATAACTATCAATACACATTACGGATGAAAATACAAATGAAAATGAACATTATGCGCTTCCAACATTATTCTGTTTAAGTTATCTATAAGAATGTAAACCACACCAAGACATCTAAGAAGAAAAAAATATTAGCACAATAGACATTCAAAATTTTTGCATATTGAATAACTTGAAAAAACATTGACGTTGAAGTTGTTTGGTCGAAGCTGACGTGTGCTTATTTTCAGGTCTGGTGACCCAAATTGTTATGAGCTCGTTGTTGAAATGGAAATACTCTCAAACCAATGCAAATTATCATCCATTACAACAATGTTAAATCAAGCACAACATTTCGTTTGGTTGTTAGATCTGCGAATAAATGCACGCCGGTCTAGGCCTACAGTATAGGAGGAGTACGATTAACATGGACGATTTAGATTTTATGGGCGAGTGTTATAGTAAATACATCCCACTTTAGATTTTATGGGCGAGTGTTATAGTAAATACATCCCACTTTAGATTTTATGTTGACATTATTATTATTATTATTATGATTATAAAAATACAATGACTACGTAATATATATGTTGAAAAGTTCCTGAACGCCGTCAGCAGTAATATAACAATATAAATTGCGTCAATAATTCAGATTAAGTAAAAAATATTTATAGTATGGATGCATTGAATAAAACAACTTTTAGATATGTTGACATTACTAAGACACAAATACAAGGAAAACGTAAAAAGTGACCCATCGTGTCAAAACGGTATAGTCGATTCGACGAAAAGGACATCCAAAAGTGAATATAAAAATATAACGATGAGGAAAAGTTCCTTCGTGTGTTTTACAGTGTAAGAAATTATATCAATTCTCTACCTTATTGAAAATATATCATCGCCATGTTTCATATAAGTGGATATAAATTTAATTTCCAACACCATGTTGATTCCGAGTTAGTACCGCTTTGAGACGGTGGGTGACAAAGAGTTCTTGGAATATAGTGGAGTTCCCGTGACCTATCAGTAATTAAATATAATATAAAGGTAAACTACACATCACCAATTCAGATCACATAAAAGTAATAATTGTAAATGTGTACACACTGGAAATAGACTGTCTTTTAGTGTTTCATTATCATTGTAAAAAATATAATTGAAGATTTAAATATTTATTAGAATATTGAATAATCACTTGATCATTTCCTTTCAACTTCTGCCAAAGAGAAGTAAAGTAATAAGTAATAGAAAGGTTAAAAATAATTACTCTCTTCTACGAGACGTACAGAAGAGGATGGGGCGGGACTCGAATCTGATACCTTCCGGTTAACAATACAATGTCTTGACCTTTCGTCCTATTTATTAGAAAGGGGTCAATATTAAATAACATATAATTATAAATAGCGCCAAAAAGTCTAGATAAAGTACAAGTAAACATTGTAGATAAACATGGAAAAATAACATTATCACATGATTAAAATGTTGCATGAAATTAATAACACTTGAGAAAAATTGAATATTACTGTGAGCAAGTTATTTGCGGTTGCTTAAAGATAAGATACGATAAGATAAAATAAGATAAGATATACTTTATTGATCCTTGTATGGAAATTATAATTTTGTATCACAACACAATTCGGGAGTATATAAAAGAAATATCAAATGTTAATAAATTAAATAAAAATTGGCAAAGAATATTAAAAGTCTTAAAATGTACAGTGGAACAACAAGCGGAAATATTATGGTGACTATGATTATACTTATAATAAAATTCTTGTCCAATAAAAATATAAATAATCAAATGAATATCAAGATACTTTATAAACTGGTAAAGGTTAAATGATATTATACTAAAAAGTAGAGAGGAATATAACATAAAAATCGTGTTATTGCGATTGCATAAATATTTCATCTGAGGAGTAAATAAATTATTTTGCGGTTATCACCTTAATTCATAGAAATATTGATCATTTGCTTTAAAGTAAAAGATTGTAGATAAGAGATTGAAAAGGAGTTATATATATCATTTCTAAGAAGTAAAATGTTTTATAAATATAAATATAATTATTGAATCACCTCTCTATAATATTATCCTTGCTTCACACATAGACTTCGAAGAACATCATATAATGTCGAAATTAGGGATTTAAGGGGCGGTTTTGGTTTCTTTTCTAAAGAAAATGTTATTAGCGATATTGGGCGGTCCTATTCATTTGTATCGTCATTATAGGTTAAATTAAAACATTTTTGTTGAAAAATATACATTTTCTGTGTTGATGCTCGTTTTGCTATCTAATTTGGGGATCTGGTTAAAAAATATAACAAATTTGTGGCAAACTTTCCACAAAACTAATGAAGTAATAACCTCCATATTATTCCCTCTTATCCACTTTATAGTAGTTTGTGTCACCATAGAGAGATTTTACAGCTTGCTTTGGCTTATGGAATTTTCATTAGAACATTACAAAGTTGCGAATCAAAATGTTATGATAAAATTGATGTTAAAAATGTATCATTTGGATTATAATTCAAAATACACTTACCTTATCAAAAAATCTCTTTATGATGACATAATACATTACCTCTGTGATAATTGTGGAAAATTTCCGACAATTTCATTGAATAGATTCTGAGAAGTGTTTGACACAGTATCCCATACCCCTAAAAATGACATACTGAGAAAATAGCAAAAGAGTTTTCCACTTTTCATACTTTTCTTACTACTTGTACTCTTTTCGATTGTGTTTTCCGTGACTGTATATTCTAATTTGAGAAGTTGGACTTCAATAATAATATTATTTCTAAGATAATAGAATATCGACTACCACCAAAATCTCAAAATTATTTTTTTGAATGATTTCCCTAATAATTAGACCCAAACCGCCTCTTAAATTAGACCAAGAGATCCCCAACCAGATGACTCCAGAAAGACACGTATTTCAAAATTTGACCAGAAAACTCGTCCAGCAAATATGGATCTATTTAAATGACAACTCTTTTATCTCCCTCGTCACTCAAAGTCTGTTATTCTCGAATGACTTGGTTGTTTGTGTTCACAAAAGGATAGATATATTATAGTTGGTTACAACATCACAAAGTTCATCAAGGTCATTCACAAATTCAATAAACAATCTTCCAATTGGTTGAGTCGAAACACTCCCTTAAATAAGTGAACTTTATATAGCGCAATATCCACTAAATGGGTTCAAGGTGCTTTACAAGGGGTCCCTGATCAACAGCAACATTTAACATGCAATTTTTCGGACAAAGACAGCGCTGTTAATGGCCAGGTACTCATTTTACACCTGAGTACGGTGATAGAAAGTGAGTAAAGAGTCTTTTCCAAGGACTGAACTATGCGACGAGCTCGAGGCTCGAACCCAGGACCTTCCGATCAGAAAGCGAGTGTCATACTACTAGACCACATAGCCCGCACAAGTCTTAATACATGGAGAAAGTCCCGACGTTTGCGTTGTTGTTCTATGATAAGTAAAGCTTAAAAGGAATGCAAAAAATAACATGTGCACACAGTCATATCATATTATGGCCTTTTTTGACTGTGATTTAAAATTCTGACAAAAATTAAAATTGAGAATGTAGATAAATATAAAAAAATAGGAATGTCATAAGTACATTTCAAATTCCGGTTTGAAAGCTACGAGTATTTAGCCATAAAACATATAAGCAAAATGTTATAGATATGTAAAGTTTGCAGGCTTTCGATAGAAACATTAGATATAATAAAACATTGAACATGAATACACAAATTATATAATTAATGGCATTTGGTTTAAAACATCTTATATGAAAAAAATTGTGAAAACTCATCATTTAGACATAACGATGAGAATGATAGAGTACGGAGAAGTGCCAGATGAAAACAGAATACAAAATATCGTCGTGTCAGATCAAAACTTGGGTTCAAGAACACACGGCACCCTCCGCCTGGCTGAGAGATCACTATAACATACTATTACAATCACTGTACAGTAGATATGATATGTTATTATAAACATATT
>NC_088365.1:3640958-3655958 GCF_034508935.2 Berghia stephanieae
TGCTAGTGAGTGTGAAAAGTAAACATCTAGCAATGCCTGCTAGCGAATTCAGTGATCGTAATCACAACCGATTTCAAAGTGTGTCTATACTTGTTGTAAAACGGCAAAATGTTCTCTCATTCCAGACCCTTCGCTTTTATATACCGTAAAGAAGAAAAATCTAAAAGTATGATGTTGTAACCAATGCAAAAAAATCTGCTTAACGTCACTAACAATTCTAGTGTTCGAGCCAATCAATCATTAAAATCCACCAGTAGGTTGTGAAGATACCCACGTCAACGAGAGCGCACGGGTTGTGGAACGGACTATAACTGTCCAAGGAATGGATGCATGGAGTCCGACGTTGCTCTGTCGTCGTTTTCGGACGACACCATCCACGCATCATAAACATCTATTTACTAGAAGGTATACATCTACTCGTACTTATAAAATATTTATTATTCCACCCTTTCCATTGGAAAACCTTATCATTTCTTAGTAACTACCTAATCGGCTAATAATGCTTTGAATGCGTTGAATTAAAAACAAATTATTCAATGCTTACATAATATTTGCATACATTTTATTGGTTTGAAATAGTGTTAAAGACAGCTAATTGGCGATTAAAAATAATCTTTTGGTGCGCACCTTGGAACTTAATTTTTTTAAAATTATATTTGTTCGACATTTTTTCTAGAGTCTAATGTCTATTTGAGTAACAATTATAGGATTATCAGTGCGTTGTGATCCTCACTATACAGTTTACTCCTCTTGATCGCAATATCGGTTAATCGCAAACTCTGCTTATACGCTACATATTCCCGAAAACGGAATTAGTTTCTATATAATCGCTCCGCTTAATCTCTACACCTTGATTGGAGTGACGTCAAATCAACAGCCATATGAAATCAACGATGCGGTTCCCGTTCCACAAAACTTTTCGACCAAAGCATTCGATCAACTCTTAACAATGGACAGCATCGGCGGTAAGCTGACATCTCAGAACCACTGGACTCCGTTCAGCCAACACAAAATACAATGCCTAGATAATGAAGATGAAGTTGAGTCATCGGAATTTGACACACCACCCCTGACAAATACTGAAAAACTTGACACGGTAGACAAACTACGCCATTTCATCCAAGATGAACGCTTGACAGATGAACTTTATTGGCGAGATTGGAGACAAAGGTGTATCAACAGCTTGCATAGAATAGAAAGCAATCAACGCTTCGCGATTACTGTTGTAACGAACAATAATGTCACATTTTGTTGTCGATGGTACATAAAAAAGAAAAGATTAAAAATGAGAAAAAAAATAAAGAATAACCCCCCCCCCCAAATAAAACAAAAAACAAAAATCAAAACAAAACAAAACAGAAAACAAAAAACTTAAAAAAAAAAACCAAACAAACCACCCCCCCCCCCAAAAAAAAAGATACATAATTGAAAAACATTCTAATGACGGTCCCAAACTCGCAGAAAACGCAGAAGTGAATATCCTTCTTGACTGACACAAGAAAGGTGGTGCTTAGATGCTATTTTTAGCTACGCTGCTTAATCGCAAACTCCGCTTAATCAACACACCAACACGAACTCCCGAAGGTGTGCGATTAAGCGGAGTCGGCTGTATTAGATACGACTTTACAGTATTATTACAAAGTAATAAGGTTTTAAGCCGTGTTTGCTACTCTTTGCTTTTTTGAAGCCGTTATATTCATTTTTGTATATTTCTATTTACAGTCCGCAGCTTCTCGCAGCTTAGTATCAATGGTTTTTGACCACTAGTTTACTTACCTATTATTTTTGCTTTATGCACAGCTTCAGCAGATCGGCTTGGTGACCCGGAAGGTGTAGAATAACCTTTTTAAAAAGATAAGATAACCTAATAAAGTTTTTATTATTACGGGTACAAAGAAAAAGTATGAGAATAAATCGTGAGATTTTATACAGTGGAGTAATCATGAACCGTGGTCCTAAAACGATACAAATTTTGGGCGTGTTTCTGAGGTTGCAATCTGACTTTGATATTGAAATAAAGGTAAATATGATTTTTAATTAATTATTCAATAAATTAACTTATTTTCAACATTTTTATTTTATTTTTGTGCTTTAAGGAGCTATGTTGTTTCCTTCTGTAAAACAGATGCAATTAAAACAAATTTACTTGTTCGGTTATAGGATGAAAACTATCAGGATATATACAATAAATACAATACTCATTTGACGATCAACATCATCATCATCACCATCATCATCATCATCATCATCATCATCATCATCATCATCATCATCATCATCATCTTTATCTTCTATCTTCTTCTTATTCTTCTTCTTCTTCTTCTTCTTCTTCTTCTTCTTCTTCTTCTTCTTCTTCTTCTTCTTCTTCTTCTTCATCATCATCATCATCATCATCATCTTTATCTTCTTTCTTCTTCTTCTTCTTCTTCTTCGTCGTCGTCGTCGTCTTCTTCTTCTTCTTCTTCTTCTTCTTCTTCTTCTTCTTCTTCTTCTTCTTCATTGAATAACCCAACAATTGATTTACCCGAGGAGCGTCCATGATCCAATCTCCTTGATTTTCTTTGTAAGACATCATTCTCTCCATTCTTTGCTGTAAATTTATTCATAAATGTTATGAGTTAATTTTTAAAAAATATGGAAATAATTCATGTCAGATTTCCAATGCGCAATTTCCTTTATTGGTCTTAACAAGCATTGCGAGGAAACCCACAATAGCAGAAATTTAGGACGACACTTATAAATTGACACGGCACTCATCTTGCACTCGAAAAAAACTGAGACAGTTTGTCTAAATTGCAGTTTTGCAAAAGGTTTTACAAAGCGTACTTCGAGTCCTTTATCGACAACTCGAAAGGCGTGAGTCATGTTAGAAACTGCAGTAAAATAAAAATATAAAGACTGGTTTTTAATCACATATTTGTAAAGGTACTTTTGACAATACAGAATACTAAAACTAAGATGGGATCACTTTTGCTGGCTTTAAAAATATTAAATAACTGAACTTTTATAAAGCGCAATGTCTACTCAAAATGTATAAAGCTCTTTACAAGCCGTCCCAAACCAACAGCAACACTTAACAAATAGGGCATGACAAGACACCTGTAATACGATATCATAAATCTATTGATGGAGACAACATTGGTGTTCGCCAAGTACTAATTTTTACTCCTGAGTAGGGTGAGAGTATATGAGTCGAGAGGCTTTTCCAAGATTCGATTTTGTACTGGCTAGAAAGGACCTCGAACCCGAGACCTAACGATCAAAAGGTGAGTGTCACTTTACAACTAAGTCCTAAAGATTTAGAACTGAACGATTGTATACGAAAGGTGCCAGACAAAGCAAGAAAGAAAAATACAAGAAAAACAAAAAAAACAAACCAAACCATCACAAAAAATCAGTCGACCTCGACTGGGGATCAAACCTTAGACCTTCTGACTAACGGTTAGACGTGTAACCATTACACCACAGAGGCTCCTGATAGTTGGGACAATTTTAATACCTAATTCTTTACAAGGGTACGCGGTTTACGATATGAACCCTCGCTTGCATCAAACAACACATACATTGCACACGACGCTTGCATCAAACAACACATACATTGCACACGACGCTTGCATCAAACAACACATACATTGCACACGACGCTTGCATCAAACAACACATACATTGCACACGACGCTTGCATCAAACAACACATACATTGCACACGACGCTTGCATCAAACAACACATACATTGCACACGACGCTTGCATCAAACAACACATACATTGACACGAGAGGACGAGGACGAGGATGAAGACATATGAGTTGCTCCATTTTATTTTGTGAAATTTATTAAAATTTGACATTTTCGTAAAGATCTGCTTCAGGCCAATATTCGATTGGAAAAGTGACAAAATAATGAAAACATATAAAAACGTCGAAATGTAAAGCCACCAAAGATGAATGTGGAGCAAACAAACCCCACGTATGGCTAAATCGACATCTAAATTTAATATCTAAAAAGTTGTCATTTTCTGTCAAGCCTAAAACATGTGTTACATTTTGGATTTACCTCAACTTTTGCTTAGAAATGTGTTTCGTTGTGAAACAAGAACAACAGAATGAGGACGAATGTAATTTCACAGATATTGTTTTATTTTTACATTTCTTTCGTGAGAGTGAAATAAGCTTCTACGTTTTAAATTACCGGATTTTGTTTAGAGTAAGTATATCAGTTTAGTAATGTTTATTTCAAAGGTTTATATCTACAAATGTATTCTATTCTATCATGTTTAAAATACGAATTTGTTGGGTATTTTTAAACGTATCTAATAATCAATTGTAACTTATCTTAATTGTTTATTTGAAGTAAACCTCAAGTTCCAATTTTATAGTTTCCGATATACAATTCTGACAATAGAGAATATGAGGAAAATGAAAGCACTGTAAAATCACAACATTCGCTGTTTTGCACGAGATACGAGTATAGCCCGACAATGTGGATTTTTGTGAGAAATTGTTTAGTTTTAATACATCTTTATTACTTTGCCATCAACAGTATCTGAGTTTCAGGATACAAATTAATGTGAAACTATAGCATTCTTTCACGGGTTATCGCGCCAAATAACTCACAAACTTACATGGAAATATCGTGATAGGTTAATAATACACGATTACGGTATGATTGCGGGAACTAATGAAGTTGGCCGTAATTGCCCCTGCGATTTTATCATAATTTTTCATTAGGTATTTGCCTTTTTTTTTGCACGTTTTGTTAGTTTTTGGTCACACCGTTATTGTTGCAATTTCTTCCGACAGAGTTTTACCGAATTCTTCCAGTGGAGAGTTCAATACAAGATTCGAAGTGGAAGTAACCGTTTCTTTTTACCCGATGAGAAAGTTTTGTTTTTCATTGGCGCGTTTGAAACCGATACTAATTTTAAAGATTTCTCAGGAGGAACAAGATTGCTTTTGTGTGTATGTGTGTGTGTGTGTGTGTGTGTGTGTGTGTTTGTGTGTGTGAGTGTGTGTTTGTGTGTGTGTGAATACTCAGAGATTCGAAAATGACTTTGAAATTAAGTTTTCACCTTCGATTTTTAAAGCAAATGTAATTTTTAAAAAGCGAGTTTTAACCAATCAACTATTAAACTATGGAATATCTATCGATTTAAATGACCACCATCTTGTCAAAAACTCTCAAACCTGGGACTTTGCTCCTGGTTCTAGAGTTCTTGACAAGATGAGGGTCATTAAAATCGATCGATATTTGACGAACGAATTTTCGGCCAAATCTTTCAATGCATGTTTTTCCAGAGTACAGCAGTTAACTGGTTTACCGTTGCCATGATTATCATCATCATCATCATTGGCTTTTTCACCCTGGGTCAGGGTATAGGCCACAGACAAACAGCTTCCATCCTTCTCTATCCTGAGCTAACTTAAAAAAAAATCTCATTCCATGTCTTACCGCGTCTCTGTATATCAGCTTCTTTAATTCTTCTCCATGTTCCTCGTGGCCTTCCCCCTGATCTTCTGCCCTGAGGGTTCCAGTCCAATACTTTCTTTGTTATAGTGGAGTCATTCTTTTTAAGCGTGTGTCCAATCCACCTTCATCGTCTTCTTCCTATTTCCTCTCCCACTGGTTTCTGCTGTGTTCTTTTCCATACTTCTTCATTTTTTATTCTATCCATCCATTTTATTCTGAGTTGCTTACGCATGCACCTGTTTACGAAAATCTGTACCCTCCTTATACATGCCTGTGATGCGTTCCAAGTTTCACATCCATACATTAGGACAGACTTCAAGTTTGAGTTGAAAAGTCTTAGCTTTAGTCGAAGGGAGATATATCTTTAGTTCTCCAAACTCTGTTCGAAGATGTGAATGCAGCCTGTGCCTTTACTATTCGTGCTTTCACCTCTGCTTCCGTGCCTCCATTCTTGTCAATTACACTTCATTATTATCACCTCCTATATAAAGCTAAATAATAAAGAAATAAAATACATAAATCTATGAAAACTCACCTTTTCTTAGACCGTTAACGCGCAATGATTCAATCTTAGACATAGCCATTCTTACATCACAAGCAAAAGATAATTGTGAAAGTTGGATGGGTTGATAATTTTGCTGTCTGATCTATAATCTTATCAGAATCCTCTTCTGTTCCTGATGTAGTAGCTGTAGGCAAACGTCTTTCAATGACGCGCTATTGGTGTTCATATGTCTGGTAGAAAATAAAGACAGAAAAGTATATCAACGAGGAGGGAAAATTCATCGTACAATGAATAAAAATAATGTATAGGGGACGAAGTGGCCAAGTCGTTATAGCATTTACTGTGATTTGTCTTTTTTCCTTGGGCAGGATGACCAACCCCCTAATTTGCTCATTTGGACAACAGAGGTGATTCCTGTTGACATCAGACATCTTGTTTGATGGAGTTCTATTTTCTTTCATGGAATGCCTAGCGATGGTATCTAACAATGCCGTTGAGGAAGGGCGGAATATATATTTTAGGGCTATCCCAATCAATAATGTTAAATTGCATTGAATTTTTTAAGAACAAATAAAAAAGACATGAAAATCACAAATTCGATTAAAAAAGTATCTCTTCTAGTTTTCTTTTATTGTGTCAACACGGCGTTCACTTATTTTCAGGTCTGATAGCCCAATTTATTATGGGCTCATTGATGTATAATGGAAATCTCAAAATATGACGCAACATATTGTCCATTACAACAATGTTAAACTAGGCCAATAATTGCGTTAGTATGTCAGACTTGTATATATGAACACGTCGTGTCAAATTGAACAAAGCGTTTTGGGCGCTGAGTACCAATGATCCTGTTTCCTAGGACCAACTGCTCCTGCCACTCATGAAGCTTAGTTTAGTGGAGCAGGCAGATCTAAGGCCCCTATCGCACTAGGACAGGACTGTCCCGGGACAGATTTGTCCTGTCCCACTGAAGAAAACTTCTATTCAAAACAGGTACCTATCAATATGGATGAAAGAGAGGTTGTATGTTTCTGTGCTTTACTACTTACAGAAAAGACAAATGGAAATAGAAAACAATATTGGGTGCATCCTTTAATGACCCAAAGATTGCTCAAGGGTCAATTCCATAGCCTATGGTGATCCCCGATCTTATCCTAAATGTTTTTCTTGTAATCGCCTCACTTAACCCAGGTACAAATGTGTACCAGTTCTCTGAGGAAAGTAATATTTGACAAAGGATAATAGATGCTCAGCATGGCTCAGCTGTACGGTCTTTGCTTCGTACCCTAAAGGTACCGAGTTCGATCACCCGCCGCTGCGCTGTGTGGCCTTGAGCAAGTCACCTCGCCCAAGCTCAATTTGCGGCGCTGCACTGTGGCAGACGCCTGGGTTACTCTAGTCCTCTTTTGGAATACACACTAGAGAAAAATTTGCTCTATGGAATGAATAAAGGGATTTATTTTTTAAGAGAGTGAGAGAGAGAGAGAGAGTGTGTGTGTGTGTGTGTGTGTGTGTGTGTGTGTGAGAGAGAGAGAGAGAGGGAGAGAGAGCGTGTGTGTATGTTGGTTTGTTTATGTGTGTATGTGTGTGTGGGTGTACATAAAACTAATTTACGCAACATTTTACCACGAAACAATTTTCATTTTACCACATCAGTTCAAGCTCACATCAGTTTTCTATGAAAATTGAAATTTGAACCTATAAGTTTAACACAGATACACCATTCCGTCTTCCCGATTGGCACAACATTGCACTACTACTACTACTACTACTACTACTACTACTACTACTACTACTACTACTACTACTACTACTACTATTACTACTACTACTACTACTACTACTACTACTACTACTACTTACTACTACTACTACTACTACTACTACTACTACTACTACTACTACTACTACTCTACTACACCACACACTATACTACTACTACTACTACTACTACTACTACTACTACTACTACTACTACTACTACTACTACATCTACAACCACTACTTCTTCGACTACCACAACTATGACGACGACTACACCGATGCGAGAGAGATAGATAGATAGATAGATAGATAGAGAGAGAGAGAGAGAGAGAGAGAGAGAGAGAGAGAGAGAGAGAGAGAGAGAGAGAGAGAGAGAGAGGGGACGGGGGGGGGGGGGGTATTATTTTCTTGTCCTATCACCATACATGACATAGACTTGTCTACATTGTTAGATCAAAGGGATGGATGCCGCATTTTCGCACGTTCTTCACATTTCACACATAGTATCTACTAATACTAGGTATGTGTCATCATCAGTTAGAGAGACTGATCAACAAGTTCAACATTAATGTATGTCTTTACAAATCGTGGATAATTATAATTAATTATTAAAGGTACCTAAATGAAAATCATTTATAGAAAAATAACATTCCTTACCAGTGTTCAGCTGAGAATTCACATCAGATGCAAGGCGTTTCACATTAAAACAGCCTGTCCAGGTCCTTTTATATTCGTTGATCATTTCCATCGGCGACACAAATCGATAAATAAACTCAGGAATTGAACATTCATTAGAAATCGTTCACTTCAGTTTTCGATCCACTCATCCCCCCCCCCTCCCATTCCACCCCTCACAAAAGACCCACAGTCAATGACGGGGAGACCACCGTGTGGCTATGTCATAACAAATTAATACGTGAGGATTGGCTATAATTAATTTTTCCCTGCAGGTAGCAGGTAGAATCACCGCTTGGGTTTCATTGTCAGCCAGGAAATAGGACAATTTTCATAAAATCATTGATTTCTATACTGCAATTGTTGACCGTACACCTATTCTATCTTTTACTATCTTTAATGGATACAACGGCCACATTTTCACTTTTAAGACGCATTTATTTTTATTGATAACAAGAAACGGCGAGTGTAATTTACTCTTCGTTGAACAATCGATATTTTTCTTTTTAAAAATCAGCATGAAAAATATTTCAATTTAATAAAATATTTAAAATTTTTATTTACTGAGTTTTGTTACCCTAACCCATAGTCGGAACATAAGAGTGATAATCTGCCTTTAATATGGTATGTTTTTCAATAATTTGCAATGAAAGGTTTTTGCACAATTGATGTGTAAATATATACTTTATATTTCCTTGTTGGCCAACAAAACAAGTATTCAGACTCACTTAATCTTGAGGCTAAATTCTAGTGGTGTTTAATATAAGAACATGAACATGAATATGATAATAACGTTGTTATTTGATCCTGATGATGATGATGATGATGATGATGATGAGGAGGAGGAGGAGAAGGAAGAGGAGAATGAGGAGGAGGATATTAATAATGATGCTGTTGATGCTGCTGCTGCTGCTGCTGCTGATGATGATGATGATGATGATGATAATAATGACGATGATGATGATGATGTAATAGTAGTAGTAGTAGTAGTAGTAGTAGTAGTAGTAGTAGTAGTAGTAGTAGTAGTAGTAGTAGTAGTAGTAGTAGTAGTAGTAGTAGTAGTAGTATTTTTGGTGGTTTTCGTTTTCTATTCAAAATTGGTGAAAGATTCGGGATGCCGTGTTTTTCACATATCTCCGTCTGGATCAACTTTTTTTTCATCGACTTCACATAGTACATTTATTTTAAACTCCATCATGTAAGCACAGTGCTTTCTTTTAGACATCTTTTAGACATGGTTGTGTAATACCAAAGCAATGTGGCTTGGACCACGAGCCTTGTATGTATAGTTACGTCACTATCTCAACGCTCATAAATTCCTTAGTAAGGCTGGACTCACAATCAAAAAACAAAATCTGTGTTTAAAACTCTTGAATCAAACGAGATACATGAGAGCGTTCGTCTCATTGAGATATTAAAAATGATATATAAATCAAGAACATCGACCAGCAAATAAGGAAATTATCATAAAAGTAAAACATTATAAAGCTATTTTCAAAATCAAATCTATTACAAAAAAAGGTTTTTTCTAGACCAATTTTTATGAGACAAAGACAATTTTTCTCCATTTTCAAGCTGATTCCAACAATGTGGTTTTCAAATTTATATCATATATTATCTATTTGGTATTATTTGGAATAATTCTCTCTTTTCAAGCTATCGGAAAATCGTCACATTCGTTACGATAGGACTAAAATTAATAATTATCTCATTCTGATTTCTTATATTACATCACCAATGTTGAAAAAGAAGTTGTTATAGCTTAGTTATGAGAACTTAATGCTTGTGGTAAAGATTGTTTTGTTGAACAAAATTAATTTAGTGTAGCATGTAATTTTTACGGCTATGAGGTCTAATGGTATGACACTCGCTTTCGGATCGGAAGGTCATGGGTTTGAGCCTCGCTCGGCCCATAGTTTAGTCCTTGGAGATGGCTCTTTACTCACATGCTCTCACCGTACTCATGTGTAAAAATGAGTACTTGGGCTTTAACAGCGTTGTATCTGTCCGAAAAAAATGTAGTATCGCCTCACAAGTGTCATGTCCTGTCCTTCATATTGTTGGCCAGGGACACTTTGTGAAGCATTTTGAGCACGTTTAGTGGATATTGCACTATATAAAAGCTCAATTTTTTCCTTATGAGTTTGAGTTTAAAGAATCAGTTTTAAGGTTCGATGATATCGATGGTTGGCTGATCAAACCTCTGATTTCCCGATTTTCACATCGGTGGATCAAACCTCTGATGTCCCAATGTTCACAATCGGCGGATCAAAACTCGGAAGTCTACATACGAGCTTTGCCACCATGTTTGATTCAATTAAGACCTACCATCTCAAAGCGGTATTATGTCGCTATGAACTCGGAAATGGAATTTATAAGCTCAAACTTGATACTTAAGATTAGTTTTGACTCATTATGGTGGAGTACAAATATAATTTCTTACATTACAAACAATAGAAAAAACAGATATTTCTGATCATTTCCATTCTGAGCAAACTTTTCGGAGTCCGACATAATACCATTTTGAGACAGAGGGTCGCAATTTTGGGCGGATCATACCTCTGATGTCATCAGAGGTGTGATCCGCCCAAAATTAAACAAATCATGGGGTCTGATACATGGATTGAGACTATTACGGTCTCGGACAATAAAAAAGTCCGACACTTCATAGTCCAAGACTTGGGGAAGTCCGAACCTACTAAAAGTAAGCTATTCATACAGTCGGACTTTGTCTCTGACTATCAAGTCATGGGGTCGTTTTCATGAATGCGGACTAGCAGTCTCTAACAAGATAGCAGCTATTTTTAGATTGAGTGCGCTTCGATTCGGAAAGAAAATACGTCGGTTACGAATGACAGAGTCTAAAAGTGTCCTGTTGCCATTGATGCTGGCTTAAACAAAACTATAAGATAACTGCAGATGTTTGAAGTACACATTTTTGTGAGTAAAAATTTTAAAAAATCCCTGAATCTATCGGCTTGCGAGCTGCGAGTGAACGAGATTCCGAAATCTAAGGATTTGCGTCAAAGAACCAAAAAAATGATTAGAAAGTATAGTGGAGACAAAAAATATTCTGCTGGCATTCTAAATGACTGAAATAATTTAATCAATCATATTACACTTTCTCTTTTGTTTGTTAACTAGTTTCTTTTTGATTTAATTTATGTGAGTTTCAGTCTCCGTCTACGTCGGTCTCAATGAAACTTCCATTGGCCTAAATATAAAATTGACAGTCGACAATGGACATCATTGCAGTCTATAACAGTCGACAGTCAATTTTCACGTGATTTGATTCATCTTGGCAAAAGTAAGTTAAAATATGAAAAAGAACGAAATATTAACTCATGGAAGACTCACTTCACATATGTTGCTGTCATTTTGCTGTCATATGTTGTTAATTTCCTCTTTGGAAATCTTTTGCGTTGCAAGTATAAAGGCGGATATCTTACCTGCTATCGTGTACTAGAGAGCGTGATTTTATCAGCACAAAACAGCCAAATTAGTAACCGTCCTTACAACGTCCACTTCTAGGCAAGAGACTAGCTAGTCCGAGACTAAAAAGCGTTCATGAATTTCGATTTCTTTAGTCACTTGCACTGTTTGTCTACGACTAGCAAGTCATTTACTAGACTAGTAAATTACTAAATCTAGTCTGCATACATGGAAATGGGCCAGGGACTCCCTGTGCGAAGTCTCAGACTACAGAGATCAATCGATTTTTAACTGGGGAATCCCAGGGAAAGTACGACAAAACGTCATAGAAATGTGTACTTTTCTAGCAGCGCATGCAAAGTAGCACATAAATCATATCTATTTCCGCTGCTTGTTTGTTTTAATAGTCTTTTTAACTCTGTCATCGCCATTGGCATCTGAATCTGTTCTGCTGGGCAATGGCCGCACAGTGCGGCCGGTCTTGAAAGGTAAAAACAATAATGTAATCCAATCCTACTTTTTACACAAGTACTATAAATTGAACCAATGGTATAATTCTTTCATAAGAACATTCAACTGGCCCAAGGGGATATTTTAAATGAGATTTTGCGCTGAATTCGAATGTAGCTTTGTCTTAAATCATCATTCTCATGCTGCCTCAATCAGATGTCAGCGGAAATGCGAATATAGCCTCAGCGCTGAAAGAGTTCACAATCTTTCTGAGCATTCAACCACCGAATTAGCAAAAAGGTTAAGAAAAAAAAAAACCCAATTTTACTGATGTGTAACTTGTGTAACGTCACTCCACCCGAATGCGTTAAAAAACCTCCGCATTGTTAGATTTAGACAGATTCGCCTGCTGTGTCCGCATATCAATGAAATAGTTTTTTCAACCAAAGAAGGGCCTCGGTGACGTGTGTGATGGCTGTCTAACAAAAAAAAAAAAGACAAGTGACGTCAACTTCACTCTATACCCGGAGATTGGTATGGTAAAATTGTAAAGGAATATAGTGTGTATTCGAACACCTCAATCTGGAAGTAACTTTGCGGCTATGTGGTCTTGTCGTATGACACTCACTTTCGGATCAGAAGGTCCTGGGTTCGAGCCTCGCCCGCCGCATAGTTGAGTCCTTGGAAAAAAACTCTTTACTCACATTTTCTCACAATCCTCAGTTGTAAAACAAGTACCTGGTCGTTAACAGCGTTGTCTTTGTCTGAAAAATTGTAATATCGCCTAACAGGCGTCATGTCACGTGCTACATGTTAAGTGTTGCTCTTGGCAAGGGATCCATTGTAAAGCACTTTGAGCGTCTAGTGGATATTGCGCTATATGAAAGCTCAATTAAAAAACAAGTATATCTAAATGAAGTGATAGCAAATAAATTATTTTATTGTGTTTTTTTTTGCACTTCACAGCAATTTAATATTTCTCTCTAATGAAAAATGAAACCTTAAAACTAATTGGTTTTTCAGCATTGATAATGCCATTTCGGTCTATGGGTAAAGCGTCAACCGATATCATTTAAAAATAATTCTATTTTAGCTTCTGAATGAGAACGAATGAATACCGAATACAAAAACAATTCTTGGAAAAATGACGTGAGCAACGAAAATAGCAAAGCACGTTTCATAGAATTCTGTATTGATCAATCCAAAATTGATTTTAGAATGACGTTAAACTCATCGATCCGCGTCAAACCGGTACAATTTTCGCATGGTACAGACTCTAAAGATTGGAGTCCAAAGTCTAAAGAATTTGTAAACTAGAGAGTATAAATCTAAAATATAATATGTCGGATTCTTTTCGTGTAATATTAAGAATATTGGAAATCCCGTTCATCCTTTCGGGAAACATATTACGCTTTGTCAGTTCTCCAGCGGTGTGTCTTTTTTACGAAACCCGCCGAAACCCACCGAAACCCTGCGAAACCCGCCGAAACCCGCCGAAACCCGACGAAACCCGACGAATCCCGACAAAGTTATGGGAAGTAGGTGGCAGTGGGGAGTGAACCTAGAACTCAGGGAAGTGTACACCATTGGGGAGTGAACCTGGGACTGGGTTTCGGCGGGTTTCGTAAAAAAGAACTAGTGCTTTTTTACGAAACCCGCCGAAACCCGCCGAAACCCGCCGAAACCCGGCGAAACCCGACAAAATCCAGCAAAGTTATGGGAAGTAGACAACTGTGGGGAGTGAACCCGAGACTCAGGGAAGTGTACACCAGTCGGGAGTAAACCTGAGACTAAGGTTATCGGCCGGTTTCGGCGGGTTTCGTAAAAAAGAATTAGTGCTTTATTACGAAACCCGCCGAAACCCGCCGAAACCCGACAATATCCGACAAAGTTTTGGGAGTTTGGCAACAGTGGGGGGTGATCCTGGGAATCAGGGCGGTGTACACCAGTGGGGAGTAAACCTGGGACTGTGTAAAAAGGATATCAGTGGGAAATAAACCTGGGACGAAACGGAGATGGATACCATTGAAAGTTGAAGCCGGATATGGGAGTTGAGTACCAGAGGAGAATGAACCTGACACTATAGGAGATGGGCGTCAATGTGGAGTGAACCTGGGACTCAGGGAAGTGCACACCAATTGGGAGTTAACCTGGGACTGTGGGAGATGGATGACTGTGGGTATCCGAGCCGAACTATAGGAGTTGGGTACCAGAGGAGAATGAACCTGACACTATAGAAGGTGGGCGCCAGTGGGGAGTGAACCTGGGAGTCAGGGAATTGCACACTAGTGGGGAGTTAACCTGGGACTGTGTAAAAAGGATATCAGTGGGAAATAAACCTGGGACTAAAGGGAGATGCATACCATTGAAAGTTGAAGCCGGATATGAGAGTTTGGTACCAGAGGAGAATGAACCTGACACTATAGGAGGTGGGCGCGAGTGGGGAGTGAACCTGGGACTATGTAAAAAGGACATCAGAAGGAAATAAATCTGGGACTTTCAAATAAATAAATAAATAAATAATAAAATAAATCTTCAACTTTCAATGGTATCCATCTCCCAGGTTTATTTCCCACTGATATCCTGTTTACATAGTCCCAGGTTCACTCCCCACTGGCGCCCACCTCCTATAGTGTCAGGTTCATTCTCCTCTGTTACCAAACTCTCATATCCGGCTTCAAATTTCAATGGTATCCATCTCCCTTT
>NC_088365.1:3660958-3668458 GCF_034508935.2 Berghia stephanieae
GACACCGAAAATCTTTTCTGCCGTCCAATATTAGGCTTTATAACAAGAAGCAATAATCATTTTATATAATTATTTCGCATTTTTACTTTCAAAAAATATAAATATTAATTTATTTATTAATTTAATTGTTTTGCAATATTCTCAATTTCCAATTTATAGTGACAGTTTTAACTATTTTACAGTGTTGAAATTATTCATATTATAAAGCGCAGCTCTGGTTATGGAGCTGCTCCTTTTTTATATGAACATCCTATTTCCATTGTATTTTTATCTTATTGTGTAAATTATAACACGTCTGTACAAAAAAATTCCTTTTTGGGATGCAATAAAGTATTATTATTATTATTATTATTATTATTATTATTATTATTATTATTATTATTATTATTATTATTATTATTATTATTATTATTATTATTATTATTATTATTATTATTATTATTATGTCGTCTCCAAAGCATAACCATCCATTTTCGCAGAGCTCAATTCATAACATTTCCAAACGAGTTTGTATCCAAGTCGTTCTGCCCTCCAAACTATACGAGATATTATCGTATCCAAACCGCAACCATCGATATTCTGGGAACTCTTTTCACAACATATGTCACTTATAACTTCAAAACGGTATTATATCTGAATAAATAGCAAAATGGATTGGACATTACATGTGAAATTGTAGATTTTGTCAGTTTAACAGATTTTGATCATTCTCTTTAATAAACACACAAAAACTCAACACGTCCTATAGTTTTGCCATTTTAACAAATTTAAATCATTCTCTTTAATAAAACATCTCAACACAAGTTTTATAGATTTTGTGCAAAAAATCAATTGTGGACATTTTCAATCAGCCCCACATGACACTGTTTAGAGGCATTAAGAAACAAATTTTCATGGCTTTCAAACTAATTGTTTTTCTTTTAAAATAATTCTATTAATTCCAAATAGACGATATGGGAAATTGTCGAGACATGCCAATACCAGTGTTAGAACAATTTACAATAATGTCATTGCTCTTTCTTGTTGGGTCGTCATGGCTTTGATTATGAATTTAGAACTGAAACCAGCAAACAAAAACAAACAAAACAAAACAAACAAAAAAACTAATAACAATTAAGAAAAACAAAACAAAAAACAAACAAACCCAAACGAATACATAAATTGAATGGACAATACAAAATAACAAGAATCTTATTGCGGCATAGAACAACAAGAGTTATTGTGGTTGTGGTGTTATTTTTGTTGTTGTGTGAAGTTAATGAACGGAAGGAGGTCGGTGTGACGCGAAAGACAAACGGAAGCAGTGTAGGGAATTGTGTCGTCAAGGAGAGGAGACTTATAATAATAATAATAATAATAATAATAATAATACTAATAATAATAATAATAATAATAATAATAATAATAATAATAATAATAATAATAATAATAATATATCGATCCCACAGATTATGAATCTTTCTATAAATATCACTGTTTGTTGTGACCACGGTTCGCAAATAATGCTATTTATGTCAGTAGGGTAATTCCAGCTGTCCTATTTATAACATCAATTGTCAGAAATCACGTTAGAGGACTATGTCGGAAGGAAAATGAAACAACATACAATTTTGATATATTATAGATACTTGTTTAGTAAGATAATTGTATGTGCCACGTGAGCAACATATTGTTCGTGTGTGTGTGTGGGTGTGTGTGTGTGTGTGTGTGTGATTTAGAGACTGGGAGAGAGAGAGAGAGAGAGAGAGAGAGAGAGAGAGAGAGAGAGAGAGAGAGAGAGAGTAAAGACCTCTTCCTTTCACATTTTCTAAATGCTATGCATTAAGATACAAAACTCACAATATTTACCCGCCGTGTGAAACTTACCAACATACAAAACTATGCGTATATTATAGTCTGATTATTAATTTTAGTGAGATTTATCACTCATCTTGTGGTCTGAAAACAAAACAAAGAGCTGAATGACGTCATCTTCATTTGTTCTGCATCTAGTGAAAATTTTAAATCTCTGATCTTGGCACCATCAAATTGCCACAATTGTCACAAGTTGAAAACGAAATTAATATGTTTATGTTGTGTATATCGCACGCGTGAAAGAAAGAGAGAAAGAGAGAGAGAGAGAGAGAGAGAGAGAGAGAGAGAGAGAGAGAGAGAGAGAAAGAGAGAATGAGAGCGAGAAAATAAGTAGGAGTGAAATATCTGTTCAATGTAATAGTTATCATTTAACGTTATAACAAGTGTAACTAAATGACAAATTGCCATTTTTATGGACAATAAAGATCTATTATTATTATTATTATTATTATTATTATTATTATTATTATTATTATTATTATTATTATTATTATTATCAAATACTGTGATGACATCACGTCGCCTGGCGAGTCACAACAACAGAGGTCCTTCTTTCTTTTTGTTGTGTGCTATCTTCCCTTTTAATGCATTAAAATTACCCATAATATCTGAAACGGTCCTATACCTTCAAAACTGAAATAAGTATATCATATAAGAATCAAAAGACTTTACTGAAATATGGATTTGACGAGCAAGAAATATTTTACGAATGATGATTTCGACTTAAAAAATAATTTAAATTGCGGTTGGATAAAATACATTAATGACCAGAAAATACTTGGAATGGACATGAATTCACTACACGCGTATGAAAACTGTTGAGCTATAAGACTTTACAAAAATGAAGGATTAATGTTTAACGAATTAGCACTTGAAAAATATCTTTAAAAAAATATCTAGCTAATATTGAATTTGTCACAAATGCTCTTATAAGCGACGTGCACTTATATGCAGGTCTGACAACCCAATTCCTTATGGGCTCATTGTTGTAATGGAAATCTAAAAAAAAAATTAAGAAAAAAAATGACGCAAACAAATCCAACAAACAGACAAAAAAAAAATCAAAAACAAAAAAACGAAAAAGGATAATCCGAAAACATAGATAATGATCCGTTATTACCCCCTCCCCCCCCCCTACCCCCCACCCCCTACCCAGATCAGAATAACAATCCCAACCACTTCTCACAACATTGCCCCCTATTTTGACTTTAACAACATAGGCATTTCATACGCGTGTAGTGAATTCATATCCATTCCAATTTTTATTTATTTTTCTGGTCATTAATGTATTAGGCCGAAATAAGATTCTCTGATCTGCATCTTTCTTTTTCACCCAGGTTTTTTTTTAGCTCCTAGACAATCTTAATCCCAATCTCTCGACTTCTAACCTTTCTTCGAGGCATCAGTTCAAACTACCATAATAACACCAGCAGCATTAATAATAAACAATTGCAAGCACCAAAAGAGCATGATGATGGTGATAATAATGATTGATGATGATGATGATGATGATGATGATGATGATGATGATGATGATGATGATGATGATGATGATGATGATGGTTGGATAAGGTAAAGGACGACATGAAAGAACTGGGCCTGGAGGAAGATGATGCTCTGAAACGAGATGCATGGAGATGTGGCATTCATTGTGGCAACTTTGCAAAATGACGGTAAGCTGATAATGAAATAAAACTCAAAACAATTTAACCCTATTTTCATACTAAAATAGAAAGTCCTATTTCCTGATTTGGGGTCCATTTGGCCCCCCTGACTTGCAAAAAGAAAAATACTAGAAAGTCCTATTTTCTTATTTGGGGGCCATTTGACCCCCATGATTTTACTATGGAAAATTCAGTTAAAATAATATTTTCTCATTAAATGTATGGGGTTAAAACATGTTGTTGTTTTTGTTGTGACATCATGCATCTATTTATTTAGTGACATAGTCGTGTCAATACGATCCACAACTTACTGGTAGATGGCATCTACAATAATTGACTAAGTTAATTTTGTTTCCTGTTTGCTGTCCAATATGATGAGCGCCAGTTTCAGTTACCTACTTTTTCATCAACTCTAATCAAGAAACATCCAAGTAAGTACTAACTGAAGATGAGTCTTATACTTATCCTATGAAATAAAAATGAATTGATAGTAGATCTATCATTAATTTTCTGATTGTAGTACTAGCAAGAATGAATCGCCAAATATGAAATGATGAAACAATACTGGATAAATGAAAGTGTTAATATTCAATTTAATGTTTCTTACAATACTTGCCTTACTTGCTTATCTTTTCTTATTGTGTGTACCCTACCTTAACATAACATATAACATATGGTGGAGGGAGACATAGGATAAAATCCTTTGAATACCCTTAATATTAAATTGATTGAAAGATTACAATAATGATACACGTGGTAAAGATAGTATAACAACTTAAATGCACTCATGTATGTGTGATGTACAAACATATATCTTTAACCTTGACATGCAAAGCACACACACACACACACATACACTCATACATCCAAACATATAGAAGATGGACATAATAAGGTAACAATGCATGATATTTGCATACAAGATTGAAAGGCATGTCAACAGCAGTGCAAACAAGTATCATTCGTCATATATAATTCCTTCCCACATATTTGTTTGTAACTTCTTATAGAGCAGTAAAGTTAGGTGCCCCAAACGTATACAAAGGTCGAGAAGCACGTGGCAAACCACATGTTCCTGTCTTGACAGCTCACGTTCCAATGTAAATAATAGAAAAAAATAACCTTTAAAATTTGGCTGTTAGGTGGCAAAAGAAACACATATTCATAAATACTCGATCATGCATCAAATAATGTCTAGATATGGATATTTTATGGAACAAAAGGTAAAATTTTCTAAAATTTATCAAAAGTTACAGTCTATCTATTTTTAGACCAGAGCAAATTATTGCGCTGGTGTGAACAAAACGAGAATTATTCGGAGCCTGATTTTCAGAATAATTTAGCCTTATATTATTATTTCTGCAACTGTTAGATTTTATGTAAACATATTTTCAATAGTGAAAGTGTATTGCCTACAACTCAAACTACAAAATTGGGAGACCTATATTGTGCGTAAATTATTCCGGTCCCTAACGGAAATCACTAGCAACTTGTTATTGTTTACGTTTGGGGCACCTAACTTTACTGCTCTATATGAAAAGTGATTTATTTTCTAGTACCGTTTTTCAATATCTAGGTGAACTAAATTGATAGCTTGAATGACTACGTTATATCTCAGCCATAGTGTCATGAATTTGCTAACTAAATGGTTTGTATGTTGTTTTTTTTTAAAATTAGCCATCCGTTGTGTGGTCTAAATTATGCTGCACTGGGCCTAATAAAAATTATTATTATTATTATTATTATTATTATTATTATTATTATTATTATTATTATTATTATTATTATTATTATTATTATTATTATTATTTATTATTATTATTGAAAATTGTGAAATGATATGAAAGAAAGAGCTTCCTTTGTTGAAATCTTTAGTATTTTTTTCTCTAGGCTAGGGCTATTGGTCAGTACTGACCAATAGGTGCCAGCGCCTGAGTACTAAATAAGAGGTACCACCGGCAATTGATCAGTACTGTCGAACACAGGGCCTGTTCGTCAGTGCTGACAAAGACCTTTTCGAACTTATTCGTCACTACTGGATTATTTCATTAGTAATAAAATTATATAAAAAATCCCAGGCCAACTTATCCCATGACTGTTTGTTACACTTAGACAAATTTGATTTAAGTTTAACGTGTGGGGCAACGGAATGACTCTCGTTGTTTTATGCCGCCATAAGATTCTTGTTATTTTATGTTGTCCATTCTATTTATATATTAGTTTCTTTTTTTGTTATGTTTTTTAAAAATAGTTTTTCGTTTCTTTTGTTTTCTTTGTTTTTGTTCGCTCATTCAGCCCACGCCAGCTTGTTGTTGGTTTCAGTTCTAAATTCATAATCACAACCGTGACGACCCAAGAAAGAGCAGATTTATTATTTTATGACATTATTGTCAATTATTCTAATACTGGTATAGGCATGTCTCGAAAATTTCCCACAATCGTCTATTTGGAATGAATAGAATTATTATAAAAGGATCCGCGAGGAGTGTAGATTTTGAATCTTTACATAAGAGATAGGGAACATAATGACAATCGTTCAAGCGTAAGAAAAACATCATGTTTGAAAGTCATGAAAATTTGTTACTTATTTCCTCTAAACTGTGTCATGTCGGGCTGATTGAAAATGTTCAAAATTGATTTTATGCACAAAATCTATTAAACTTGTGTTGAGTTTTTGTGTTTTATTAAAGAGAATGATCAACATTTGTTAAACTGACAAAATCTATAATTTCACAAGTAATGACCAATCGTTTTACTGTTAAATCCATTTTGCTATTTAGTTAATTCAGATATAATACTGTTTGGAAGTTATAGGTGACATATGTTGTGAAAAGACTTCCCAGAATATCGATGGTTGCGGTTTGGATACGATAATATCTTGTATAGTTTGGAGGGCAGAACGACTTGGATACAAAATCGTTTGGGAATGTTATGAATTGGGTTCCGCGAATATAGATTGTTATGGTTTGCAGACGACATAATAATAACGATAATAATATCACACAGTTTTGAGGGCATGGCGACCTGCATATCGCTCGAACATCCTGGTTTATACACGTCTTCATTTATCATTGACGTCAGTACCACAGATTTTCCACAAACGGGAGCGACAGACAAGCTTTTAGTTTACTATATTTTGGGCAATTGACGTTAGGATTGAATTAATTGACTTTGTCTTGGAAACAAGATTGTTGTAACTAAGACCAGAGATTTTGATCTGGATAAATTAGAATCAAAGCATTGGTAAGACGAGATAGACTGTTTGTTATGAGTTACAGTTCTTGAATCAAGTTCTAAAAGTCATACTGTATGATACGGGTCAATAAGCCGGGGTTGATCCTAGATTCTATGACGTGAGATGAACTAGTAACAATCATTATTCTTAAAGTTTACCCACTGTCTAAGACACAAGTTGAGATAAAAGCCACTTAATGCAAGACAATAAACGTTCAAGGTTACTCATAGTTTTGTGTGTTGGTCCGTTATATTTCCGGATGGCAATGTTGTGAGCTTCTTAGCCAATCACACAGCATCTATTCCCGTCCCCAACATTTGCTCTCTTCATCATCACCACAACTACATCATCATTAGAGGAAACACAGGTGTGATATCAAAAAACTGGTTCCGATCTCAATGGAAGTGTAAAACCACTCTTCCGGAGGACTGGATACCTTGTGTAATTCATCTTCTGGTTTCAGATTGATGGGATCTTATTTTCTAGTCTAAATAAATGCTGGTCGTCTTCTGTACTTCTCATTACTGCCTCCACCACCAATATATATTTCAACCACATATTATCACTACCATACGATAGGTGGATATTCGTTTAGCACAGGGACCAACTCCCCCTCTCCTTCCATTTCCATCAGTGCATCCTAAAATCTTGACAGAAAGTGTTCCCATAGGCCAGATTTAAATCTTTCGCGCCAGAAAAACAATTGACAAAAGATGATAGATGTTGAGTGGATTTTAACATGAGAGA
>NC_088365.1:3678458-3685958 GCF_034508935.2 Berghia stephanieae
TGGAGAACTCTCCAACTTTGGAGCCCGACTTGTCGCTGGTCATCAGAGATCTGTCCAGCATCCCGTAGACTCCCTGTGGTGGGGTGATTGGAATACGTGTCCGTCCAGGCACAATGTCGTACAACTTCAATCTGTAGGGGAGAAAAAAACAATGATATTCTTTTGTTTGTTTGTTGTTAACTCTCTTCTTACCAACCATTTTCAGGATTATCCCCATAACTTCGCACAAAACTAACACAAAAATATATTTGTTATCACTCAAACACAATAGTAGTAAGTTCTTGTGATAAATAATTTCTTTAGCAAAACATGCTCTTCGACAAACTGTTCATTTTCCTTAAAGTTTATGATGTACAAAAGAAATTTGAATAAGAAAAATGTTGGTTTATCGTAACGAATGTGACGATTTTCCTATAGTTGGTAAGGAGAGGGTTAAAGTTTTACGGCGCTTACAACACATTTAGATCATATCAGCGCCAGTTAAAAAAAAGTTGGATAGGAAAAACATTTTAGATGTATAATTAAAAAGGACTTCAGGAAAAAGTAAGATAAAGGGGAATAGGTCCAAGTAGGGAACAGATGTAGATTTCCAGAGAACACTATCAGTGTACTTAGTTTGAGGTTACCTAAATGTTTCACCCAGACACCAGCACAAGATCCCACTAAGAGGATTACACTCAAATGTTTACAAATCATATGTTAAAGATACCCCCCCCCCCCAGTAAACAGAGAGATGATTTAGAAGGAAAAAGATATCATCTACCAAACTATGACTATACATTCAGGTGTTTCCCTCCCAGCCAAGGACTCCTTCCAGGGTCCGGACAAAACTTAGTAATCTCATTCTTAGACAAATAAGAAAGCAATTGGAAAACAGATACAGGGGGATAGAATACACAGCAAGTCCTCACTGCCCACTATGGGAGGTTGGGAACCCCACCCAGTGATAATTTTTAGTCTTCCGGGTTATCAAAAGTGAGATACAACATGCTATCATTTCACGTTGTTCAAATGGCTTCATTCGGCCAGTTTCACGAATTATCTCAGCAGACCATAGAAATAATAAATAAAATAAAATAGACAAAAGTCCCTTTATTCATCCCATAGGGGAAATTTGGTTCTAGAGTCTATTACAAGGGAAGACTGGAATAACCAAGGCGTCCGCCGCAGTGTAGCGCCGCAAATTGAGGTAGGGCGAGGTGACTTGCTCAACGCCACACAGAGCAGCTGCGGGTGATCGTAACAAGATTTCAATTACCCCCAAAGTCGTCTATTACTGCAGTTAAATTTTTGTACAAGAACTCTTATTCTATCAGTCTCTGTCTATAGCCATGTAGGTTCTCAGTTATATGTGAGCCGATTGGGTTATGTATGTCAAGTGTCTTACACAAGGAAACAATGCAATCAACCAGCTCTTCAATGATCCCATTTATTATCGCTCAATTTCTAAACCATACAACTCGTTTTTTCGTTTGTTTTTATTTTATTATTTCTTCTTGTTTTGCTTTTGTTATATTTTTCTGGGTTTTTTTTCATTTATTTTCTTTTCTTTTCTGATTATTGTATTTGTTTTTGTGTGTGCGCGCGCGTATGTGTGTTTGTGTGTGTGTGTTTGTGTGTGTGTGTGTGTGTGTGTGTGTGTTTTTGTTGTTTTTCAAAAAAAAAATATTTTACTTTCAAGAAATTAAACCCGTTGTCTAGAATAAACTCGATTTTCATAAACTGAACTTAAAATTATTTATTTTTAGCATTTAACCCGACATAAACTGTGTTGAGGCAACAGGTCATATCGTCACCATTGTGTCCAATCAAGCTCAGATCATGGGATGGAAATGTAACCAAAATTTAACATCACTGTCATGAGGACAATATTCATAGATAGAACGAAGTTGACGTCACTTAAGTCTTTGTTATTGTTATTTGCCATCCAATTTTATGATAAATTATCACGAAACTGTATTAACCAGACTATAAACGTTCAAGGTTACACTCAGTTTTGTGTGTTGGTCCGCTATATTTCCGGATGGCATTGTTGTGAGTTTCTTAGCCGAGCGCATACTATCTATAATATACCATGAAAAGTGTGTTGTATCTTATCATTGCATGGGGCTACACACCTGCACAGACATAGGGACAATTAAGCCATTAATTAAGCTATACTAGAATAGCGTTATTCGTTTACTGTTTGCAGGTTTTACTCGAGCAATACCCCTTGCAAACTCGCAAACAACGAATAACTTTTGACAATGATTTTGTAGAGGCAATGCAAACGCTTCGAACGCTACCAAATCATTTAAAAGATACCAAGAACTTGTCTAGAGGTTCCGACAGCTTAGATGATAAAAAACTTCCTTCTCAAGTAAAGGAATTGCTGTCGGATCTAGGCGCAGTTGATATTTTTTCCCGAACCCCTTGTCCACCCAGCTGTGATTTGGTAGCTTGGTCTGCCAATTATGGCGGAAAGTACTTTGAGTTAGACTAGCGTCTTATCTAGTTAGTTGGTAGCTAGCAACTTCTCCTGCCCATTTAACGATTCTGAAACTGGGTTAAACTCCGACTCCATGGGCCGTGTGGCTCTGAAGAGCTGTTCAGGAGGTGTGAGCGAGAGAATTATTTGACAAAAAAGCAGCCATTGTGTTTTGAAATTTTGTTCTAAACAGAAAGTTAGATTCAAACAAAATGGTTTTTAAAACTTGAGCTTTTAAATAGCGCAATATCCACTAAGCGTGCTCAAAGCGCTTTACAAGGGGTCCCGTTGTGCCGGAGAGAGAACTTAGATCCATGGTCAAGATCTCTTCAGGTTCCTCGCTGTAGATCGTCTTTAGTGAGAAACTTTTTAGCCAGTCGGCACCCGTCTTTGAACCAACTGCCTTCATCCTCAAAAAATGTCCGACATTGAAAACTTTAAAAAGAAACTTAAAAACATCTCTTTAGAAAATCATTTGATGTGTTAACTTTCTATTAGGCCTACATGTTATAGATATCCTAAATTTTCATCTTGTAGCACAGCGCGTGGTAATTAAATTACAAATTGATTATGCTATCCAATATGATAGATTTATGTTTAAACTATCAATTTATTGTTGTGTTTATAATTGTAAAGGTTCTGCCTATCACATATATGTTCTTTAATTAAGCACTCTAAACATTGATTATATAGCATATATTCATTCATTTTATATTATTATTATTATTATTATTATTTATTATTATTATTATTTAATTATATTATTATTATTATTATCATTATTATTATTCCCTTACCAACAGCAACACGTAGAACGAGATATGACGCCCGTTCGGCGACATAACATTTTTTACGACATAGACAGCTCTTAACGACCAGGTACTCATTTTATACCTGAGTACGGTGAGACAATGTGAGTAAAGAGCCTTTTCTAAGGACTCAACTATGCACCGAGCTCGAACCCAGAACCTTACGATCCGAAAGCGAATGTCATGTACAAGACCACATAGCCGCACAGGTTTATAAAGATAAAGGTTTATAAAGATAAAGGTTTATAAAGATAAAGGTTTATAAAGATAAAGGTTTATAAAGATAAAGGTTTATAAAGATAAAGGTTTATAAAGATAAAGGTTTATAAAGATAAAGCAGTATCCACTACCAAATCAGTGTTAGCCGATGGATAGAGACAAATCTGTTATTCAACATCAAATCCCTGCTTGATGACGTTCGATAATTCGTTTGTGTTTGCAAACGCAGAGATGCAACCATGTAAACGTTATTTGAATAAGTGGACCGTCCGTCCGTCCGTCCGTCCGCCCGTAGGTCTTTGTTAACCCTACTACAAGTATATATTATACTTATTCGTAACACACATCTCGTCGGCATGATTAATCACCTGTTAAGTTCACTTCGAAATGTTTCGGACAAGGAAGAATGCATCATTTACAGTCATGCCTTGTTAAACCGAACCGGTTTATTTCGGTTGTCCTCCAAATACGAACACATTATGAGTTCGGGACGGATTTTTTAAAATTCCTCATTTAAAGCTTAATTATTACAGCTAAACAGTTGTAATATATAGCACCTGATAGTGGTCATGTCTCGTGTACTACGCGTTGCTGTTTCTATGTTTTCAGCTTTCAATCCTTTGTATAGTGCATTTTGCAGAATCATTAGATATCTATTGTAGCTCGTGTTTTTTTTTTTTCTTCTTTTAAAGTGTCACGGCTATTCCCAACCAATTGAATATGCTAAACTAATAAAGTTGATATATCGTAACAGGTTCTGATATGTAATTTGAAAATCATCATTTTTATCAATACCATACAACACTGTTATGATATACATACACACACACACACACACACACACACATATATATCATCCCTCTCTCTCTCTCTTTCTCTCGCTCTCCCCCTCTCTCTCTCTCTCTCTCTCTCTCTCTCTCCCCCTCTCCCATTTATCCCTTCGTCTTTCCCTTGTGCCGCCTCTTCTTGTATCCACATCCAACACCTTCTCCATACATTTAGATTGTTTCCACATTTGACAAAATGTGATTATTTTGTAACCTTAACTTTTTATGTTTTGCTGTATGTCTCCTGACAAAGGCCAAGGGCCGAAACGTCAATCTTTTACAGTGTAATAATAATTAAAATTACTAGTGAAAAAGTGAGAATGAAAAGACTTCGTACTGAAATAGTACCAGCATTGGGAGTTCCGTGAGCAAACCCTTTGTCAGCAAACGACGAAAGGATTGCACCCAAATCGTCCATCATTGTTTTGTTTGCACTGGTTCAGTCCGAAGGTTTTCTATTATGTGCTGCTATAATGTGTACTTATTGTGGTATGACACTCGCATTCGGATCAGATGGTCCTGGGTTCGAGCCTCGCTCGGCGCATAGTTGAGTCCTTGGGAAAGACTCTTTACTCACATTATCTCACCGTACTCACTTGAAAAATGAGTACGTCATCGTTAACAGCGTTGTCTCTGTCCGAAAACAAAAAATTATATTATCGCCTAACAGGCGTCATGTCTCGTTCTTTATGTTAGGCGTTGCTTTTGGCCTGGGTCCTATTGTAAAGTGCTTTGAGCACGTTTCGTGGACATTGCGCTATATAAAACCTCAATTTTTTTTCTTCTAATATATTGCATCTTTTCGTTTGTATAAATTTACGATCCCCGGGGCTTTGAGCTTTTCCTTTAACAACGAATTAAAACCATCTCACCGGTCAGTGTGCCTTGCATTGGAGGAGATGCTCAGATGCAAGAAGTGGATGTACAGTCTCCTTCCCTCGGCTGCCATGAGATCCACGCTGCAATGGAAGTAGTCAGACCCCCTCTCAGCCTGGAGGACCTCCGATGGGGTCAAGGCGACCACCATACTGGCTGTCACCGTCACCGTCTCTGAGCAGTAGTTGGTCATGTACTTGAAGTGGGTCTTGGCCGTGCATTCTGAGAAAGGTGAAATAATAATAATAATAATTAATAATAATAATATATAATAATAATAATAATAATAATAATAATAATAATAAATATAGATGATGATAATGATATAATAATGATGATATAATAATAATAATAATAATAATAATAATAATAATAATAATAATAATAATAATAATAATAATTAATGATAATTGATGATAATTAAAATAATAATAATATAATAATAATAATAATAATAATAATAATAATAATAATAATAATAATAATATTAATAATAATAATAATAATAATAATAATAATAATAATAATAATAATAATAATAATAATATATAATAATAATAATATATAATATAATAATAATAATAATGTCTAACTAAACACACAGCTTCTGTCCCTCAACTCTTCCCACCTTTGTCTCCCTCCCTCCTTCAATGTAAAATCGCGGAGACTTTGGAAACTTCCCATACATTTAAAATATTCTCGAACGTATTCATGTGAATAAATACATACGTCATCATAATCTGCATTATTCTAGAAACCTCTAAAAAAAAATAAAAGAAAAATTAAACGCATTATTGACATATTCAAGTGGAATTTTTAATTTTGTATATGTGAAAAGATAGAAAATGTCTATTTCACAGCTGATTAGTTTCCAGTTTAAATCAGTCCTCATAGCATACCTCTCCTTCAAAGGAGATTACAAAATTTATTAAAAACTCATTCAAGAAAAGGATTGAGAAGAAAGCTGTTTATGACATCGGCACACACAAAGTCCTTGAAGTGCCGATTATTATAACGAGTTCTATAATATGTCATTTAATTTAAAATTCATTGACACATTTGTCTATTTAAACGGGTTTTTTATTGATCGATTTTAACGGAAAAAAAGGGAAAAATAAAAATAAAATAGAAAAAGAAAAATTGGAATCGACGTGCTCTTATTTAGAGGTCTGATAACCTAACGCAATAATGGGCCTGATTTAACATTGTGTTATATATATTATATATATATATATATATATATATATATATATATATATATATATATATATATAATGGACAATATTTTGCTTTGGGTTGAGAGTATTGCCATCACAACAATAAGCCCAAAACAATTTGGGTGATCAGACCTGTAAAGAAGTATACGTCGATGGGAGTTTTTATAAATAAGGAGAAAAAAAAAAGATTTTTTAAAAGTCAAACAATCTCTCCAGATACATCAACTTTATGTTCTTATTAATAATTAAACAAAGAACATTGTGAGGTGCAAAATAAATCTGATTAAGAAATAATGTATATTGTGTTGTAACAAATGTGACGATTTTGCTGTAGGTGGTAAGGAGAGGGTTAAAACATCAATTTTTCTGCTGGGTAAGCTTGCCATTTTGGGAAAATACTAAAAATGATTGGTAAGGAGAGAGTTAAGTTTTTTGGTTTTTTTTCATCACCACCACCAAAAATCAAATGTCACATCCTCAGTCTCTACAACCCCCCCCCCAAAAAAAAAAAAAAAACAAAAAAAAAACAAAAAAAAAAACCCAACAAAACATGAGCTTTTATATAGCGCAATATCCACTAAACGTGCTCAAAGCGCTTTACAAATGGTCCCTGACCAACAGCAACACGTAACATGTAGAACGAGACATGACGCCTAACAGGCGATATTAAAAATTTTTTTTTTCTGATAGAGACAATGCTGTTAACGGCCATGTACTCATTTTACACCTGATGAGTACGGTGAGAGAATGTGAGTAAAGAGCCTTTTCCGAGGACTCAAATATGTGCCGAGCGAGGATCGAACCCAGGACCTTCCGATCCGAGAGCTAGTGTCATACCACTAGACCACATAGCCGCACAAAGAGTCAAACCCCGTGTAGGATAACAGGACTAAAAACTATTGTTACTGTTGTTTGCTGTTGTTACTGTCGTTATTATTATTGTTGTTGTCGTTGTTATTATCATTATTGTTGTTGTTGTTATTGTTGTTGTTGATGTTGTTGTCGTAGATTCGTTTTGTTTCTAAAGTACTCTATTTTCTCAAAACGTTTTATGTCTTTGAGGGGTAGATGCTAAAAATTGAATT
>NC_088365.1:3690958-3695958 GCF_034508935.2 Berghia stephanieae
AGTACCTTTGCAGAGGTCCGTCCCTCTGACAATCGCACTCACGATCTTTTGACTTTCGATTCAGATACCGAACCGGTCAACCAGTAAACTGATGTACTCTGGAAATACAACGTATTTAAAAATTTGGCCAGAAAATTCCTCCATCAAATATCGATCGATTTAAATGACCCTCATCTTGGGAAAAAAACTCTCAAACCTGGGACTGAAAGAAGACCACGCGAGGTCCCAGGTTTGAGAGATCTTGCCAAGATGAGGGTTATTTAAATCGATGGATATTTGAAGGACGAAATTTCTGGCCAAATTTTTAAATACGTTGTATTTCCAGAGTACAGCAGTTAACTGGTTTACCGTACAGCTTTGTAAACGTGGAAAATTCATGTGAAATGCCCAGGGGACAACATCAAGATTGTCACCACTATCTATCACTGTCATCGAGGCTGTTGTCATCACTTTTGACTATCATGGACACTCGCTCCACACTTAATCGCACATCGGATAAATGCATACTCCGCCTTTATGCAACAATTACTCAAACGATTTTTTTTTCTTTTCTATTTATACCACTAATCCTCTTAATCGCACATTCCGTTTAATCGACACATATCCCCGAAGGTGAGCGATTAAGCAGAGTCAACTGAACTAGCCTTCAGGTAACAGTAACACAATAAATCTATAACAGTTGCTAAGGATTGCGGCTCTTTAGTAAAGGATAAAATCACCATAACCGACAGTATTTTATTATTGTTTTGAGAATATCATTATCCCAAGAGGAAATCTTTATATCACGTAAATCGTTTGCAAGCCATGGAATATATAAAAAAATAGATTTGATATATTCAGCTGTTGAAGCATTAATAATTCTTTAATACGATACCCCTGAGTCATTGTGTCAGTCAGTCAATCCTTGATAGTTCTAACATTGTTTTCTATAGATCTATATGCTAAGTAGAATTTTCTTTTAAAATATGCATTTTACCAACATTAAAATAAAAAGAAATAATATACAGAGAGCACAAAATATTCTTTGATTCAATTCAATGTGTAAATATTTTGATATCACCACTTTCAAGTTTGATACAAATGCCGCCAACACAAATAAATACCTTTCGCTATTCATGTTTTCAAAATATATTGCGGTTGACGTAACAATTCTGTCATTGTTTTCTTTTTTTAAAAATAGTTTTTATAATTATTTGACTTCCATTTTTTTCTGCCACCCAGAAATCTTCGTTGATTTTATGTTCTATCGTAAGTGTCGTTTGGTCACTTTCATCATATATTAAAAATTGAGCTTTTATATAGGGCAATATCCACTAAATGTGCTCAAAGCGCTTTACAAACCAACAGCAACACGTAACATGTAGAAAGAGACATGACGCCTGATAGGCGATATTACAATTATTCGACACAAGACAACGCTGTTGTCGGCGAGGTACTCATTTTATACGTGAGTATGGTGAGAGAATGTGAGTAAAGAGTCTTTTCCAAGGACTCAACTATGCGCCGAGCGAGGCTCGAATCCAGGAAGTTCCGATCCGAAAGCGAGTGTCATACCACAAGACCACATAACCGCACAATATATACTATGTATATATATATATATATATATATATATATATATATAATATAATATATATTAGAATATATATATATATATATATGATATATATAAATATATATGTTCGCGAGAAATGTATATATAATATGGATCAACATGGCTGAAACACATATTGGCAGAAATGTTTTTAAAAGGTAGATTACATATATATATATATATAAATATATATATATATATATATATTATATATGTATATATATATATATAAATGTTATATATTGCGTATGTATTTTTATAAAACAACTAGAAATAACTAGTTGTCTTGAGCAGATCAATCATGATTTTAGCATATTCGATAGTTTCTAAAATCCTTCATTACTATTAACTGTATCAATATTTTTTTTTCACGGATATGATAGTTGTCACGATAATACTTAAAATCAACGACAAAAATGTGCCCATTTCTCACAACATTCCAACTAAACCGATTACTTTACAAGCGGTTATCGTACGTTAGATACGATTGTGTTTGGATTCGGTTGCAAAATTTACATTTGTCATCCATCGCTCCAGTCTTGTATTCCTGGTATTGTATCGGAGAGTAAATTATGTGCTGAAAACTTAATTATTCGTAGACAAGTCGATATCATGAAATATGCGTTAAGACTAATTTTCCTATACTTTTTTAGGCAAATGACCGCAATTCATTTCTCATAAAGTTATAAAAAGCAAAAAATGAAATAACAACAAAAAAAAAGCAAAGAAAAAAAAAAGAAACCCCCAAAGTAATAATAATGATAATAATAATAATAATAATATAATAATAATAATAATAATAATAATAATAATGATGATATGATGATGATGATGATGATGATGATGATGATGATGATGATGATAATAATAATAATAATAATTATAATTAAAAACAAGAAAAACAAGAAAGACTGAATTAAACGGAAAAAATATATTTAAAAAAAAAAAATAAATAAAAATTACCAAAAAAACAAACAAACATTAAGATCGCGTCCCCCGTCCCCCCACCCCCAAATAAAATAAGATATAACAAACAAACAAACAAAACAAAAACGGCAAATAAAAGGAAATACAAGGCATTAAAAAAAACAACCAAAAACGAAACAAAATAAAACATACTCAGGTTATAAACAAAAAAGGGTGGCAAGTAATTTGCTTTTGTCCGTTAAGCGTTTCAACTTCGGGTCCATGGCCCTTATGACTCTTAATTACTACAAAGATTGAGTTTGGAGAAAATTGAAATACATAGACATAATGTGCTCTCAGATTGCATCTTTATGACCTCTCTCAATCTAGGTAACCCAGTTATCTACGTCCCCTCTTCGGCCAGTCTCTATAACCTTGTTACACAGGACAACCGCTATTATTATTACGGTCGCTAATACCCACAGGGCCAATACGAGTCGTTGTACTGTGTAACCCCATCTCTAACCTTGCACAATTTATATGAATGTCGTCCTAACGAAGGCCCAGTTTAGAAACGTATTACCTCAATTATAGAGTGATAAACCAGCATTCTTCTAATACCTGTTTCCTTTCCAACTTAGCCCCCGCATAGTATCAATTGTGCTATGCTTTCCAACTAATTTCGGAGTTGTTGATGACCATTTAAGTTTACAACTGTGTATAGCCGTATATAGTGTATATACATTGTGGATTTTGTAATGTTGTAGTGTATGCAACTCGCCTTTCGACTTGTTGGGCTCTGGTTTGAGTCTTACTCTATGAGGCGCAAAGTTGAGGGAGGGGTGGGGGGAGACAGCTTTTTGCCCACATTTTTTGCCGTACTCAGGTGTAAAATGAGTACAGATCAACAAATGTGTTGTCTCTGTCAAAACGAACAATTTTAACATTGCTTATAATAAGCATCATGTGGTTTTATTCTCATACCCCAGTCTTTTGTCCTTATTGCCCGTGTGGAACCGACCATGAAACTACTTTACATGTGCTTATGGATTGCCCATTATACAACGAGCAACGTTCGAACCACTGGGTCACCCCTACAACACTCAACACAAAGCTCTATGGCGAGGCTGAGGACCTAAAGCGGACCACAGACTTCATAGCAGATATCGGACTGCAGCCATAGATGTCCATCAGAGGAACGAAGAAGAAGAAGAAGATAAGCATCATGTCTTTGTCTTACATGTTAAATGTCGTTGGCTTGGGACCCCTTGTAAAGCGATGAAAGCACATTCAGCAGATATTGTCCGATATAAAAGTTCATGCTCAAGGTTTGAAATGTCTCCGAATTCAAGGCTTTCTCATTGCGAGTTCATAATACTCAAGTCTTAATAAGAAGTTATCGGAAAAATAATCACTTGCTTGACAAACAAAGGTACCTGCACCGACTGTGTACATTCGTCAGACTCTTGTCTTTAGGCTCTATGGTGGTCTTGCGGTATGACACTCGCCTTCGTCCCTCGTAGGGGCGGGGACCTACACTCTTCTAAGCTTGGTGAGAAGTTGCCAGGCTTTGATACCAGTAAGAAGAGACACTGGGTAGCTGCGAATCGGCTTCGGTCGAGGAGCTGCCTAACGGCAAGTGCGCTTCATCGGTGGGGTCTTTCTACCTGTTCAATATGTACTCGCTGTGGGCAAGAACCTGAGACGGCAGAGCATCTAGTCGAACGGTGTGTTGTGACGATGCTACCCGGCGGGTTTGCGACGGTGCACGAATGCGGACCAGACTTTGCTGATTGGGTCGATCGTCATAACATAGTAGTGTGAAAACCATAAGAGGCTGCTGCCTTCAGACTGGAACATCCTGAGATTGAGCCCCGCTCTGAGCGGCGCATAGTCGAGTCCTTGGAAAAGACCCTTTATTCACATTCTCTCACCGGGTGTAAAATGAGTATTGGTCGTTAACAGCTTTGACTCGGTCGGAAATAATACTGTAATATCACCTAACAGGCGTCATGTCTTGTTCTACATGTTACGTGTTGCTGTTAGCCAGGGGCCCTTTGTAAAGTGCTTTGAGTTCGTTGAGTTATTTTTAAAATTCTTTTCGCGCCTATACAATTCTCGATCTCGGACAAAGATCGGGCATCGTTCCGTAATTTTACGTCAAGTTCCTGTCACATCTTACATTGAAAAGTCTTGGATCTCAGCTAAGTGGTCAATATTTTACTTTAAGCTTAACTGATTTTGAAGGTTTAGCTGTTGTCAACAGAATTACCATATGCAAACGATCGAGCTATGGTTGTCACGTGATACGACAAGTAGGTAAGATCAAATTCTTTCTCATCGGTGGCCCGAACTCTCAAAACGGTGCTGTGAAGTGGTGATCTATTTGCTGAGAACTGAATTCATAGTAAAAGATTCGAGACTTGTTCTAAGTTTAAAGGCCTAATATGTATATATGTATAAGTAAAATAAATAAGGTTTCATTAACCTGTTCACTGCC
>NC_088365.1:3700958-3710958 GCF_034508935.2 Berghia stephanieae
TGCCATCGAGGTGTGGGCATTTTGACTTTGTTGCCATCGAGGTATGGGCATTTTGACTTTGTTGCCATCGAGGTGTGGGCATTTTGATTTTGTTGCCATCGAGGTGTGGGCATTTTGATTTTGTTGCCATCGAGGTGTGGGCATTTTGACTTTGTTGCCATCGAGGTGTGGGCATTTTGACTTTGTTGTCATCGAGGTGAGTGTGGCATTTTGACTTTTGTTGCCATCGAGGTGTGGGCATTTTGATTTTGTTGCCATCGAGGTGTGGGCATTTTGACTTTGTTGCCATCGAGGTGTGGGCATTTTGACTTTGTTGCCATCGAGGTGTGGGCATTTTGATTTTGTTGCCATCGAGGTGTGGGCATTTTGATTTTGTTGCCATCGAGGTGTGGGCATTTTGATTTTGTTGCCATCGAGGTGTGGCATTTGACTTTGTTGCCATCGAGGTGTGGGCATTTTGACTTTGTTGCCATCGAGGTTGGGCATTTTGACTTTGTTGCCATCGAGGTGTGGGCATTTTGACTTTGTTGCCATCGAGGTGTGGGCATTTTGACTTTGTTGCCATCGAGGTGTGGGCATTTTGACTTTGTTGCCATCGAGGTGTGGGCATTTTGACTTTGTTGCCATCGAGGTGTGGGCATTTTGACTTTGTTGCCATCGAGGTGTGGGCATTTTGACTTTGTTGCCATCGAGGTGTGGGCATTTTGACTTTGTTGCCATCGAGGTGTGGGCATTTTGACTTTGTTGCCATCGAGGTGTGGGCATTTTGACTTTGTTGCCATCGAGGTGTGGGCATTTTGACTTTGTTGCCATCGAGGTGTGGGCATTTTGACTTTGTTGCCATCGAGGTGTGGGCATTTTGACTTTGTTGCCATCGAGGTGTGGGCATTTGTTTGTGCACGAGTTGCATTTTGATTGTTCCATCGAGTGTGGCATTTTGATTGTTGCCATCGAGGTGTGGGCATTTTGATTTTGTTGCCATCGAGGTGTGGGCATTTTGATTTGTTGCCATCGAGGTGTGGGCATTTTGACTTTGTTGCCATCGAGGTGTGGGCATTTTGACTTTGTTGCCATCGAGGTGTGGCATTTTGATTTGTTGCCATCGAGGTGTGGGCATTTTGATTTGTTGCCATCGAGGTGTGGGCATTTTGATTTTGTTGCCATCGAGGTGTGGGCATTTTGATTTGTTGCCATCGAGTGTGGGCATTTTGATTGTGCCATCAGGTGTGCATTTACTTGTCATCGAGGTGTGGGCATTTTGATTTTGGCCGTACTCGGAAAAAATAAGTAAACACCTTTCCAAAATTTTGGCCAGAAAAAATGTCTGTCAGTTATCGATCGATTAAAATTATCCACATCTTGTCCAAAAAACAAAAACAAACAACAAAACAAACAAAAACAAAAAGAATTCAAACCTGGAACTTTACTGAAGTCTCAGGTTTGAGAATTTTTGACCAAATGAGAGTCATTTATTGATATTTAAACAAACGGATTAGTTTTTCGGCCAATTTTTTTTTTAAATATGTTTTTTCTTCTTTCTTCAAAGCACGACAGATTTGATCAGTGCTATACATGGCGTTTATGGGAAAATATCGGAACACTATTGAATTAACGAGTGGGATATTGGGTTTCGTGTTTAGGCTATGGGGGAAAATGAATACTGTTATGTTTTGAGGCAAAGGGCCTGGACATTCGATGCTTTTGATCCAATACAAATTAGCCTTTTCTAAAAAACAACTATTTATTCAGACATTCATATTCGAATACATGGACCCTTGCCTTTATTTAGAATAGGATCTTCACGTTAGTAAATATGTGTTTGCGTGTATGTGTGTGTTTTGTGTTTGTATGTATGTATGTGTGTGTATGTGTGTGTGTGATTGTGTGTGTGTGTGTGTGTGAGTATATGTGGGTACTCATATGCTTATTTTATTTAAAATAGACTAGTGATGTTGATTGAATTTAGTGAATGGATGTTGAATACAGTACGAATTTTAAAAAGCGTCGCTGAGCACTGACGAGGCAGTCGAGCTCTTTATTATATGAAACGTTATTGTTATTATTGTATGATGATTACTTATCATCATCATCATCATCATCATCATCATCATCATCATCATCATCATCATCATCATCATCATCATCATCACCATCATCATCATCATCATCATCATCATCATCATCATCATCATCATCATCATCATCACAATATATTTTGATCTTAGGTAACGAATTATGTACATCCTTCCCCACTGCTGCACGTAGAATAAATCGTGGTGTTACAGTATAGTAGTCGAGAACAATTTACCTTACTATATTATAGTTCTCCAACACACATTTTCTCTCTCTCTCTCTCTCTCTCTCTCTCTCTCTCTCTCTCTCTCTTTCTTTCTTCTTTCTTTATTTCTCTCTCTCTCTCTATCTTTTCTCCCTCTCTCCTTCACCTTCCCTCCCCCTCTGTCTACCTTCATCTCTCTCTCCCCCTCTCTCTGTCTCCCTTCCGCCATTTCTTTCTCTCTCTCTTTCTCTCTCTCTCTTTATCTCTCTCTCTTTCTTTCTTTCGTTCTCTATCTATCTTTCTTTCTCTCTCTCTATATATATATCTCCTATCTTTTCCCCTCTCTCCTTCTCTCTCCCTCCCCCTCTCTCCACCTTCATCTCTGTCTCCCTTCCACCACCTCTCTCTCTCTCTCTCTCTCTCTCTCTCTCTCTCTCTATATATATATATATATATATATATATATATATATATATATATATGTGTCTACATCAGTCATTTTATGTGGTCACCGTAATCCCAAGAATCTGTCTATACATCCCGCTACTGAGATAGTCATGCCACCTGTATGAAACTTTTTCATGAATATAGTATGTACTCCCAAATACTTTGTTTTGTTTTTTGTTTTTAAGGGTTTTACGGCGCTTGCAACACATTAAGGGTATATCAGCGCCAGTAAAAAGGAAGAAAATGGGAGAGTAGAAAATTCTAGAATTACAATTAAAGCACCCAAGAGAAAGGAAGACAAAGTGGAACTGGGAACAAATAGGGATCAGATGTAGATTCCAAGAGCATACCATCAATGTACTTAGTCTGGGATCACCTATAAGTCTCACCTCGACACAAGCACAAGATCCAACAAAGAGAAATACACTCAAATGCTTACATTTCAAGAACTTTGTAACAAAAATAGTAGACGGTTTGATGTCACGACTTTTCTTCCTTCCCTATATATATGGGGGGCTTATCATATCTCTTACGTTAAAATAGAATTTCCAACAAGAAATCAAAACAGGTAATATCAATAAAGAACAAAACAAAATCAAAAAAAAAAAAAAAGAACAAAAAAAAAAAACAAAACAAACAAACAAATAATAATGTTTTATACCAACAAAGCAAGTTATCCAACTTTCTCTCTCTCTCTCTCTCTCTTTCACTCACACAAACACACACAACACACTCTTTCCCTCTTTCTCTCTCTCTCTTTCTCTCTCTCTCTCTCTCTCTCTCGCTATCCAACTCTCCCTTTCTATCTCCCTCTATTACTCTCCCCCCTCCCAGTATCCCTCCCTCCCTTCTCTCTCTGTCTCTCTCTCTCTCTCTCTCTCTGTTTCCCTTTCCTCCTCGCTATCTCTCTCCTCCCCCCCTCCCCCCTCCCCTCCCCTGTCACGTTATTCCTTCTCATCTTAGCTCAATTACTGTAAGACTCTCGGTGTCATAAACCGATAAACCACGACGTCTAGGAATAATAATAATAATAATAGAACACAGATAGCTTTGTCAAAATACCGGCCATTCAATTCCAGACCGGGCACCGATTGCCGATCACCCACTGGACACCGGGGATCAGTCACGCTTCAGTGACTTTAATCTGTTTATTATAGAACCAAACTGTAAATCAGAAAACAAAATTCGATCACACGTCGAGTGTCCCTTCAAGCTGTACCTGTTTTGGCGGAATACCGAATACCGAATACCGAATACCTAATATCGAATACCCAAATACCCCGGGCGTGTCTTATTGTTGTGCTAAAACCATTATTAAATGCATGGATCATTAACGATCGACATTTAGGTTTTCCTTCTTCTATTTAATGACCAAATAAAAAAATGGTACCAAAAAAGTTACTCAGCGACAAATATATATATATATATATATATATATATATATATATATATATATATATATATATATATATATATTATTATTATTATTATTATTATTATTATTATTATTATTATTATTATTATTATTACCAACAGCTATACTGCCGTACTCTGGAGAAGAAAAAAAACCGGTTAAAAAATTTAGCCAGAAAACTCGTCCTTCAAATATCGATCGATTTAAATGCCTCTCATCTTGGCAAAAGCTCTCAAACCTGGGACTTCGCTATTTCTAAGAAAAATTCACGAATTTTTGGGCTGCAGAGCGAAAGAAGCCACCTAAATTTAATAGAAGGAATGAAGTTCACGTCACTCAGCTCTTTGTTATTAGTTTTAGACAGCCTGTTAGTGATTAGTTCTCACTAAATTCTATCAATCAGATAATAGATGTTAAAGTTACACACAGTTTTGTGTGTTGGAAAAGTTTAATCTGGCTGGCAGCTGCTGCGCGTATTTTAACAAAACGCATAGCACCAATACATCAAGTCGAAATTAAAATATGGCAATAAATCACATTGTGTAGGGACTTTGAAACTTTATTCAATATTGTTAAGGGTAAATCCAATTTTGCGAAGGGTAAATCCAATTTTGCGGAGGGTAAATCCAATTTTGCGGAGGGTAAATCCAATCTTGCTTAGGGTAAATAGGTCACTTTCAAAGGGAGATTTCGAGACAAAAATTATTAATTTTTCAAATATTTTTTAAAATTTATTTATTCTTTAAATTTATTTATTTATTATTGTTTTTAAATCGCTTTGAGGTTTCGACAAAAGACGCTATATAAACATGCTTATCATTATTAACTATATTCCCCATGAAAACTACGAATTAAAAAAAAAAAATTCAAGTAGGTGGGTCTGAATTCATGTGAAAATATGAATCATTTACTCAAACACTACTTGACATTATGAAAATTCTTCATCTAAATTCGTATATTCAGACAAGTTTTCTCGACTATAATAATAAGTGAGTTAGACTAAATATTTATCGCAAAATAATCTGACAAATTTGTATATTCAGACACGTTTTCCAGACTATATAATATATAATATAATAAGTGAGTTAGACTAAATATTAATCTCAAAACAATCTGACAAATTTGTATATTCAGACACGTTTTCCAGACTATATAATATATAATATAATAAGTGAGTTAGACTAAATATTAATCTCAAAACCATCTGACAAATTTTTATATTCAGACACTTTTCTCGACTATATAATATAATATAATAAGTGAGTTAGACTAAATATTAATCGCAAAATAATCTGACAAATTCTTAAATTATTCATACGCAGTTTTTCGACTATATAATATAATAAGTGAGTTAGACTAAATATTTATCGCAAAATAATCTGACAAATTTGTATATTCAGACACGTTTTCCAGACTATATAATATATAATATAATAAGTGAGTTAGACTAAATATTAATCTCAAAATAATCTGACAAATTTGTATATTCAGACACGTTTTCCAGACTATATAATATATAATATAATAAGTGAGTTAGACTAAATATTAATCTCAAAATAATCTGACAAATTTGTATATTCAGACACGTTTTCTAGACTATATAATATAATACGTGAGTTAGACTAAATATCAATCTCAAAATAATTTGACAAATTTGTATATTCAGACACGTTTTCCAGACTATATAATATATAATATAATAAGTGAGTTAAACTAAATATTAATCTCAAAACAATCTGACAAATTTGTATATTCAGACACGTTTTCCAGACTATATAATATATAATATAATAAGTGAGTTAGACTAAATATTAATCTCAAAACAATCTGACAAATTTGTATATTCAGACACGTTTTCCAGACTATATAATATATAATATAATAAGTGAGTGAGACTAAATATTAATCTCAAAACAATCTGACAAATTTGTATATTCAGACACGTTTTCCAGACTATATAATATATAATATAATAAGTGAGTTAGACTAAATATTAATCTCAAAACAATCTGACAAATTTGTATATTCAGACACGTTTTCCAGACTATATAATATATAATATAATAAGTGAGTGAGACTAAATATTAATCTCAAAACAATCTGACAAATTTGTATATTCAGACACGTTTTCCAGACTATATAATATATAATATAATAAGTGAGTTAGACTAAATATTAATCTCAAAACAATCTGACAAATTTGTATATTCAGACACGTTTTCCAGACTATATAATATATAATATAATAAGTGAGTTAGACTAAATATTAATCTCAAAACAATCTGACAAATTTGTATATTCAGACACGTTTTCCAGACTATATAATATAATATAATATAATAAGTGAGTTAGACTAAATATTAATCTCAAAACAATCTGACAAATTTGTATATTCAGACACGTTTTCCAGACTATATAATATAATAAGTGAGTTAGACTAAATATTAATCGCAAAACAATCTGACAAATTTGTATATTCAGACACGTTTTCCAGACTATATAATATAATAAGTGAGTTAGACTAAATATTAATCGCAAAACAATCTGACAAATTTGTATATTCAGACACTTTTCTCGACTATATAATATAATAAGTGAGTTAGATTAAATATTAATCGCAAAATAATCGGTCACCCCATTGCGAAATTCACGCATCATTTGTCACAATGTAAAACTCACCGTCGGTCATGAAGACTCGATTTAGCAGTAGGATGAACATCGATTAAATTCAGTTCAAAAAGGGTTGAAGTATGCGGTTATGCGATCCTATGCGATCACTCGCCTTCGAAAGGGAAGGTTCAAGGTTCGAGTCTCGCTCTGAGCGGCGCATAATAGAGTCCTTTGTAAAGGCTCTTTACTCACATTCTCTCTCGTCGTACTTTGGTGTAAAACGAGTACCTAGCCGTTAACAGCGTTGTCTCTGTCAAAAAAATAAAAATATTCACCTGGCCTTTAACACGTCTCGTCCTACATGTTATGTGCTGCTGTTGGCTCGGGACCCTTTGTAAAGCCTATAAGCACGTTTAATTGATATTGCCCTATAAAAACTAAACCTCATAAATCTGCTGTCTCTGTCCAAAAAAAATAAAATAAATTCGCCTAGCTTGTAACACGTCTCGTCCTACATATTATGTGTTGCTGTTGACCAGGGACCTTTGTAAAGCGCTTCGAGCACGTTTAGTGGATATTGCGCTATATAAAAGCTCATTGTTGAAGTTTAAAACACACATTACGCCCTATTTGACACACCATTCAATTTGAAGTCGATACCTCACTTATCGTGACCCCCCCCCCCCCCCCCACGCCCCCGCCCTGTAAACGGTATGACATCGAGGTGGTTTCGATGCCCCTCCAAAAACAATTTAAATTAATATTTTTTTTAAAAAAAGGTGAAATCTGGGTAAATTCTGTAGGTTATGTTTTAGGCAGCGGCTATTCGGACTCGAGTCTGCATAGTCCCTAGTAAGTGCCTATTCAGACTCAAATTTCAATGCGCATGTGAAGGCAACATATTATTAGTTACCAAAATAGTCTAAAACCCGCTTTATTTGATGAGAAAGACAACACCATGGATTAGATCAATTGGAAGTCCAGATAGAAATTATAAAGAACAAAAGTCAAAGTAACTGTGATCTACAGGAAACGCTTTTTTGACAACATAACACGGTGTTCACATAAATTCAGGACGAAAAAAAAAATATTGTGATTGTGTTAGACAAGTAACAATAAATTAACAAATTGAGCTTTATAAAGAGCAATATCCACTAAATTTGCTCAAAGCGCTTTACAAGGGTCCCTGGTCAACAGCAACATTTAACATGTAGGACGGGACATGACGCCTGTTAGGCGATATTACAATTTTTCGGACATGGACAACGCTGTTAAAGACCAGGTACTCATTTTACACCTGAGTACGGTGAGAGAATGTGAGTAAAAAGCCTTTTCAAAGGACTCAACTATGCGCCGAGCGCGAGGCTCGAACTCAGGACCTTCCGATCCGAAAGCGAGTGTCATACCACTAGACCACATAGCCGCACAATCCTTCTAGAGACCGAAGTAGGGGTATGAGCTGAGTCAGTGTAATATGGGCAAAACAAAATTTTTTCTGAACTCTCTTCTATATCTATAGATAGAATGCGCTTGGCCAAGGAGTCACAACATTGCCATCCGGAAGTATAACGGACCAACACACAAACTCTGTGTAACCTAGAACTTTTATAGTCTGGTTAATACAGTTTAGTGAGAACAACTCACAAACGGGGATGGCAAAAATAATAACAAAGGCCTGGGTGACGTCATCTGCATACTATCTATATTAGTTCCACGCTCTGCCCACTGCCCGCATGACTATAGTTACGTCATGGTTACAAGTAATAGATCCAATGAACTTGATTTGATCTCTGGTCGAGTTCTAACTCTAATCCATTTAACTCCATCCATTCAGCAGTAGCTGGGTCTAACATATTTGACAGAAAGTGCTCAGTAATAGACTAGCGTCCTATTGCAAGGGTAGCAAGTAATTGCTACTGCCAGTCTTGACAAAAAGCGTTATTCTAGCACAACTCTAAGGCAAAATAACATTAAATCTACTACGTAGAAAGTTACACAACTCGTGTTAAACCTTTACAAGCTGAATACAGTGTTACTCTAACTAGAAGTCAGATCTTGCCGTTTTCACTTAGGAAGTATGTAGTAGAATTGGGCTTGACAGAACCAAAAGACACGGGCGTGTTACTGCCCTCTTTGTGAAAACAGTTAATTCTTCCGTATTAAGCATAAAACGTATAAATAGATGGATAAATAAATAGATAAATAAAGCAGTAGATAAATAAATGTATAAATAAATATATAAATAAATGAATACATAAATAGATAAATAAATAAATAAATAACTAAATAAATAAATAAATAAATAAACAACCTCTTTATTCATCATCAGGGGAAATTTTTAGGATCTAGAGAAAGGATCGAGATAAGTCACGTGTTAGCCGCAGCGCAGCGCCACAGTTATTGCAATAGGAGCTACATTTCTTATTTCAGATTTTTTTAAAATGGTGACACCAAGGCTTGAACCCAAGAGAAAGTGCCTTGCCTTATCCAATTGACCATCGCCTCACTAGTATACCAGTATCATGAATTGATAAAGAAATTCTGTCTAGCCATTAATGGGTTAAGCACAGTTAAAGAGACTAAACACTCGAGTTATGACAGAGTGGTCTCATTTACATAAACTAACAAAGAGAAAGCTATTGAAGTAGCGGCGATGGTGGTGGTCAGCCCTTAAATTATCTATGTTGACCGTTTTGACCAGCAACATATCTAGAAGAGATGATAATGGTTTTGACTGACCAAGTTTTACGTCCATGCTAATGAAAAGGATGTACTGGAATGTAGATAGAGCTGTCGACTTGAATTTTTTTTTTAAATCGTAGTTTCTCAGGGGAAAAAAGAAGAAAAAGTCCCTTTAAATAGCTTTAGAAATAAATAATTTGCTCTTGGCATGATCTAAAATATGAACCAATGAATATATATATATATATATATATATATATATATATATATATATATATATATATATATATATATATATATATATAAATAACCTGGCAATATGTTTTGCTTTCAAATTTAAATCCTACCCTTTTTCATGTACTGCAGCAACATTCTCAAATTCTGATTCAAATAGACATGCATACATACAAATACACACATACACACAAACACACACGTACAAATGAACAATATTATGTATTATGTGAAACAATGTTAAGAATTGAACAACAAAGAACTAATACTCTAATCAACCCCCTTTTCTTCTTCTAAAACCCTTTTCCACTCTGTCAACTTGCAGGATGAGAGCC
>NC_088365.1:3715958-3726906 GCF_034508935.2 Berghia stephanieae
TCGATGGCTCACATCGGGCCTAGATATAGAATCGAAACTTACAACTTTGTCTTGTTATAAATACATCACCACCCAAAGGTTAAAGAGTAATAGCTTTAAGAAAAGCGAAATACCAAACACGAAACGTTTCAGGCTCAAAACCCCTCTTCAGTTTTGATGGGGTTTGAACCTAAAGCGTTCCGTGGTTGGTATTTTTTTTTTTAAAGCTGTTATGATTATTTTTGCCCATTGTATTATACGGCCCACAGATTTTAGTAGCTTAATTAATATCAGTCAAAGGGATATGGTTGCGTCCAATCGTGGCCTTCGTAAAGTTATGGGCTGACACTGACCAAAAAAATGACGTCAAAGTGCCAGTCTTTTGACACAAAAGAAAACAAATCGTGAGTTGTATTCAATAATTCAACCAATGATATAACTTGTTTCCATGAGCACTCCTAACGACAAATCACTAGGCGGTGCAAAAAAACCAAATAATGACGTCAAACTGCCAGTCCTCTTGGATTTCGGTGTCAGGCTATAACATAACAATGGCTGCGGTCCAATCCGTCAGTGACCAGGGGATACCAATAGCTCCATTGAAAAAGAAACCGGGATAAACCGTAGCCATCGTAATATAGCCTGACACAAGAACCCTCTAGGACTGGCAGTTTGACGTCATTTTTTAGGTTTGTGTAACGTCTAGTGAGTTGTGAGTAGAGCTCATCAAAACAAGTTATTTCATTGGTTGAACTATTGAATACAACTCACGATTTGTTTTCTTTTGTGGCAAAAGACTGGCATTTTGACGTCATTTTTTGGTCAGTGTCAGGCTATAACTTTACGAAGGCCACGGATAAACTCAGGTGAAAAGACACTCATTTATCTTTATTATATTAATTGTATTTTCACCAAACAGGCGTCATGCCTCGTTTTACATGTCTCATTGTTGCTGTTGGTCAAGGACCCTTTGTAAAGCGCTTTGAGCACATTAAGTCATTAAGTGGATATTACGATATCTAAAAGCTCAAGTTTGTTTTTGTTTTTTTTTTTTTTTTTTTTTTATTGACAAGAAAATTTAGGCTTGTGATGCAGGTCTGATAGTCGAACATAACCCTTTCCTTACCAACTATTGGAAAATCGTCACATTTGTTACGATACAACCAAAATCTTTCTTATTCAAATTTCTTTTGTACATCATAAAATTTAAAGAAAATGGTCACTGAGTTATAGAGCATGTTTTGCTAAAGATATTATTTATTGCTAGAACATACTGCTATAGGGAGTGAGATTAGCGGAAGAGTAGCGTCCCTTGATTGGACGTCACCGGTGGAGAAGTTATTTGTATACAAGCCAACTACAAGCCAAACGCTCCAAATACAAAATTTATTATTCATATTTCTGTACAAAAATGCATAACGTTCATTATGATATGCATTTTTGTACAGAAATATGAATAATAAATTTTGTATTTGGAGCGCTTGGCTTGTAGTTGGTTTGTTTACAAATAACTTCTCCGCCGGTGACGTCCAATCAAGGGACGCTACTCTGTCACTAATCTCATTCCCTATTGTGTTTGAGTTATAAAAAAAAAATTCTTATTATGTTAGTTGGTTGTGAAATTTTGGGGAAAATCCTGAAAATGGCTGGTAAGGAGAGATTTAATTATGGACTTGATTTAACATTGTGGTAATGGACGATATATTTTAGCGTCGGCTTGGGAGTAGATACGTATTTCCATTACAACAATGAGCCCATAACTATTTGGGTAATCAGACCTGTATATTAGAACACGTCGATAAACACTCCGATGCGATGGCGAGAAATCAATGCTATTGTGTGATTCTAAATGTGGAATGAAAATTCAATTATCATATTTCATTTGGCAAATGTATCGTTCATTGATTTGGAAGATGATGCAATAATAACACCCATTTTTGTTATAATACGTTTAAACACGGAAATTAAGCAGTTAACTGCCATGCTCTGGGAATAAAAAAAACTCGTATTTAAAAATTTGGCCAGGAAAATCTTCCTTCAAATATCGATCGATTTAAATGACCCTCATCTTGGCTAAAACTCTCAAACCTGGGACCTCTCGAGGTCCCAGGTTTGAGAGTTTTTGCCAAGATGAGGGGCATTTAAATCGATCGATATTTGAAGGATGAGTTTTCTGGCCAAATTTTTAAACACGAGTTTTTCCAGAGTATGGCTGTAAAATGGTTAAATCTAATTGCATAGATTGTCAGTTACTGGATTGATGAACAATAATCTGAACGATACTTGAAAAATAAAAACCAAAGACAAGATAGCGTTGATTAAAGTGCTGCTTGTAGAATCATTGGCTTAATGTATTGGATATAAAGGGATTTGATATGAATAAAATGATAGCGTATAGATAGTATGCAGATGACGTCACTCAGGCCTTTGTTATTGTTTTTGCCATCCGCGTTTGTGAGTTGTTCTCACTAAACTGTATTAACCAGACTATAAAAGTTCATGGTTACACAGAGTTTGTGTGTCGGTCCGTTATACTTCCGGATGGCAATGTTGTGAACTCCTTGGCCAAGCGCATTCTTTCTATATCTTTACGATAGCTACGCAAAGAGCGGAGTTTATCCTGGGTAGGCAGGGGGATCTGAAAAAAATCTCGACTACACCCGGGATGATCTCGGTCCCTTTGCGTGTGAAGCGAGTGCTTTACCAACTGAGTTATCGGGACCCCCAATATGGCTGATTAAAGTGTAGAATCAATGTTCAAGTTTATTGGAATCACAATTTTTTTAAAATATCGAACCAGCACAAAAGGATTCATTCTTTCTACAGATCTTAAAATATTAAACATTTTACCAAAAAGCGCCCGTTTATTAACGGCAACTAATAATATGAATATTTGACAAAGTCTTCCTGCTTGTCATTTGCAAAATAGCACCTAGAAAAAAAAATGTCCATGTAGGTTTGATGAAAGTGATTGCAGCTATGTGGTCTAGTGGTATGACATTCTCTTTCGAATCGGAAGGTCCTGGTTTCGAGCTTCGCTCGGCGCATAGTTGAGTCCCTGGAGAAGGCTCTTCACTCACATTCTCTCACCGAACTCATGGGTAAAATGAGGACCTGGCCGCTAACAGCGTTGTCTCTGTCCGAAAAAATTGTAATATCGCCTAACAGGCGTCATGTCCCGTCCTACATGTTAAATGTTGCTGTTGGCCAGGGACCCCTTGTAAAGCAATTTGAGCACATTTAGTGGATATTGAGCTATATAAAAGCTCAATTTAATTTAAATTTAGAGTAATGCTATAGATAGTATGCAGATGACGTCACACAGGCCTTTGTTATTGTTTTTGCCATCCGCGTTTGTGAGTTGTTCTCACTAAACTGTATTAACCAGACTATAAAAGTTCATGGTTACACACAGTTTTGTGTGTTGGTCCGTTATACTTCCGGATGACAATGTTGTGAGCTTCTTAGCCAAGCGCATACTATCTATATTGGACTTACTGGACCCACGAGTTAGGTTTCGATAGGAAAACCAAACACCAGGACTATCTTACCATGAACCTCATCAAAACTAAAACGCGAGGATTATTATTCCATGAATCTCAGAACATCAAAATCTCATGCAATCCCCCCTCCCCCTTCTCCACCCCCCCCCCCAACCACCACCCATTAAAAAAAAGGGGGGGGGGAGGGGGGGTGGACAGAATTATACACACAGAACATAACAGTCTATATTTCGGTTTTTTAAATGGCTATTATAAGATATACCCGGGAAAGATCAATTGTCGTTCAAGAGCTGGTTCATTGTCGTCTACAAAACATTTCCTAGAGATATAAAATTACCATACAAATACCCAGACAATGCCTTGGAATTCCATCAAAGTCTGGAAAAAATAACAAAACAAAACACGGATTTAAAATTTTGGCCATAAAAGATGTCTTTAAAATATCGATCAATTAAAACGACCCTCATCTTGTCAAATGCTCTCAAATCTGAAACTTCAAGGAAATCTTCATGCAAGTCCCAGGTTTGAACATTTTAAACAAGATGAGGGTCGTTTCAATCGATAGATATTAAAATTGAAAGACGATTTTTTCCGGCCAAAATTTTATATACACTTATTTTACAAAGTATGGCAAAATATGTAGATCCCAGGAACACGATTATTTATTGTGGAAAGATACTTAATTTTCCCGCTTGATTGGGCAAATGTCCCGCCATAAATATCGCAATTAAAAATAATCGCTCGTTGCATTCGTCATGGCCGATAAGTTCTCTTTGAGAAATGCCTGCGAGGAATTCTCCAAACAAATCATCCATGAAAATTCCGATTTATATATATGTTTATCACTTTCCAATCAGTAAATCAATTCGATTCTTATACTTTGTAGTTCGATTTTAAATGAATAGTAATATAATTCTACAAAGAACGAATTTGAAGGAATGGGCTTGAGTTATATAATGGAAAACGGCGTGAAGGTCTGCTGGTGGTAACGTTATTTTGGTGTCTAATGGCTCTTACCGTTATTCCAGGTCATATGCTTACTCTGCTATTGAGATAATTAAATATACAAAATGAATTGAAGTTGGCGTCAGTCGACTCCTTGTTATTATGTTCAGACCGCCCTCTGGGTGATTAGACCTCATCAAAACCTCTCTAACAAACTATAAACGTTTAAGATACAACACTTAGTTTTGTGTGTTGGTAGTATGATTGATCTGGCGGATAGAATAGGTTAATATTTTTAATGAATATTTAGCTTCGATAATGATGAATTAATGAAACTCATCGCCTAAAAATTGTCATTAGTGTTGAAGTATGTGGCAAATTATGTCCCAAAGTGACTTGAAAATTGAAACGACCAGAATCATGCCCGTTTAACTCACTCAACCCTAACAACGACTATATCCGTAGTTTACCCGGGTTACTTTTACCCCGTGACGTATTTCTGAGACAAATTATAGGCGTTGTATCAAAGGTAGTGTTTTTAGTTTTTACATCTTAATGGTAGTTAAATAAAAATATCTATGTAGGTACATGCTCATAACATGCTCATTTTAATACATTTTTTCCCCAATTTTTAAAAGCAGCAAACGTTTCTAGGATTGAGTGAGTTAAGCTTTTGCTATTAAAGAAAATACACTTTATTTCACTTGAACCTATTCTTAAAAAAAAGATAGGGTGGCAGTTCAAAATTGTACAGTACAGTCCATGTTAATTTTTTTTAAAATAATTTTTGCCAACGAGCATAGAATTGCTGGCAAATCCAAAAATTATAAAAATATTTTGTACAGGTTGATATAAGAGCAACTTTCAAACCTTTTAAACTTTAAACTTGAGCTTTTATATAGCGTAACATCTACTTAATGTGCTCAAAGGGGTCGCTAACAAACAGCAACATTTAATATGTAGAACAAGACATGACGCCTGCTAGGCGATATTACATTTTTTTTTCTGACAGAGAAAACGGTAGTAAAATAAATAAATTTAAGTTTATTATCCGTGGCTATAGGGAATGAGATTAGCGGAAGAGTAGCGTCCCTTGATTGGACGTCACCCATAGTCTCTGACGTCACCGGCGGAAAAGTTATTAGAGAGAGAACGTCATGTTGGTCGTGCGCATACGTCTCTCGTCCTCGCTGAATCCGCGACGTCACAGACTATGGGTGACGTCCAATCAAGGGACGCTACTCTTCCGCTAATCTCATTGCCTATAGATTCAACATTTCAGAATCTAAATCATCAGCATAATAGCCTACCGAATAGAGTTGATTGGTCACAAATATGCATACTGGTATATAAAAAAAAGGTTCATGGCTTAACCATGATCGATGCGCATCAGAATGCTTATCTATCAATTAATCCAGTCGGCTATATTGAACAAGGGAAGATAGAAAGTATGAGGGAAGTAGTGAGTTGAGTAGAGTAGTAGTAGTTAGTAGTATGTAAGTAGTAGTAGTAGTAGTAGTATAGTAGTAGTAGTAGAGTGTAAGTAGTAGTAGTATTATGTAGTATAGTAGTGGTAGTAGTAGATATATAGTTAGTAGTAGTAGTAAGTAGTAGTATGTAGTAGTAGAATAGGTAGTAGTAAGTAGTAGTAAGTAGTAGTATAGTAGTATAGTAGTAGTAGTAGTAGAGAGTAGTATAGTAGTAGTAGTAGTAGTAGTAGTGGTTAGTAGTAGATGTATTAGTGTAGTTGTAGTAGTAGTGTAGTATAGTTAGTAGTGTATAGTATGTAGTAGTAGTAGTGTAGTAGTAGTATAGTAGTAGTAGTAGTAGTAGTAGTAGTAGTGTTAGTAGTAGTGTAAGTAGTAGTATAGTAAGTATGTAGTAGATAGTAGTTAGATAGTATAGTGTAGTGTAGTAGTAGTATGTAGTAGTAGTAGTAGTAGTAGTTAGTAGTAGTAGTAGTTGTAGTAGTGTAATAGTAGTAGTAGTAGTAGTAGTATAGTAGTAGTAGTGTAGTAGTAGAGTAGTAGTAATGTAGTAGATAGTGAGTAGTAGTAGTTAGTAGTAGTATAGTGTAGATAGTAGTAGTAGTAGTATAGTATAGTATAGTAGTAGTAGTATAGTAGATATAGTAGTAGTATAGAGTTATAGTATAGTGTAGTAGTTTATAGTAAGTAGTAGAGTGTAGTATAGTAGTAGAGTAGTGTAAGCAGTAGTATAGTAGTAGTAGTAGTAGTAGGTAGTAGGTAGTGTGTAGTAGATTAGTAGTAGTAGTAGATATAAGTAGTAATAAGTAGATGTAGTAGTATAGTAGTAGTATAGTAGTGTAGTAGTTAGAGTAGTAGATGTATAGAAGTATAGTAGTAAGTTAGTAGTAGAGTAGTAGTAGAGTAGTAGTAGTAGGAGTTTATTTAGATAGTAAGTATAGTAGTAGTAGAGTAGTGTGAGTAGTAGTAGTAGTAGTAGTAGTAGTAGTTAGAAGTAGTATAGTATAGTAGTAGTAGTAGTAGTTGTATAGTATAGTAGTAGTAGATAGAGTTAGTATAGTTATGTTAGAGTAGTAGTGGTAGTAGTAGTAGTATAGTAGATAGTAGTAGGTAGTAGTAAGTAGTATAGTAGTAATAGAGTAGTAGTAGTAGTAGAGTAGTGTGTATAGAGTAGTAGTAGTAGATAGTAGTAGTAGTAGTAGTTAGTAGTAGTATAGTATGTAGTATGTAGTAGTATAGTAGTAGTAGTAGTAGTAGTAGTATATAGTTAGTAGGAGTAGTAGTAGTAGAGTAGTAGTAGTAGTAGTAGTATAGTAGTAAAGTAGTAGAGTGTAGTAGTAGTAGTAGAGTAGTAGTAGTAGTGTAGTAGATAGTAGATAGTAGTAAGTAGTAGTAGTGAGTAGTAGTAGTAGTAGTAGTAGTAGTAGTAGTAGTAGTAGTAGTAGTATGTAGTAGTAGTAGTAGTAGTAGTAGAAGTAGTATAGTAGTAGTAGTAGTATAGTAGTAGTAGTAGTAGTAGTATAGTAGTAGTAGTAGTGTAGTAGTAGTAGAGTAGTATAGTAGAGTAGTAAGTAGTATAGTAGTAGTATAGTAGTAGTATATGTAGTGTAGTAGAGTAGTATAGTAGTAGTAGTAGTAGTAGTAGTGTAGTAGTAGTAGTAGTAGTAGTAGTAGTAGTGTAGTAGTAGTAGTAGTGATAGTAGTATGTAGTAAGTAGTAGTAGTGTAGTAGTAGTAGTAGTAGTAGTAGAGTAGTATAGTAGTAGTAGTAGTAGTAGTGTATAGTTAGTAGTAGTAGTAGTGTAGTAGTAGTAGTAGTAGTAGTATTATGTATGTAGTAGAAAGTTAGTGTAGTGATAGTAGTAGTAGTAGTAGTAAGTAGTAGTAGTGTAGTAGTAGTTAGTAGTAGTAGTAGAGTATTAGTAGTAGTAGTAGTAGTGTAGTAGTAGTAGTAGTAAGTAGTAGTAGTAGTAGTAGTAGTAGTAGTATAGTAGTAAGTAGTAGTAGTAGTAGTAAGTAGTAGTAGTAGTATTAGTAGTAGTAGGTAGTAGTGTAATAGTAGTAGAGTAGTAGTAGTAGTAGTAGTAGTATTATAGTAGTATAGTAGTAGTAGTAGTAGTAGTAGTAGTAGTAGTAGTAGTATAGTAGTAGTAGTAAGATAGTAGTAGTAGTTGTAGTAGTAGTAGTAGTAGTAGTAGTAGTAGTAGTAGTAGTAGTTGTGTGTAGTAGTATAGTAGTAGTAGTAGAAGTAGTAGTAGTAGTAGTAGTAGTAGTGTAGTAGTAGTAGTAGTAGTAGTAGTAGTAGTAGTAGTAGTAGTAGTAGTAGTAGTAGTAGTAGTAGTAGTAGTAGTAGTAGTAGTAGTAGTGGAGGAGGAGGAGGAGAATGAATATATCATTTAATGACATTCACCTACACGAACTAGACGTCCAATCTAGGGTATTTGAATACAATGAAAATATTATAATCTGACACTCCTTACAACATTGAACAAAAGACTTGATAACAATTGATTTGATACGGATGAATAGCCAAGAGCCGACTGGAATTGCCTTTACACAACTTAACTGGTCTTTTGGGTGTTGTTGAATGTTAATACTTAATTACAGACAGCATTATTCTAGACTTATCATTTTCTTTTATTTTCAAATCCGCTCAATTTTAAAAATGAATAAATCTCAATAATAAATCATGTCAATTATTTTGTTTACGCCCAGTTAAAAGAGTATTGCTGCTATGCGTTTAGGTAAAATACTCACAAAATTCGCCAGTAGGACATAACGTACAAGCACACAAAGTATATAATATGTGTAACCTTGAATTGATATAATTTAGTGAGAGAACTAATAACTAAAATGGCTGTCTAAAAACAATGACAAAGATCTGAGTGAAATCAATTTCGTTCCATCTATACACCTTGATTTGTTTTGTTACTGTTGTTGTTGTTGTTGCTGTTGTTGTTGTTGTTGTTATTGTTTGAGCTTAAAAGTCTAGCTTTTCTTAAGCTAGTCATCTTTTAAAATTTTTTATTCGATAATTTTTAGAATGAATAAATCTCAATAATAAATCCTGTCATTTTGTTTGGGTCAGAGTCTAGGAGTATAAAAATAGTAGAGCTGGAAGGATTAAGATATGGCGGTGTTGAGAGAGGGAAGAGATAAAAAAAAAGAGATTGAGAGAGAGAGAGAGAGAGAGAGAGAGAGAGAGAGAGAGAGAAGAGAGAGAGAAAGAGAGAGAAAGAGAAAGAGATATTTAGAGAGAGAAAGAGAGAGAAGGAGAAGGAAATAAAGAGGGCGAGAGAGAGAGAGAGAGAGAGGGGGGGGGGAGAGGGCGAAAGATAGAGAGAGAGAGAGAGAGAGAGAGAGAGATGGAGTAGAGAGAAAAGAGTGAGAAAGAAAGAGAGATAAAGAAAGAAAGAGAGAGAGACACACACACACACACACACACACACAGAGAGAGAGAGAGAGAGAGAGAGAGAGAGAGAGAGAGAGAGAGAGAGAGAAATGGCGCATGGCCAGAACAAAATTGATTGTCACACAATTAATCTTCTCGCGAAAACAGCTTTCATTATTTTAGAAAGATTCTTTACTTCCTGAAAAGAGATTTCGAAAGAAAAATAATAATAATCAAAAAAAAAAAAAAAAAATAATCAAGCAGGCCTCTTTCCTTCTGCAAGAGTAAATTCTCAAATTCTGCCTTAGGACCTTGAGTCTTGATTGACAAAAGCAATCATAAAATTTGACCCCAATTTCCATAAAATCTCTAACCACTCCGATCAGAATGGCGACATTTTCTTCCACAGTTCCACCCTAAACTACAGCTTCATCCCGACGGAAGGTTCGCCGCCTGTCCCGTCATCCCATCCCAGGAAGAGGAAGAGTGACGTGGCCGATTAGCCTCGCTTGCAGGCCAAATGCCCTTTAATTTACATCTCCTTACCTTAGAACACAAAGACTCAGGACAACAGACAATGCCTTCTGGTTATTACTCATTCTTTGGAGAAGAAGAAGCCAAACAAAAACAACAAAAAAACAAAAAAAAAAAAAATACAAAAAGAAAAACAGCAAAAAACATACCTACAAACAAAAAAGAAAAATATTAACAACAACAAAAAAACAAAACAAAACAAAAACAAAACAACAACAGTAACAACAATAAAAACCTCAACAAAAAAAAAAGCAAAAAAAACGAACAAAAATAACACAAAACAATAGAGACACTTTTACTTCACGTAATTTTAATGGAGTTCAAAGCTCTTGGCAGGACATTGAAACGTAAGCGCTTGAAAAGTAAACATGGTAAAGAATACAAAGCAAACAAGTCAAAAAGCAGAATCAAACAAAATAAGTTCATTAAAAAAAATCTAAAAGAATAAAATTAAAAAACAAAACAAACAAAAAAGAAACAAATAAACAAACCAAACAAAACAACAACAACAGCAACAACAACAACAAAAAATAACCCATGACAAAACCAAGCTAAAACAAATTAATAAGCAAACAAATAAGAACGGTTTTTCAAGGGATTGTGAAACCCAGGCCAATGGGCATGATCTATATTACATTTCCACGTGCTCGAGGTCATTGGTCACATTGGAATATGTGCTCAATGTGACCTACATAGTGACAAGTGTTCACAGTTTTTGAAATATCTACCATTATGATTGGTCATTTTGTTCAGCTTGACACATGGGTATGCTTACAACTTTCATAAACAAAGCAGCGTGTTTTACATTTCTGAAGAAACGTCCAATTGTTGGACAGCAACAAATCATGTGATTGATGACTTGGTTGGACGAAAACATGAATATAGATCGCTCCCATTAATATCACGAAATCCGCATTACTGTTATCAGATGGCCAGAAAATGTTAACGACGCGACTACCACATTATATCATTCGTCTGTTGTGTTTCATTCATCCTGTTTTGTTGATAAAGGGGGAAACTCGAAACGTCCATTATATTTATCTGTTTTCGTATATTAAACTGAAGCTTACATTCAATATCATATTGTTATTTGTGACCAGCCGTCTCAAA
>NC_088365.1:3734506-3737006 GCF_034508935.2 Berghia stephanieae
TTCGTTACAACAGAACCGACATTTTAAAAGTGCAGATTTCTCTTTTGTCCATCAGAAAGTTTGCAAAAAAAATTTTTTTTTTATAGTTATGATAACTTGAATGCTGGGTTGTAGAGCTTATTTTGTTGAACAAAAGTTAAGTATAGCAACTGCTTATGCCTTTTGCCTTTGAGTAAAAAAAATATATCAATGTTTATGTTAGATGGGTATGACGTTTTAGGGAAAATCCGGAAACTGGTCGGTAAGAAGAGGGTTAATTAAACCAAAGTCTGATATTTCTGGGTATCAACTCAATTTTTCATCATCTGAATCACCTCGACATAAAACCGTTTTGATTGGTTGGGGTCACATATTATTAATTTGCTTTCAATTGTGACCCTCCTTCTCAAAACGGGTTAGCGTGGCGTAGCGGTACGGTCTTTGCTTCGTACCCAAAAGGTACCGAGTTCTACAACCCGCCTCGTTGTGTGGCCTTGAGGAAGTCACCAAGCCCTGGCTCAATTTGCAGCGCTGCACTGCGACTGACGCCAGGGTTATTCCAGTCTTCCCTTGGAATAGACCCTAAAGACAAATTTCCCCTTTTGGGATGAATAAAGGGAATTTATTTATTTATTTATTTATTATTATTTAATGTCGGGATGAATCGAATTCCGAAAAGTTAGCTCATAATCGAAATGATGAGAAATATCTTTCTTTTTTTGTTGATGAATGTTTGTAATGTCAGAAATTATATTTATACTCCACCATTATGAGTCAAAACTAATCTCAAGTATCACGTTTGAGTTATAGATTCCATTTCTAGCACCTAGTTCATTCCGACGAAGTGGCCGAGTGGTTAAGGCATTGCATTATCGGAAGGTCCCGGGTTTGAACTCCACTACCAGGCCCTTTTGTTTTTTTCTCACTTGGGCAAGATTATTAATCCCCAATTTGCTCACTTAGACAACATGGGTGATTTCCTTGTTTGATGAATTATCTATATTATTCCTTCATGGAATGCTTAGGCGACGATATCTTAGTGGCGGAAGGGCACACTTTTTAAAAAAAATTATTAGTTCATTCCGACATAATACCGCTTTGAGACGGTAGGTCACAAATGGATTCAATAGTCTGATGTCACGTCCCCCCAGCAACAGCAGCTTGGTTCGAAACAAAGAAAATCGTACTTTTTTTTTTGCTGGCTAGAACTTTTTTCACATGTCATGTGATCAGAAAGTATAAAAGTCAAAACATGTTCAGATTTATAATGTTTTTCTCCGTTAGTACACTTTTATGCTCGTCCGAGAAGTATTTCAGAAGGCGTCCGCCATTGCTTCGATAGTTTAGAACTAACCAGTTAGTAAGTTACTGTGCGTCATTAGGAGGGAATTGACGTCACGACTATTTAATCCTATTACGCTTTGGTGACACATTTCTTCTTATTGTTTGTCGACACAATCTGCTGCCTTCGTAGGTCTACCTCGACGCCAGCGTCACTGTCACTAGAAACGTCGGCGTCCTCGCATAATTCTCCTTCATCGCCGAGTTTTTCACTACACCTGTTCACCTCGATGTCCAAGGGACTTAACCCGAATGTGACTTTACTGTCAGCATTATTTTTCTGTTTTACCTCCCTTTTCTTACATTTTCCGATCTTTCTGGTTACTTTGTTGAGACTTTTAGCACTGTCTGACTTTTTCTCTACATTATTACTATTACGACTTTTTAAACTTTTGGGATCTTTGATAATAAATTCACCACCATCTTGGCTATTACTAGAAGAAGCACAGGATTCGGTTTTACCATTGTTTTCATCGGCCATGATCAACACAACACTTTCAGTTTCGCTGATGTTGTTCTTATCAGCTTCCGGCCCAGACGACATGGACAAGTCGGAAGAATTTAGAGCCGTTTCTTTTTGGTAAAGATTATATTGGCCTTGCTCTGACCCCGAGTTGCTGGGTCCGTTACGAACACCGACAACGGTTGAAGATGAGAGGGGAAGAACTGCGACTGGTTTAACGTCGGTAAGGTTGACACAACTCGTGTTTTCTGCAATGGTGGAATGCTTTTGATTCCGCCTTGCTAATGCGGTAAAGGAAGACACTGCAGATAAAGATGGGGTGGAAGATGATGTAGCAGACGACGGAGAAGGCATCGGATATGTTGGAGTTTGTGGAAGATGGCGAGTTGAGAGGGGAGGTAACTAAGCTTGAAGACGTGGAATGTGGAAGACTTGTGGGGACGGAGGATGGCACGGATCGTTCTTGAAGATTTTGAGCATTAGGAGACTGGGTTGTCCTTTGTATTGAATCTACGCTTTCTATTGGATTTAGTTCCACGTTGCATAGATCGTCTGCTCGTCTTTTGACTTTTGATTTGCATTTGCCTCCCTTTCTCCTGGCTTTCCGTTTTGTTTCTTCATCCTCGCTAAAACTGCAATCCAGATCAATGGGCCTGGGCGAAACCCGTCTAGGACGTTGTTGTTGTTGTTGTTGTTGATGATGAGGATGATGGTGGT
>NC_088365.1:3738880-3746380 GCF_034508935.2 Berghia stephanieae
GGGTATTTGAATACAATGAAAATATTATAATCTGACACTCCTTACAACATTGAACAAAAGACTTGATAACAATTGATTTGATACGGATGAATAGCCAAGAGCCGACTGGAATTGCCTTTACACAACTTAACTGGTCTTTTGGGTGTTGTTGAATGTTAATACTTAATTACAGACAGCATTATTCTAGACTTATCATTTTCTTTTATTTTCAAATCCGCTCAATTTTAAAAATGAATAAATCTCAATAATAAATCATGTCAATTATTTTGTTTACGCCCAGTTAAAAGAGTATTGCTGCTATGCGTTTAGGTAAAATACTCACAAAATTCGCCAGTAGGACATAACGTACAAGCACACAAAAGTATATAATATGTGTAACCTTGAATTGATATAATTTAGTGAGAGAACTAATAACTAAAATGGCTGTCTAAAAACAATGACAAAGATCTGAGTGAAATCAATTTCGTTCCATCTATACACCTTGATTTGTTTTGTTACTGTTGTTGTTGTTGTTGCTGTTGTTGTTGTTGTTGTTATTGTTTGAGCTTAAAAGTCTAGCTTTTCTTAAGCTAGTCATCTTTTAAAATTTTTTATTCGATAATTTTTAGAATGAATAAATCTCAATAATAAATCCTGTCATTTTGTTTGGGTCAGAGTCTAGGAGTATAAAAATAGTAGAGCTGGAAGGATTAAGATATGGCGGTGTTGAGAGAGGGAAGAGATAAAAAATAAAGAGATTGAGAGAGAGAGAGAGAGAGAGAGAGAGAGAGAGAGAAAGAGAGAGAAAGAGAAAGAGATATTTAGAGAGAGAAAGAGAGAGAAGGAGAAGGAAATAAAGAGGGCGAGAGAGAGAGAGAGAGGAGGGGGGGGGGGAGAGGGCGAAAGATAGAGAGAGAGAGAGAGAGAGAGAGAGATGGAGTAGAGAGAAAAGAGTGAGAAAGAAAGAGAGATAAAGAAAGAAAGAGAGAGAGACACACACACACACACACACACAGAGAGAGAGAGAGAGAGAGAGAGAGAGAGAGAGAGAGAGAGAGAGAGAGAGAGAGAGAGAGAAATGGCGCATGGCCAGAACAAAATTGATTGTCACACAATTAATCTTCTCGCGAAAACAGCTTTCATTATTTTAGAAAGATTCTTTACTTCCTGAAAAGAGATTTCGAAAGAAAAATAATAATAATCAAAAAAAAAAAAAAAAAAAAAATCAAGCAGGCCTCTTTCCTTCTGCAAGAGTAAATTCTCAAATTCTGCCTTAGGACCTTGAGTCTTGATTGACAAAAGCAATCATAAAATTTGACCCCAATTTCCATAAAATCTCTAACCACTCCGATCAGAATGGCGACATTTTCTTCCACAGTTCCACCCTAAACTACAGCTTCATCCCGACGGAAGGTTCGCCGCCTGTCCCGTCATCCCATCCCAGGAAGAGGAAGAGTGACGTGGCCGATTAGCCTCGCTTGCAGGCCAAATGCCCTTTAATTTACATCTCCTTACCTTAGAACACAAAGACTCAGGACAACAGACAATGCCTTCTGGTTATTACTCATTCTTTGGAGAAGAAGAAGCCAAACAAAAACAACAAAAAAACAAAAAAAAAAAAAATACAAAAAGAAAAACAGCAAAAAACATACCTACAAAGAAAAAAGAAAAATATTAACAACAACAAAAAAACAAAACAAAAACAAAAACAAAACAACAACAGTAACAACAATAAAAACCTCAACAAAAAAAAAAGCAAAAAAACGAACAAAAATAACACAAAACAATAGAGACACTTTTACTTCACGTAATTTTAATGGAGTTCAAAGCTCTTGGCAGGACATTGAAACGTAAGCGCTTGAAAAGTAAACATGGTAAAGAATACAAAGCAAACAAGTCAAAAAGCAGAATCAAACAAAATAAGTTCATTAAAAAAAATCTAAAAGAATAAAATTAAAAACAAAACAAACAAAAAAGAAACAAATAAACAAACCAAACAAAACAACAACAACAGCAACAACAACAACAAAAATAACCCATGACAAAACCAAGCTAAAACAAATTAATAAGCAAACAAATAAGAACGGTTTTTCAAGGGATTGTGAAACCCAGGCCAATGGGCATGATCTATATTACATTTCCACGTGCTCGAGGTCATTGGTCACATTGGAATATGTGCTCAATGTGACCTACATAGTGACAAGTGTTCACAGTTTTTGAAATATCTACCATTATGATTGGTCATTTTGTTCAGCTTGACACATGGGTATGCTTACAACTTTCATAAACAAAGCAGCGTGTTTACATTTCTGAAGAAATATCCAATCGTTGGACAGCAACAAATCATGTGATTGATGACTTGGTTGGACGAAAACATGAATATAGATCGCTCCCATTAATATCACGAAATCCGCATTACTGTTATCAGATGGCCAGAAAATGTTAACGACGCGACTACCACATTATATCATTCGTCTGTTGTGTTTCATTCATCCTGTTTTGTTGATAAAGGGGGAAACTCGAAACGTCCATTATATTTATCTGTTTTCGTATATTAAACTGAAGCTTACATTCAATATCATATTGTTATTTGTGACCAGCCGTCTCAAAACGGTATTATGTCGGGATGACTAAAATGCTGAAAATTGAATTTATATCTAAAAATATCAGACTTGGGTAATGTTTATACATGTTTTATCAAGGAGGACGAATGCAGAATTTACTAGAAACTAACATTTCTTATTTTTGACCAGTTTGGCTTGAATTTGACATTTTTGCATCTCGATCATCCCGACATAATACTGTTTTGAGACGATGGGTCACATTTATTCTTTAAAACTGCTAGAAAACTCGTCACTCAAATATCGATCGTTTGAAATAAGCCTCATCATCTCAAAAAACACTCAATACCGACACACCTCAAGGAAGTGTCGGGTGTGAGAGGTTTTGATTGGATGAAGGTCAATGACTGGAATCGATTGACGCTATCTAATTTAAGGACGATTTTTCTGGCTAAAATGTTCAAAATATGTCCCGTCCTACATGTTAAATGTTGCTGTTGACCAGGGACCCATTGTAAAGCGCTTTGAGCACATTTAGTGGATATTGCGCTATATAAAGCTCAATAAAATTTTTTAAAATATCTTAAAATTCAGAGATGGCAGATTACACAGTGTACACATGTTTATTGGGTTATTTATATTTATTATCTATTTCTTCTATAAATGTCTCGCCGGAGGCATTTTTCGATGACGTGAGAAAATCTAGAATTTATCATAATTAATATAAAAAATAATTGAATTGCATTAAATGTGGGCCACGAATATCTCATTTATTTATTGCCTTTGGCATTAATGTTGGAATAATTGATTCTGTATTATATCGCCTCGATTTATGACTGTCTACGAATACATTACAGTCTTAGCAGTGTAGTATGTAATCATTTTTAAAATATTATTGTTATTATTTTCTTATTTAATGAATAAATAAATGTTGATGACATGAGCTCAAAACTCAGGTGGCACAAATGGCAACATGATGCAACTGCCAAATCTCTCTCTCTCTCTCTCTCTCTCTCTCTCTCTCTCTCTCTCTCTCTCTTTCTTTCTTTCTTTCTTTCCCTCTCTCTCTCTCCGAGAAAGATAGAGAGAGAGAGAAAGAGAGGGAGAGAGAGAGAGAGAGAGAGAGAGAGAGAGAGAGAGAGAGAGAAAACTGTCCTATTATTATCTAAATATCATTTATCAATATTATTACTTAGAATTGATTATATTTCCTTCTAAAAATACTGTCTGATGTAAAGATTACTATAATATTAAGTTTCTAAAATGGTTTATTTGTTTCTTTGTTTGTTACTTTTTAGTTGTTTTTTTTCTAAAAATAAACCACTTGTTCTAGATTATATAAATTAAAAATAATTTGTTTTGAAAAAGGAGAATCTTGAAACATCAGCCATATCTCATATCTCAACATCTGTCCTATCATGTCTATCAGCCTTTTCATCTTCAATTATTGTTTAAGTTCAACAAAATAAATACAAAATCTATACAAAGTTAATAACTAAAATAAAAGTACAACAACAAAAAAACAAAAATAAAAACCCCAAATAAACAAACAAAAAGAAAATTAAAAAAATGGAACTCTTCCCTCCCCCCCCCTCTCCCCCCCCCCCCAAAAAAAAAAAAAACCCAAAAAGGAACAAAAGCAGACCAAAAAGAAACAAACCCCAACAACAACAAAAACAAACAAACCGACAAACAAACAAAAATAGATAAAACAAAACAAAAAAAAATTATTTTTTAAAATCAAACAAACAAAAAACACAAACCAACCCAATTTAACCCGAATCTGTCCATTCATTCAATAAAATCTCTAAATCTGGACAAGGGTAAATTATTCCCACTGAACGATTGGTGGCATCTAGTGACATGGAGAATATCAATGTCAATATAAATAGGTCTATAAAACAATCAGCGATTGAGAGAAACGGCATTATATTAAAAGGATAACTCCCGTACTCTGGACGCACATTGCTGTGTATTAAAGAAATTTGGCCAGAAAACGTTTCCATTCAAATATCGATGGGTTTAAACGACCCTCATCTTGGTAAAAAAAAAAACTCCCCAACCTGGGACTGAAGGAAGACTTCGCGAAGTCCCAAGTTTGAGAGTTTTTAGTTAAGACGAGGGTCGTTTAAATCGATCGATATTTGAAGGCCGAGTTTTCTGGCCAAATATTTAAATACGTGTTTGTTTTTTTGTGAGAGTAAAAACAAATAAATCTCGACTTCACCTGGGATCGAGTTTAGTCTATCTGCTTGTGAAGCGAGTGCTCTATCAACTAAGCTATCTGGAAACCTTTAATTCTATCAATAATGTTAGTCAGGATTTTATAATCGTGTACAAAACATTATACAACACAATTGGTCAAATTGTGAATTCATATGAATTATGAACCCTCCAAGTTACCGATCACTTGGAATTTTTCACATCTCACTGATCACACTCATTTAATTGTTGCTCTCTCTCTCTCTCTCTCTCTCTCTCTCTCTCTCTCTCTCTCTCTCTCGTGTTGGTGACGAGAATTATAATACTACTGCCCATCAATTGTAGAGATATTTACTTCTTTCTGTTTCTTTAAATAATCTATTGATGTGTTTATTTCATGAGTTTATTTCAGACAATATTATTATATGTTTTCCCACGGGAAATGGAGACACACCCTTCCAGTTTTAACCAATTGACTGCCGAATTCTAGAAAGACAACGCATTAAAAAAATTTGGCCAGAATTCTCGTCCTTCAAAAAAATCCATCCATCGATTTAAACACCCTCATCTTCGTAAAAACTCTCAAACTTGGAACTGAAGGAAAACTTCGCGTGAAGTCCCGGGTTTGAAGGTATTTTTTTTTGTCAAGATGAGAGTCATTTAAATCGATCCATATTTGATGGACGAGTTTTATGGCCAAAATGTTTAACACATGTTTTATTTTTTTATATTTCAGAGTACGGCAGATTTTTGCTACTTTTTCAAAATTTGAAAAAAAAGTATTATAAATGAACATTTTATTCAACTACCACTAACATGTTAAAATGAAAAACGTTAGATTCGATATTACGCCTATAATTTGACTCAGAAAAATGTAATAACTTATAGGCATGGGGTAAAAGTAGCCCCGGATATACTACGGATATAGTCGGTGTTAGGGTTGAGTGAGTTAATGAACTTATTATAATCATTGTTTAAATTGTCTCCGGTGATATTGGCATAAGACAAGACATGCAATTGAGATCGTATGCAAGACAATGAACCTAATCTACCTTAGTTAATAAATCAATTTAAAAAAAAACAGCTATTGAAAGAAAGAAGAACAAAAAACTCCCCCCCCCCCCCTTGAATAAAACAAAACAAAACAACCCAACTTCCATAATTGTGTCCTACAGTCTCAAACCGGTATTATGTCAGATGGTTTAGAAACTAGAATTAGGTTTTAGAATTATGAGCCTCGGGTGTGGCTATGTGGTCTTGTGGTGTGACACTCGCTTTCGAATCGGAAGGTCCTTGGGTTCGAGCCTCGCTCGCTCTGCGCATGGTTGAGACCTCGGAGAAGGCTCTTTACTCACATTGCCTCACCCTACTCTGGTGTAAAATGAGTACCTGGCTGTTAACAGCGTTGTCTCTGTCCGAAAAAGTTGTAATATCGCCTAACAGGCGTCATGTCCGGTCCTACATGTTAAATGTTGCTGTTGACCAGGGACCCCTTGTAAAGCGCTTTGAGCACATTTAGTGGATATTGCACTATATAAAAGCTCAATTTAAAAAAAAAAATTATAATTATAACTCATCATCTCAAAACGGTATTATGTCGAGATGGTTTAGATACTAGAAATAAATTCTATAGTTGTTTTTATGAACATCCGTTGTGGCTATGTGGTTTTGTGGTGTGACTCTCGCTTTCGGATTGGAAGAACCTGTGGTCAAGCCTCTCTCGGTGAATAGTTCACTCCTTGGAAAAAAGGCTCATTAACTCACATTCTCTCATCTTACTCATGTATAAAATGAGTACCTGGCCATTAACAGCGTTGTCTCTGTCGGGAAAATTTTTTTATATCACCTAACAGGCGTCATGCCTCGTTTTATATGTTATGTTTTGGTCGGGGACGCTTTGTAAATCGCTTTGAACACGATCAAGCTTTTTAAAAAAATACTTTATTGAAGACAATAGGTACAGTTGGGGGCAGCTTGGATCAGAGGTTGGGTCTTTGCTTCGAACCCGAAAGTTACTGAGTTCGATCACCCGCCGCTGCTCTGTGTGGCATTGAGCAAGTCACCTCGCCCTAGCTCAATTTACGGCGCTGCATTGCGGCTGACAGGTGGGTTATTCCAGTCTTCCCTTGGAATAGACCCTGGAGATAAATTTCCCCTATGGGATGAATAAAGGGAATTTTATTTTTATATATTTTAAAAATTAAAAATGGCATAATCTGAACATTGACGTTTCCGGTAATTTTGATGTTAAAATCACCTTTTGGCGTCTAGCCGAAGTGTAGATATTTGAAGGTCTGACAACCGAACACAATTACGGTGTTTTTTTTTAACATTGTTGTAATGGATAATATTTTGCGTTGGTTTGAGAGTATTTCCATTACAACAGTGAGAACATAACAATTTGGGTTACCAGACCTGCAAATAAGTACACGTCGCGTCCTGCCGTCGCGTCCTGCCGTCGCGTCCTGCCGCCCGACAAAAAAACCGATTTGAAGCGATGAGACACATTTATTTAGTTCTCACGAGAACGAAAATGTCCGATAACTTGAATTGACCAGCTAGAAAATATGAAAGTAATCAGAATGATGATGGCACTAATGATCAGTGATCACGGCTGATTTAAACTCGATTTCTGAGGTCACATCGTAATCTGAAATTGTTGTGGCTTAATAATAATAATAATAATAATAATAATAGATCTTTATTGTCCATAAATATGGCAATTTGTCATTTAGTTACACTTGTTATAACGTTATAT
>NC_088365.1:3756380-3763880 GCF_034508935.2 Berghia stephanieae
TCCAGACAGTGAATGGAAGGTTGGATCTATAGATAGAATGAAGTTGACATCATTCAGGTATTTGTTATTGTTTTTTTTTGTTTTTTTTTTTGCCATCCGCGTTTATGAGTAATTCTCACTAAACTGTATAAACCAGACTATAAACGTTCAATGATACACACAGTTTTGTGTGTTGGTCGTTTTACTTCCGGATGGCAATGTTGTGAGCTTCTTAGCCAAGTGCATACGATCTATAAACCATACAATAAATGGAAGGTTGGATCTATGGGGATTGCGTTGCCATAAACTAGATTTCTATCAAAAGGGTAACAAGCAATTTCGACAGTCCATTACAAGCTACAGAAAACCGGGATAAACTTCGAATCCATGAGTCTTATAATATTATTTCTAGCGGATTACTCCTTTCAGGTGAGAAGACAGTCATTGTTAAAACTTGCCTAGTGTTGAGTCCGTTTCCTTCGGGAAGCAAGTGCTTTGTGTACTCGGATAGAACTGTTTTATTTAAAAGGGGTCAAAGAGCTTTACAAGGGGTCCCTGGCCAACAACACTTAACATGCAGGACTGACATGACGTCTGTTAGGCGATATTACAATTTTTGTTTTGGACAGAGACAACGCTGTTAACGGCCAGGACCTAGTTTAACACCTGAGTACGGTGAGAGAATGTGAGTAAAGAGTCTTTTCCAAGGACTCAACTATGCGCCGAGCGAGGCTCGAACCCAGGATCTTCCGATCCGAAAGCGAGTGTCATACCTCAAGACCACAAAGCCGGAACGTAATTGACGTCATTCAGATCTTTGACAGCCAATTAAGTAATTACTTCTCACTAAATTATTATGTCAATCTATAAACACTCAGAGATACACACAGTTTTGTGTATTGGTACGTTATATCCGGCTGGCGGATGTCATGAGTATTTTACCTATAGTTTATACTGCCACACCATAATAAAGCAATACAAGAACAATACTTCCTCCTCCTCCGCCCCCCCCCCCTCCAAGGGCCCCCCATTATTAACCGCTCCTTTTTGTCATAAGATTCATGCGCATAATAAGACCGGAATCATGATAATAAGTAAGGGGGGGGGGGGGGGGAGGGCGATTAATTGATGATGTTTAAATTTAGTTTCAATTATCAAGATGATCCCGACATAATACCGTTTTGAGGCGGTTGGTCACATATGAATTTAAACAAGAATAGATTAACAGTGTAAAGGTTATAATACGAGTATAATATTATGTCTCTACTTAAACAGAGAACTAAACCATCTTCAATGAATGAATGAATGAATGAATGAATGATGAATGAATGAATGAATGAATGAATGATGAATGAATGAATGAATGAATGATGAATGAATGAATGAATGACGGATGGAAGGAATTAAGAAATGAATGGATGGATGGATAGATAAATAAATTAATGAATGAATGAATTAATTAATGAGTGAGTGAATGGAGGAATGAATAAATGAATTGGATAAATGAATAGACAAATGAATGAATGAATGAATGAATGAATGAATGAATGAATAGATAAGTAAATGAATGAATGAATGAATAAATGAATAAGCGTAAGCGCGTTAGGTTTCTCTCGTATTTCCCACTCTTTCATCTTCGTTCCAGCGGGATTGTTTATATAAAAGATGAGGCCCATTCATTCCGGCTTGTTAACAACACAGAATCGAACGGAGCATTGATTGATGTTCCCAGATGACCAGCGCACAGAAAATGTTTTGACTTTTCTCAATAAATTGTAAACAGACATTTTCTGTCGATTTTCTATGGATATTTTCTTGTGACAAGTTAGGGAGCAGGCACTGGAGAAAGAGAAAGATCCGAGAAAAAAACACAGTGTGTATGAAACAAAGCCAAAAATATGATAAGTAACAAGAAAGAAAAAAAAAAGACAAGAAAATAAATTCCGCTCCCCCCCGCCCTCCCCCCCCCCCCCTTCCGAATCAGCCTCTCTGGGCCGGGGAGTTGAGGCGGGCTGACTTTTTGGGATGTCTTTCTTGCTTTTAGGGGGTCCCGATAGCTCCGTTTGGTAGAGCACTCGTTTCACACGAGATCGATCCCGGGTGCAGTCGAGATTATTTTCTGACCCCTCCCCCCCCCCCTTGTCCACCTATGTCCAGCAGTGAATGGGCAGCTGAGTCTATTAGATTTAGCGGAAAGTACTGCTATTGTCCATTTCACGCCATAGAAGCCGGGATAAACTCCGGCTCCATGAGCCGAATGGCTATGAAGGACTATTTTTTTCTTGTTTTTTTTTTCTGACACTGTTTCATACACACTTTTTTCAGATCTTTATTTTACATTCCCTAGTCGAGATATTTAGAGAGGGTTTTTTTTCTTGTAATTGACTTCCTTGCTTGTCTGACATCTTACATGCATCATCATCATCATCATCATCATCATCATCATCATCATCATCATCATCATCATCATCATCATCATCATCTCTCTCTTTCATTCTCTCTCTCCTTCTCTCTCTCTCTCTCTCTCTCTCTCTCTCTCTCTCTCTCCTTCTCTCTCTCTCTCTCTCTCTCTCTCTCTCTCTCTCTCCTACGGGTTCAGTAACGATGTTAGCGTTGACTTGGGACTCTTTTTGTAAAGGGATTTAAGCACAATAAGTTGATATTGCGCTATACAAAATCTCATGTCTTGTCTTTTTAAAAAATATTTTTGTTTTCATAATTGAACACTGCCACGGCTGATCGAGTTTGTTTCAGCGCCATTAAAATACAATTTGGCCCCAAGTTAAAACTGTTTGGCTCTAACTTTAAAACGTTTTGCATGTTCAAATCACATCCACTTAATTAATAGAGAAAGCCCGTAGGCCAATAAACATCAGTGACGAGTTGTCGCCATTATACTTTTAAAAAGTGATATCAGTGATTCCCGTTACGGAAATAGACAAAACTAACAAATATTTTTTTACCTCCGTTGAACCCGTCATTCATTTCAAAACAATTTTGGTTTCTACAGAAATCAATGCAAGCAGGAAATGAGAAAAGATTGGGAAAAAAAAGTTCAAACAGACTAAAAAACAAATAAATAAATGAAGTAGATATTTTTAAATGGCGAAATCTGTGCAGAAACGCTTATGGAAAATAAATGTCCTCTCCTCCTCATCAAAGCCCTATGGCAAACAAACTTTTAAAAAAAAATACCCTACAAAAACCCCCCGACAAAAACAACAACAAAACCAGGCCTGCAAACATGGCCATCGACTTCAACAACATCACCTAGAGTTGAATCTTCAATCAAGCAAGGACTACAGTATTATTATAGTGTCCGGATTTCAAAGACAACATAAGGTCTCAACCCTCGGGGGAAATTTTTCAATTTTTACGAGAAAAGCATGTAGGATGGTCGTGATAAAATTAAATAGACGGTGCCATTTAAATTCCCTTGGTAGCTTTGGGGGCTACTGCCATGCCATTGATCTTGACTTGCATGAATGAAAGGGATGGAAAAGTCAACCATTATATTTGAACGAAATCAGACAAGAAAATAAAGTAAAGTGCCATTTTAACTTCGGAAAAAATAAACATATCGCTAATTCTAAGATAGCCGAATAGCGATGAGTAACAAGTCAGATGTTTGAATATGAAATAAAGTTGAATATGATTCTTATTTAAGGGAAATCTAGAATTTAAAAGCCGTTTAACTTACTCAATTCTAGAGATTTTTGCTACTTTTCAAAATTGGAAAAAAATGTATTAAAAATGAGCATGTTCCTACAAAGATCGTTTTATTCAACTACCATTAACATGAAAATACTAAAAAGATTAGCTTTGATACTACGCCTATACTTTGTCTCAGAAAATGTAATAAACAGTAATGGGGTGAAAGTAACACGGGTATACTACGGATATAGTCGGTGTTGGGGTTGAGTGAGTTAAAACAGTTTGCCTCTAACTTTCAAATCACATCCGCTTAGCCGAGAAGAGGTAATCAGCACAAGGAACGAGAGATGTCGCCATCTTGCAAAATATGATATTATAATGGTTCCAGTACGGTACCGGAAATAGACAAAATTAACTAATATTTTTTTACCTCTATCAAATCGTCCATTCTCTTCAAAGCAATTTTGATTTCTACAAAAATCAATAAAAGCAGGAAATGAGGAAAGATTAAAAACAAAACAAAACAGTAAAAAAAAAAAAAACAAGCAAAAAAAAAATACAAAAAAAACAACAAAAAAACAAGAAAAAACAAAACAAACAACGAACAAATAAAATACAAACTAAAAGTAGAAAACAGACAGAATATACCCCCTCCCCACACCCTCCCTCCCAAAAAAACAAAAAAGAAAAAAAAAACAAAAAAAAAACAAACAAACAACAAGAAAAAATAACAAAACAATTAAAATCCCAACAAAATACAATAAACTCTATGCAATGTTTAAAATAAAGGATAAATAAATACGTAGACTGAAATGAAAATGTGCAAACAAACCAGTAGCTACAGAAAAACTCTTATGGGAAATATATTCTACCCACATCCCCAACCAAAAGTTCCTCAATAAAAGAAAGCCCATCTCATCTCAAAGCAAACAATTTTTAGAAAGAAAAGAAAAGTATTAAAAACTCGAACTTTATCAGATCAACACAAAAAAAAATTACAATAAAAAAACAAAAAACAAACATCGCCATAGAAATCAACGCCATCTAGAGTTGAATCTTCAATCAAGCAAGGACTACAGTATTATTATAGTGTCCGGATTTCAAAGGCAACATAAGGTCTCGGCCCTCGAGGGAAATTTTCCAATTTTTACGAGAAAAGCATGTAGGACGGTCGTGATAAAATTAAATAGACGGTGCCATTTAAATTCCCTTGGTAGCAGCTTTGAGGGCTACTGCCATGCCAATGATCTTGGATTGCATGAACGAGAAGGGGGGGGGGGGGGGGGGGGGGGGGGGAGGGTCAACCATTATATTTGAACGATTTATTTCAATTTAGGAAAAACAAAATCAAGAGATGATCAAGATAGCCCAATAAATTCCGAAATAACGGTCTAGACAAGCCTGTTTGAAAAAAAGGTAGTTCTTCAGAGCCAACAGGCGCGTGTGAGGGAGTTACGCGATTAGGTAAATACACACAACATCCGCCAGTCGGATATAATGTGCCAGGACACAAAACTATGTTGAACCTTGAATGTTTATATATAAAAATCCCCCCAAAAAACAACAACAACAACAACAACAACAACAACAACAACAAGAACAACAACAAAAGAAATAACAAAGAGCTGAGTGACGTCAATTTCGCTCTTTCTATACCGTGAAAAAGACAATAACAATCGCTTGCTGCCCTTTTGGATAGAACGCTAGTCTATCACAACGAATTTTCCGTCAGTCCCAGCGACCCAATCACTGCTGTGTGCACAAGGGGGACTCGACTCCTGAGAGCAGCTTCTTAGTATAATGGTGCTCGCACAACAATGTTATTACAGTCGACTCAATCAACAAATTCTTTACCGCACTCGTGCACCGTCGCAATCCCGCCCGGAGGACTTCGCCAAAACACACCGTTCAACTGGATGCTCTGCGGTTTTGGGATTCTTTAAGTCTCGGTCCCTTTGCTTGTGAAGCGAGTGCGCAACCAACTGAGCTATCCAGTGGCGTGGCATGCTTACAGTATATGGTGGTGCCAGAATAAGAAGAAAATGACTTTAAAACATGCTATATTTATTGTAAATACCAAAGAAAGAAAATAAATAAAAGAAAAGACTTTCTCAAATAAGTTAGAGGCGGTATATACCATTTCTCAGTTTTTTAATATATATATGTATATATTTTTTTTTTTAATGCTGTTATCCATTTTTAAAAGACGGAGCGGTGCCAGGCACCAAATCAAACAATATAACCACGACCCTGGAGCTACCGAGACCTCAACTACGCCTTGACCGCCCTATTACATCATTTACTTTTGGGCAGAACCAACGCCGGGAGAGTCCAGTTACTCGTTTTACACTTTCGTATAGTGAGAGATTGTGAATAAAGAGCCTTCTCATAGGACCCGACTTTTCGCCACCCTGAGCGGGATATTTGTTTATATTTGGTCACATAATAATCATAATGATAATAATAATTAATAATAATAATAATAATAATAATAATAATAATAATATAATAATATAATAATAATAATAATAATAATAATAATATAATAAATAATAATAATAATAATAATAATATATAATAATAATAATAATATAATAATAATAATGATAATAATAATTTTAATAATAATAAATTAATACTCTTTTTTTTAAATAAGGAAATATCCATAACAAAATACTCGTATATATTATATAACGAATGTAACTTTTAAATGGAAATGAGCCAAGTTTTCCGAAAGTCGAGTCCTAAATAAAAGCGACACTTTTGGATTTGAAAAGATCTGCGAATTTGATAACCTATTCGATTCCGTGTCTAAATGAAAGCAGTGATTAATGATACGACAGGGTGTAGATCGTCCGTTGTCGCTCGTGGATTTGCATTCAAGCCGGTTTTACAAATTGCAATCTCGGACACGCAGCCCTGGGATAAGACCTGGGCTTGAAGCCAATACGAGTCTTATTTCCATTTTGATAAGGCCTTAATGTTGCGCCCGCCTGGTCACTCCATTGCAAAGAGATGGTGATTTAAAACTACGGGTTTAATCAGGAACGGGGCTTACATAAAAAGATGTTTGTGTTTTTTTTTTTTGTTTTTTTTTTTCTAGAATGGAGGAAGGGTTTTCTTCATTTTTAAAACAAGAAATTAGATTTAGGATGATGAGGAGGAGGCAGTGGAGGAGGGGGGGGGGGGTGTGTGGATGAAGGGAGAGGGGAAGAAACAAATTAGAAAAGATAAAAGGAGGGAATGAAAATGAAAAGAGAGAGAGAGAGAGAGAGAGAGAGAGAGAGAGAGAGAGAGAGAGAGAGAGAGAGAGAGAGATAAGAGCAGGAGGAGGAGGAGGAGGAGGAGGAAGAAGAAGAAGAAGAAGAAGAAGAAGAAGAAGAAGAAGAAGAAGAAGAAGAAGAAGAAGAAGAAGAAGAAGAAGAAGATGAAGAAGAAGAAGAAGAAGAAGAAGAAGAAGAAGAAGAAGAAGAAGAAGAAGAAGAAGAAGAAGATAAGATAATATATACTTTTTTGATCCTTGTATGGAAATAGTAATTTTGTATCACAACACAATTCGGTAATATATAAAGTAATATCAAATATTAATAAATTAAATAAAAATTTACAAAGAATATTAAAAGTCGTAAAATGTACAGTGGAAAAACAAGCGGAAATATTATGGTGACTATGATTATACTTAAAATACAATTATTGTCCAATATAAATAAATAATCAAATGATTATGAAGATATTTTATAAACTGGTAAAGGTTGAATGATATTATACTAAAATGTAGAGAGGAATATAACATTTTTAAAAAATTTAAAAAGAAGAGGATGAGGACGACGAGGACGAGGACGAGAAGAAGAAGAAGAAGAAGAAGAA
>NC_088365.1:3766689-3779189 GCF_034508935.2 Berghia stephanieae
GGGAGAGGGAAAGAAACAATTAGAAAAGATAAAAGGAGGGAATGAAAATGAAAAAGGAGAGGAGAGAGAGAAGAGAGAGAGAGAGAAGAGATGATGAAGAGAGAGAGAGAGAGAGAGAGAGAGAGAGATAAGAGCAGGAGGAGAGAGGAGGAGGGAGAAGAAGAAGAAGAAGAAGAAGAAGAGAAGAAGAAGAAGAAGAAAAGAAGAAGAAGAAGAAGAAGAAGAAGAAGAAGAATGAAAGAAGAAGAAGAAGAAGAAGAAAGAAGAAGAAGAAGAAGAAGAAAGAAGAAGAAGAAGAAGAAGAAGAAGATAAGATAATATTATACTTTTTTGATCCTTGTATGGAAATAGTAATTTTGTATCACAACACAATTCGGTAATAATAAAGTAATATCAAATATTAATAAATTAAATAAAATTTACAAAGAATATTAAAAGTCGTAAAATGTACAGTGGAAAAACAAGCGGAAATATTATGGTGACTATGATTATACTTAAATAAAATTCTTGTCCAATATAAATAAATAATCAAATGATTATGAAGATATTTTATAAACTGGTAAAGGTTGAATGATATTATACTAAAATGTAGAGAGGAATATAACATTTTTAAAAAATTTAAAAAGAAGAGGATGAGGACGACGAGGACGAGGACGAGAGAAGAAGAAGAAAAAGAAGAAGAAGAGAAGAAGAAGAAGAAGAAGAGAAGAAGAAGAAAAGAAGAAGAAGAAGAAGAAGAAGAGAAGAAGAAGAAGAAGAAGAAGAAGAAGAAGAAGAAGAAGAAGAGGAATAAGAAGAAGAAGAAGCAAAGACAGGGAGACCGGGGAAGGAGAGAAGAAGGAGGTTAAACTTATATCACTTATTATCCACACCGGTAATTCACAAGTAGTGTATATTATCAGAGAGAGGGAGAGAGAGAGGGAGAGAGATAGAGAGAGAGAGATAGAGAGAGAGAGAGAGAGGAGAGAGAGAAAGATAAATAATATATAGATATAGAGAGGAGATAATATATAGATAGAAAATAAATAGATAGTAATAGAGAGACAGATGGATAGATAGAGAGAGAGAGACGGGGACAGAGATAGATAGACAGATAGATAATAGATAGATTAGATAGATAGAGAGAGAGAGAGAGAGAGAGAGAGAGAGAGAGAGAGAGAGAGAGAGAGATTAACCCTGCCAGGACAGGATATGAGGAGATCGTAATCCAGAATCCATCCAATCCATTTCCATTTTGCAATAAGCTTCTCCGGTAACAAGACGAAAGGTTTAATCAGCGATGGAATTAGCAAAAATTCTTTGTTTTACAAGATAATGGAGCACGGACATCCTAGATAGAATATGGGGAAAGAGTAAAATAATGCGGTCTCATTTTTTGTTCCGGAAAGAAGCAAAATGAACATCTCTCAGTTTCGAAGACACCGACCCGGAATCACAAATCCAACTATTTGTGTATAAAACATAATACAGTACCGTCTTGAATAGATTGGTCACATATTATATGACCCGCTGTCTCGAAATGGTATTAAATCGGGATGAACAGGTGCATGAAATTCAATTTATAGCCACAGACATGATACTTGGGGGTTAGTTTTTCCTCCTTAAAGTGGATAATGATAAATACTGTCTCTTGCATTGCAAAACACTAGAAGTTTTTATGTTTTATTATTTTTCTTTCTAAATCCACCTTTTGAGGCATCTGTGTGTATTATTCATCCCAACATAATACCGTTTTGAAACGGCGGGTCATAATATATGTGTTTTGTTCGAAAATGACTGCAGCAGGTTTTAGTGTGACAAAGTACAGCTGCTAGCAGGACCTTCTGAACATGGACTATGAAATAACATCCATCTACTAGGAGCTTCCCCGGAATTGTAACCCCGTCTACAGTGACATCAAATACAAGCCCCCCCCCCCCCCCCACCCCCCACGTCGTCAATTATTGACGTCTTTATAATGTGATTTCCGTGTAAAAACCTTCTATCACAGGACAGATGATACGCCTAACAGTATCAGAGACCAGGGTTTTTAAAAAATATTATTATTAGTCTTCTTGTTCTCTTCCCCCTCTTTCTATTCCTCCGCATTCTTCTTCTTCTTCTTCTTCTTCTTCTTCTTCTTCTTCTTCTTCTTCTTCTTCTTCTTCTTCTTCCTCTTCCTCTTCCTCTTCCTCTCTTCTTCTTCTTCTTTCTTCTTCTTCTTCTTCTTCTTTCCTCTTCCTCTTCCTCTTCCTCTTCCTCTTCCTCTTCTTCTTCTTCTTCTTCTTCTTCTTCTTCTTCTTCTTTCTTCTTCTTCTTCTTCTTCTTCTTCTTCTTTCCTCTTCCCCTTCCTCTTCCTCTTCCTCTTCTTCTTCTTCTTCTTCTTCTTCTTCTTCTTCTTCTTCTTCTTCTTCTTCTTCTTCTTCTTCTTCTTCTTCTTCTTCTTCTTCTTCTTCTTCTTCTTTCTTCTTTTTTTCTCTTCTTTCTTCTTCTTCTTCTTTCTTCTCATTCTTCTTTACCAATTACTTTTCATAAGTCAAAATTCCAAAGCCTTTTTATAGTTTTTAAAATATATATAAATTTGGGATCGTTGAAATTTATCGGTGCCAGACATGAAGATAAATTGATAAAGTTATTTGACCAAAATGAAAGAAGGTATTTTCGTTATTTGTCGAGTGCAAACAATTCAATAATTCAACAAAAACAAAAACTGGATGGTTTTCGGTATTAGCAGTAAAGTGTTTGATGAATCAACATTGATGTTCTGTAGACAATTAGAGTTTGAGATCAATTATGAATTATAAATGGAGTTAACGTTAACGGGATTTCAATAATATTTTGAGTTAAAGACACGTCGTATTGTATTGTTAGTCCAGTTGATGAATTCTCACAGATATCATTCAACTTATGAATTATGAATGAATGCTCAATACATGATAACGCCACAAGTACAGATGAAAAATAAGATAGGGGGTGAGCGGAAGACACGGAGAAGCATAGGCACATTTCGTGCGAGTGCACACGCATACACACACACACACACGCACACACACACACACACACACACCGACACAAAAAGACATAGATAAACAGATAGACAGACAGAAAGATAGATATAGATAGATAGATAGATAGATAGATAGATAGATAGATAGATAGATAGATAGATAGATAGAGGGAGAAAGAGAGGTTGAAAGGGGGAAGAGGGAGAGACAGAATACAAGTGATGGTGATTTTTGCGGTGGTGGTGGTGGTGTGGTAGTAGTAGTAGTAGTGAGTAGTAGTATGTAGTATAGTAGTAGTAGTAGTATTAGTAGTAGTAGTAGTAGTATGTAGTAGTAGTATAGTAGTCGTAGTAGTAGTAGTAGTAGTAATAGTAGTAGTAGTAGTAGTAGTAGTAGTAGTAGTAGTAGTAGTAGTAGCAGTAGTTATAGTATTAGAATTAGTAGTAGTAGTAGTAGTAGCAGTAGTAGTAGTAGTAGTAGTAGTAGTAGTAGTAGTAGTAGTAGTAGTAGTAGTAGTAGTAGTAGTAGTAGTAGTAGTAGTAGTAGTAGTAGTAGTAGTAGTAGTATAGTAGTAGTAATAGTAATAGTAATAGTATAGTAGTAGTATAGTAGTAGTAGTAGTAGTAGTAGTAGTAGTAGTATAGTCGCAGTTAGTAGTAGTAGTAGTAGTAGTAGTAGTAGTAGTAGTAGTAGTAGTAGTAGTAGTAGTAGTAGTAGTAGTAGTAGTAGTAGTAGTAGTAGTAGTATAGTAGTAGTAGTAGTAGTAGTAGTAGTAGTAGTAGTAGTAGTAGTAGTAGTGGTAGCAGAAGTAGTAGTAGTAGTAGTAGTAGTAGTAGTAGTAGTAGTAGTAGTAGTAGTAGTAGTAGTAGTAGTAGTAGTAGTAGTAGTCAAAGTTGTTCTTGTTGTTGCTGTTGTTCTTGTTGGTGGTGGTGGTAGTGGCGTTCCAGCATTACTAATTTATTCTATTTTTAACACGAATCATTCATAACTAATAATAAGACATCACTTACCTTGATAGAATGTTCCAAACAGGATCACCATAAAGAGTAAGATCCATGACTCCATTGAAAGCGTGAATGTAGAGGATGGAACGAGAAATAACGTTATATCTCTTTTCGGATAATCCACAACCTATTATTGTTGTTGTTATACAACCCTTTTGATTGGTAGTCATCAACTACACGAATCACTGACTTCAATATTTATTCAATTCCAGGTCTGAAATCTAATACATTTACAAAAGAAACGTTATATCCCTTGGTTGTATCCAACACTAAAGTTACTCGCATTAAAGCGACATTTTAAAAGGCTTACAGTACAGTGGTTGAGTATTTATAGGGGTAAACAAAGCTTAAACTATAAAACAACTCATAAGATAAGTAACACAACACAGAACTCGATCTCGTTTATGAGGGTCCGTGTACTGTCACTGGTCAAGGGAATGAAGCAAGTAGCAAACGCATTCCTGTTGTTATTTTTTTAGCCCATCTTTCATCCATATCACAAGTCATAAATTTCCTGAGGGTTTGCCACAACACTGAAACGAATAATATATAATATATAATATAATGATAATAATAATATATAATAATATAATATATATAATAATATAATAATATAATAATAATATATAATATATATATATTTATATTGTCAAATGCAGTAAAAGATATCTTGGAAAAAGAAAGCATTCCATTATCAGCAACAATGAATAATAATAATAATAATAATAATAATAATAATAATAATAATAATAATAATAATAATAATGTAATAATAATAATAACAATATAAGTAGCAGCAGCAGCTGTAGTAGTAGTAGTAGTAGTAGTAGTAGTAGTAGTAGTAGTAGTAGTAGTAGTAGTAGTAGTAGTAGTAGTAGTAGTTGTAGTAGTAGTAGTAGTAGTAGTAATTGTAACAGTTGTAGTAATATCAGTAGTAGTAAAATAAATTTAAAATAACATAATAGCAAAGTGATGGCATTGATGGTGATACCATCATCATAATCACTATCATCACCACCATCATCAATATCACTATCATCACCACCATCATCATAATCACTATCATCACCACCATCATCATTATCTCTATCATCACCACCATCATCATTATCACTATCATCACCACCATCATCATTATCACTATCATCACCACCATCATCATTTTCTCTATCATCACCATCATCATAATCACTATCATCACCACCATCATCATTATCACTATCATCACCATCATCATAATCACTATCATCACCACCATCATCATTATCACTATTATCACCATCATCATAATCACTATCATCACCACCATCATCATTATCACTATCATCACCATCATCATTATCACTATCATCACCACCATCATAATTTTCACTATCATCACCACCATCATCAATATCACTATCATCACCACCATCATCAATATCACTATCATCACCACCATCATCAATATCACTATCATCACCACCATGATCAATATCACTATCATCACCACCATCATCAATATCACTATCATCACCACCATCATCATTATCACTATCATCACCACCATCATCAATATCACTATCATCACCACCATCATCATTATCACTATCATCACCACCATCATCAATATCACTATCATCACCACCATCATCAATATCACTATCATCACCACCATCATCAATATCACTATCATCACCACCATCATCAATATCACTATCATCACCACCATCATCATAATCACTATCATCACCACCATCATCAATATCACTATCATCACCACCATCATCATATCACTATCATCACCACCATCAATCAATATCACTATCACATCCACCATCATCAATATCACTATCATCACTCACATCACTCATCAATCATCACTATCATCACCACCATCATCATATCACTATCATCACCACCATCATCAATTCACTATCATCACACCACATCAACTCATCATCATCATCACACATCACATCACCAACATCAATATCACTATCATCACCACCATCATCATATCACACCATCTCAACATCACCACCATCTCAATATCACTATCATCATCACACCATCATCAATATCACACTATCATCACCACCACACACATCATACACACATCATCACCACTCATCATATCACTCATCACACCACATCATCATATCACATCATCACCACCATCATCATATCACTATCATCACCACCACATCACATATCACTATCATCACCACCATCATCATATCACTATCATCACCACATCATCAATATCACACTATCATCACCACTATCATCATCTCCACCATCATCATCACCACATCATCATATCACTATCATCACCACCATCATCATATCACTATCATCACCACCATCATCAATCACATCATCACACATCACCACATCCACATCATATCACTATCATCACCACCATCATCATATCACTATCACACACCATCATCAATATCACTATCATCACACACATCATACACATCATCACCACCTCACATATCACTACATACACCACTTCACTATCACACACCATATCCATCATCACACTATCATCACACTCTCAATCAATCATCACACTCATCATACACTTCACACCACACATAACACACATACCACATCTCATTCATCATCACCACACACATCATCACCACCACACTCACACTATCTCACCATCAACATTCACATCATCACCACATCCTAACACCACATCACAATCTATACAACACACATTAAACTACATCACACACACAATCAAAATCCTTCTCCCACCATATCCACACCCTCACACATATCATCACACTATCTACTCACACACTCTCACATACACCCTCACACACTCACCACAATATCATCCACCCATCACATACAATCATCCCCCTCATCATCATCACCCACATCAATCATCCACATCATCATATCACATCACACAATTCAATACTACCACCACCATCAATACACCTCTCATATCACTATCACAATCAACCCACACATATCACACCCACACACACTCCCACACACCACACCCACAACAACCATTCATATCACATCATCCCACACACCATCATCATACCATCCACCCATCACATACACATCATCACACCATCATCAATCACTTCATCACCACCTTCATCATCATACTCAACACCATCATCATATCACTACATCACCACCATCATCATACATATCACACACCACATATCTCTCACATTCATATCCTCATCACCACCCTCATACATCCCCACACCAATACCTATCATCACCCTCAATCACTCATCACATCACATACACAATCATACCTATCACACACACACAAAACTACATCACCCTCATCATCTCACCACCATCATACACATCACACCACTCACTACATATATCACCCCCATCAACACATATCACCACCCATCATCACTTCCACATCACACACCAATCATCACTATCAACAAACTATCACACCACCATCTCATACACACACCACATCATTTCTACTCACCACCTCACATATCAAACCCACACACAACAACCCACCACCACAATACACTATCCCCCCCACACCTCCCTCACACCAATCTAACCTACATAACCATTATTACCTCATCCATCCACCTCATACATCACACCTATACACTCACCACTCACATACACTTCACCACATCCATACACACTCACACCATCACAACACACACACATCACATCCTACATCACCCCACACACCATCATCAATATCACTATCATCACACAACCATCATCAATATCACTATCATCACCACCATCATCATTATCACTATCATCACCACCATCATCATTATCACTATCATCACCACCATCATCAATATCACTATCATCACCACCATCATCAATATCACTATCATCACCACTATCATCATTATCACTATCATCACCACCATCATCAATATCACTATCATCACCACCATCATCAATATCACTATCATCACCACCATCATCAATATCACTATCATCACCACCATCATCATTATCACTATCATCACCACTATCATCACCACCATCATCAATATCACTATCATCAATCACCACCATCATCAATATCACTATCATCACCCACCATCATCAATATCACTATCATCACCACCATCATCAATATCACTATCATCACCACTATCATCACCACCATCATCAATATCACTATCATCAATCACCACCATCATCATTATCACTATCATCACCACCATCATCAATATCACTATCATCACCACCATCATCAATATCACTATCATCACCACTATCATCACCACCATCATCAATATCACTATCATCAATCACCACCATCATCAATATCACTATCATCACCACCATCATCAATATCACTATCATCACCACCATCATCAATATCACTATCATCACCACTATCATCACCACCATCATCAATATCACTATCATCAATTACCACCATCATCATTATCACTATCATCACCACCATCATCAATATCACTATCATCACCACCATCATCATCACCACTATCATCACCACCATCATCATCACCACTATCATCACCACCATCATCATCACCACTATCATCACCACCATCATCATCACCACTATCATCACCACCATCATCATCACCACTATCATCACCACCATCATCATCACCACTATCATCACCACCATCATCATCACCACTATCATCACCACCATCATCATCACCACTATCATCACCACCATCATCATCACCACTATCATCACCACCATCATCATCACCACTATCATCACCACCATCATCATCACCACTATCATCACCACCATCATCATTTTTATTAATCAATGGCAATGCTCAACGTATCTCCAGAAGTAAATAAATAAAGTTCATGTCTTATCTTATCTTATCTTATCTTATCTCTTGTCACTATCATAATTATCATCATCGTCGTATCTATCAATATCACTTTATCATTAACATAATTTGGAATTCCTAAAGATAAGATCAAAGGCCCTTAGTTTTAACACAATTTCCAATACACAAACACTAAAAGACGGAGAAAGTGCAGTTTCAGAACCAACCGTACATGCTGTATTACAGTCAGCGGACTATAGACTATAGAGTGCTTCATTGGTTCTGCTGTGGTAGCAACAATGCATCCTTTTTATTATTTCTTGGCATCGATGCGCATACGTCATTATATCAAATGCCGCTAATAGTAGCCGCCACTCTTTATGACCGCCAATGTCATTGTAAAACAAAAACCCGTACACAAGACGGATGGTACCCTTGTTCTGCCGTAATCTGGAAAAAAACCATATTTTAAGATTTGGCCAGAAAACTCGTCCCTCAAATATCGATCGATTTAAATGACCCTCATCTTGGGGAAAAAAAACCAAACTCTCAAACAGACCCAGCTACCCGATTACAGCTGAGTGGACAGGATAGTCAGAAAAAAAATATCGAAAAAGAAAATATATCGGTCCTTCTGCTTGTAAAGCGAGTGCTCTACCAACTGAGCTATCGGGTCCTGCTGCTGTAGGCCACTCACAGGGGAAAAGATCAAAAACCCTGAATCAAAACTAATGGGAGCGATCTATATTAATTGTTTTCGTCCAACCAAGTCATCGATCACATGATTTTTTGCTGTCCAACAATTGGATATTTCTTAACAAATGCAAACACGCTGCTTTGTTTACAAAAGTGAAAAACATACCCATGTGTCAGATGAATAAAATGACAAATCGTGATGTCAGATATTTAAAAATACTGTGAACACTTTTCACTATGAGGGTCACTTTGGACACATTTTGCAATGTGACCAATGACCTCGAGCAGATGGAAAGTAAATATTATTATAGACAATCCCCATTCCTTTGATTGCGAGTTAAACGCTCTACCAATGATTCTATCTTCACGCACAATGTTTACCGCAACGAAAGGCTATAGGGTTCATGATGTGTCTCCATGAATTAGATATACCGCATTTTCCACACGTGTAATATTATAACACAACAGGTAGGTATGTAATACCTATATATACCTATCTACTACTGGCTTTAGAACGTTATGATGACTGTTGTGTGTTGTGTGTTGGCTCCACGTTGTGTGTTGTGTGTTGTGTGTGTTGGTCCCACGGTCGAGGTCGTTAGATGAAAATAAAATGGTGCTGCATATGGCCTTAATTATCAGCAGAACAACAACAATAACAAGAAACGATAAAGATATCAATAAATCACTTTGCTGTCGGGTTCTCGGAATGCAGCTTACGACGACGATAACCACTGCCTGTCTGTTACTGTTAGATTTCCCAGGTACATTATATACAGTATGCGCTTGGCTAAGAAACTCACAACATTGCCATCCGGAAGAAAAGGACCAACACACAAAACTCTTTGTAACCATGAACTTTTATAGTCTGGATAATACAGTTTAGTGAGAATTACCCATAACGTGGATGGCAAAAAACAATATTAAAGACCCGAATGACGCCAACTTAATTCTACCTATACGAAAAGGAAAAGTACATTTATTATGTGGCCAATCATCTCTAAAAGGTGTTATGTTGGGGTTAAATTCAAGCTTGATTGAATTGTAATTTAAATGCCTTCACTGGATCATTTTGGTGATGTTTTTTTTAAAAAAATCTTGTATTTTTCTTTCTGATTTTTCTGACTTGCAACACTTATAGCTGTTCAGTTTTTAACTTCCACAGAGAGTGCCTGCTCCTAATTTTTGTCTCTCGATTTTTAACTTCCACAGAGAGTGCCTGCTCCTAATTTTAGTCTCTCGATTTTTAACTTCCACAGAGAGTGCCTGCTCCTAATTTTAGTCTCTCGATTTTTAACTTCCACAGAGAGTGCCTGCTCCTAATTTTTGTCTCTCGATTTTTAACTTCCACAGAGAGTGCCTGCTCCTAATTTTTGTCTCTCGATTTTTAACTTCCACAGAGAGTGCCTGCTCCTAATTTTAGTCTCTCGATTTTTAACTTCCACAGAGAGTGCCTGCTCCTAATTTTAGTCTCTCGATTTTTAACTTCCACAGAGAGTGCCTGCTCCTAATTTTTGTCTCTCGATTTTTAACTTCCACAGAGAGTGCCTGCTCCTAATTTTTGTCTCTCGATTTTTAACTTCCACAGAGAGTGCCTGCTCCTAATTTTAGTCTCTCGATTTTTAACTTCCACAGAGAGTGCCTGCTCCTAATTTTTGTCTCTCGATTTTTAACTTCCACAGAGAGTGCCTGCTCCTAATTTTTTCTCTCGATTTTTAACTTCCACAGAGAGTGCCTGCTCCTAATTTTTGTCTCTCGATTTTTAACTTCCACAGAGAGTGCCTGCTCCTAATTTTTTCTCTCGATTTTTAACTTCCACAGAGAGTGCCTGCTCCTAATTTTTTCTCTCGATTTTTAACTTCCACAGAGAGTGCCTGCTCCTATTTTTTTTCTCTCGATTTTTAACTTCCACAGAGAGTGCCTGCTCCTAATTTTTTCTCTCGATTTTTAACTTCCACAGAGAGTGCCTGCTCCTAATTTTTGTCTCTCGATTTTTAACTTTCACAGAGAGTGCCTGCTCCAAATTTATATTTCGATTTAAAAACGTTCACAGTGAGTGCTTGCTCCCTACTATTTTTAGATTTGAAACTTCAACAGCGAGTGCCAGCTCCCCTTATTCCATTTTTTTAAAAAATCCACAGTGAACGCCTGCTTCTAAATTTTCCCCGGGTTTTATCTCACACTGTGAAAGTCTGCTCCCAAAGTTTTCAGTGCCAGTAGGAACTACACATGTAACATTTAAATAAAATTTAAGTTTTACATAAGTGTAAAATTATGCCTTGCAAATTTTGCTTTTGGAACAAGCTTTGTTAAACGATTTGGGCTTGTTGTGAATGTATAGATACGCCTTATAAAGGTGATTATAATATTATCTTTAAGCGCCATGTTTTTCACACATGAAAGATTAGAAAGGAAATTACAAACTGGCATTAATAAACATTAGGGATAGAGGATTTTTTTTAAATATAAAAAGCGATTTCTGCGTGATTAGCCTTTCCGGTGTTTCAGTGTGTGTGTGTGTGTGTGTGTGTGTGTGTGTGTTTCTGTGTGTGTGAGAGTGTGCGTGTGTGTGTTCAGATGCGTGTGTTGGGGAGTGTGAGAGTGTGTTGTGTGTGTGTGTCTGAGTGGGTGTGTTTAGTTAAGTATCTGTGTTTGTGTGTGTTGTGTGTGTGCTATGCCAACATAATAATCTAATTCGTAAAACAAGAGCAAAGATTCGGTTCTGGAACTAAATTCGTTCTTATGAAGAAATCAATTTTGTATGTGAAAATAGGTGTGATAATCAATGATAATACGGGGTTTCAGTGTTATGAAATGAGAATAATAATAATGAGAATAATAATAATAATAATAATAATAATAATAATAATAATAATAATAATAATAATAATAATAATAATAATAATAATAATAATAATAATAATAATAATGATAATGATAATAATAATAATTATGATGATGATAATAATGATTTTAATAGTAATAATAATTTTTTAAAATAAAATAATAATAATAATGAGAAT
>NC_088365.1:3781689-3836689 GCF_034508935.2 Berghia stephanieae
TTCCATGGGAAGACTGGAATAACCCAGGCGTCAGCCACTGTGAGCGCCACAAATTGAGCCAGTAGGGCGAGGAGACTTGCTCAAGGCCACACAGCACTGCAGCAGCGGATGATCGAACTCAGTAGCTTTCGGGTACGAAGCAAAGACCGTACCGCTGAGCCACGCTGCCCCCTTTGCAAAGTTTTCTTTCAGTTCCAGTTTTGAGAGTTGTTTCTTTTTTTTTTTTTCTTTTCTTTTTTTTTTTTTGGTTTTGTTGCCAAAATGAGGGTTAATTAAACCGATCGATATTTGAAGGACGAGAATTCTGGACACATTCTTAAATACGTGTTTTTCTAGAGTACGAACGTTAACTGTGCAGCTATGTGGTCATAAATCGGAATGTTCTTGGTTCGAGCGTCGCTCGGCGCATAGTTGATTGGGTCTTTGGAAAAGGCTTTTTACTCTCATTCTCTAACTGTATTCAGGTGTAAAATGATACCTGCCGTTAACAGCGTTGACTCTGCCCGAAATATTATTTAATATCGCCTAACAGGCATCTTGTCCCATCATACATGTTAAATGTTGCTCTTGGCCAGGAACCCCTTGTAAAGCGCTTTGAGCACCTTTAATGGATATCGCGCGATATATAAAGCTCATTTTTAAAAAAAAAGAAACATTCATACAACATAAAAACACCAAAATTGACTATTTTATTTCTTCTTTTTCATTAAGAATGTTTTATTTTTATCAAATAGTTATTAGATATGTGTACTATTTGATTTCGGCAGAAAAGTCGATTGAATATGCCAGATAATTTACCTGCCATTGCCATGCCCGCATGGAAAATCGCAATTGATAGTTCTTCATAGCATCCAATTAGTAAAGTCAAATAAACCCCCAGCAATGTTTATCTGGAAAATACGCCCACTGAAAAGAAAATGCTTCCAATAATTGAAAAAATGGTAGCAAATTTCCGTTACCCATGTTTACATTTCTTTAAGAAAAAAACCCCAACATATATACTGCATGAATCGAGTTATCGTTGGCTTAATCTTGTCCTCAATATAGGATTCAATAGTCTGATGTCACGTCCGCCCAGCAACCAGCAGCTCGGTTCTAAAGAGAAAAAAAATCGGTACCTACTCTTTATTATTCCTGTTGGCTAGAATTTTTTCAGATGTCATGTAATCAGAATGTATAAGAGTCAAACCATAATCAGACTTATAACGATTTTCTCCTCTGGATACACTTTTATGTTTGTCGGAGAAGTATTTCAGAAGGGCGGTGATGGAGATAATGGCGTCCGCCACATTGTTCCGATATTTTAGAACCAGTTCCTATGCGTCATTACGAGGGAAATGACGTCACGACTGTTGAACCCTATTTTCTTTTGTTTGTTTGTTTGTTGTTTTTTTCTCAACATAATGACCATCGTGGTTTCTTTATTATTGTTTTAATATAAGTTGTTTTCTGGTGTGTGTTAGTTTTTAATGTGTCTATCTTTTGTTAAAATGATAAGTAATAAAATAACTATATAATAATTAAATAATTCTTTAGAATATAAATGAATGAATAAATAGATAATTGATTAAATGGATAAATGAATAAATAAATAAATATAAAGAAATAATAAAGAAATAAAGAAATAAATAAAGAAAGAAAGAAAGAAAGAAAGAAAGAAAGAAAGAAAGAAAGGAAGGAAGGAAGAACGAATGAAAACGTATTTCTTATTGTCTTATAATTATAAAAGGATATTTTGCGTTGATAATTAAAATTATACACCGTCACGACACACACACACACACACATGATCTTTTTGCTGTGTTCATCTCGCCATCATCTTTCTTTCTCTTGTCTTTCACATACAGTGGGATCCGTAAAAAGCAATACTCTTAACACTCTATCCGGCTATGTGGTCTTGTGGTATGACACTCGCTTTCGGATCGGCGCATAGTTGAGTCCTTGGAAAAGTCTATTTGCTCATATTGTCTCACCGTGCTCCGATGTAAAATGAGTACCGGCCGTTAACAACGTTGTCTCTGTCCGAAAAAAAAATTGTAATATCGCCTAACTGGCGTCATGTCACGTCCTACATGTTAAGTGTTATTATTGGCCAGGGACCCCTTGTAAAGCGCTTTGAGCACGTTTAGTGGATATTGCGCTATATAAAAGCTCATGGTTGTTTTTTGGTTTATTTTCGGGTCCACCTACAGTCAGGCCTGACTTAACAAATCTTGTTGAAAAGGAAAGTTTAGCTCATCAGAACCTATCTCCAAGAACTTTGGGGCATTTTTGTATAATGATCAGGGAATAATTAATGTGTAAAGCTATCTGTAGTTACGTCTATTTTCCCTTGGAAACTACGAATTTCTGAAATTTCAAGTATGCAGCTCTGGTTTAAATGACCCTCATCTTGTCAAAAATTCTCAAACCTGGGACTACTTTTAAATGCGTCTTTCCAGAGTAGTGCAGCAAAACTGGTTAATTAATGAAGCAAACTTATCTCAGCTCATTGACAGACGAAACATTGGGAAATGAATAGTTAATAAGTGCTGAGCGTATCTATAAGTTTCCATTTACGAGTATGTCAACAGCTTATATCGATTCGGTCAGTGGCTTCATAAAACATGTTTGTTTTCTTTTTGTCTTTTTTGTTTGATTGTTTTGGTTATGTTTTTGTTTGTTTTGTTTTGTTTTTCTTGAGTTTTTTTTTCTTTCTTTTCTATCTCTCCTCCATGAACAGTTCACGAGAATCGATCAATCATATTTATTAATCAATCAGAGTTTACAATTAATGTGGGATCTATAATTTGTTTTCTTCATTTTCTTTAAATAATAGATCTAGATCTAACATCCAATTATGAATGCAAATTGTCACGTTTTTTTTCATTTTCAACCCATTAGAGGCAGGGATCGAGTTTATTCTAACCTGTTGGCATTAGATCATGTTGTTAGCGTTGCTGTGTAGTACTTGAAACATTAATTTAGTTCCTTACAAAATCAAGAACCAACAAAGATATTATAATTATTTTTTTTACAAGTACGCTTTATAGTTTAAAACAATTGACTAATTATAAAAAGGGACCACTTGTCCAGGAAGACAACTGAGTAATGACGAATAAAAAAAATATTTAAAATTAAGCTTTTATATAGCGCAATATCCACTAAACGTGCTCAAAGCGCTTTACAAGGGGTCCCTGGCCAACAGCAACATTTTCCATGCAGGACGGGACATGACACCATTTAGGCGATATAACATTTTTCTCGGACAGAGACGCTGTTAATGGCCAGGTACTCATTTTACGGTGAGTACGGTGAGAGAATGTGAGAAAAGAGCCTTCTCCAAGGACTCAACTATGCGCCGAGCGAGGCTCGAACTCCGGACCTTCCGATCCGACTGCGCGTGTCATACCACTAGACCACATAGCCGCACTAACAATATAGGCGTTAAATCGTCCCAACTATCGGGTAGCGAGTTCTTCCCCTCTTCTATATGCATGTGGAACAAGCTACCACGACCTATCGTTGTAAATTCAATCTCCACGGAACAGTTTAGAGACAGGCTAATTCACTACTAATAATAACACTCAAATGCATCTTGAAATGTAAAACATCAAGACGCCTACAGTTGCGACAATACATCAGAGGTGAGTTGGTTTGCAAATAATGAGAAGAAAGGAAGAAATATATAATCAGAAAGGTCTGAGGTTGTATCCTCAGTCAAAGACAGGCTGATATATTTTGGGATGTTTGTTTTGTTTTTTGTTTTTTGTTGTTGTTATTGTTGTTTTTTTTTTTCATTTCCTAAAGTTTTCTTATAGTATTTTTCTCTCTGGCACTGCCTCATAACATTTGTGCGGCTATGTCGTCTAGTGGTACGACACACACGTTCGGATCAGAAGGTCCTGGGTTCGAGCCTCGCTCGGCACATAGTTGAGTCCTTGGAAAAGGGTCTTGACTCACATTCTCTCACTGTACTTGGGTGTAAAATGAGTACCTGGTCGATAACAGCGTTGTCTGTGTCGAATTATTTTTTTAAAAATATTACCTAACAGGCGTCATGTCTCGTCCTACATTTTAAATGTTGCTGTTGGTCAGGGACCCCCTGTAAAGCGCTCTGAGCACGTTTAGTGGATATTGCGCTAAATAAAAGCTCATTTTCCCCCAGATCAGAATTGGTAAGGGATGTGTCGTTGTTTTACCATACGTTAACAATTAAGTATGATTTGATTTAATTTTGATATGATTGATTGATATGAAACAGCTTGCTTGTTTGATTGGGTTTTTTTTCTTTTGTTTTCTTTTATTTTGTTTATCATTTGCTTTGTTTTGTTGTTATTGTCAATCAATTGTTTGTTCTTTTGAATTGTTTAAGCATTTTTAAAAACCTGAATTCTTCGTTTAGATATGAAGTCATGCTCTGTAAAATCAAACACAGATTTATAAGTGAAGCAGTTAAGATGTGTCATTAGGTACGGGTACAATCAAACACAGACTAGAAAGATGTAATATAAGAATTGGAGACATGCATAATGAATCCTTATCGTCAAGGTACGTGTCGTTGTTAATCAAACGTGAACGATTGCGTATGCTTTGATTTAATTTCGATATAAACTATTGATTGACTAGTATGAAATAAAACAAGTCTGTTTTTTTAGTTTTTTTTTTTTTTTGTTGTTGTTGTTATTTCATAAATTAAGCACTGTCACTAAATCCTTTGTTTAGATGTGACGTCAGGTTAGGGTTTAATCGAACATCGATTTAAAGAGTTAATATCGAAATCGGAGATATAATGGCTCGTTATCGACAAGAGATGTGTCGTTGTTAATCAAACGTGAACGATTGTGTATGCTTTGATTTAATCTTCGATATGATTGATTGATTGATTGATCGGTCGATCGATCGATTGACAATAATTATTATGAAATAAACCATTTTGTTTTGATTTCGTAATCAAGCATTGGCTTGTTTGTTTTTATTCCAAAGACACAATTATAATTATAATGATTGTCGATATCATTTTGTTGTCTGGAACGTGCTGCGGATGCGATTAAAAATTCAGAATTTAATATTTGTGTCAGTGCATGACATAATCAGTCGGAAGGTGAAAATTTCGGATTTGCATTTTAATCTTTATTTGAAGTAAATCGGGATATTTTTCATGAAGTATGGTCAGATGTATGGGAAAGGTATCCAGCAACTTTTCTCAAATTTCATACTTTTTCACTAGCTTTCACTTTTTCGCTTGACTAGCTGTAAAAATGTTTATAAGTGAAATTAAACTTTGATATTTCCCGAAGATGTACAAAAAGGGTTGATTTTATCATTTATGACAAGAATTCATTTTTTATAACAATAGACCTTCCAACTAAACTTGGAAATATCTCAGTTCAAATCTTTTCACCATCCGACTGATTATGTCATTCATTGTAACATTTCTCAGCAATGTTTTTTTTTATATAAACACAATGATAGTTTCTATTTAGATGTGAAAAAATGTGACCTCTATATCCAAAAAAAAGTATTTAGTTGGGCTCAGCTTGATGACAAGAAGTGATATTAAATACAAAATAAATGACTAGAAATGTAAGATTAAAGTTTTTGTCACTTCCAGAAGCAAGACCCGTTTTCTAAATATGTAAATTAGATAGAAATTAGTTCGAGTGTCATGTTTTTAATAATAACTTTAATTGTAATTGTGTATGTCGAATGAAAGAGTAGGGAGCAGGCATTGGTGAAAGATAAGGTTCTGAAAAAGTTTTTTCTTTTAAACTGCATGCCATTCTCTCTCTCTCTCTCTCTCTCTCTCTCTCTCTCTCTCTCTCTCCCCCTCTCCCTCTCCTCTCTCTCTCCTCTCTCTCTCTCCCCCCCTCTCTCTCTCTTTCTCCCCCTCTCTCTCCCCCCCTCTCTCTCTCTCTCTCCCCCTCTCTTCTTCATCTCCCCCCTCCTCTCTCTCTCTCTCTCCCCCCCCCTCTCTCTCTCTCTCCCTCTCTCTCCTCTCTCTCTCCTCTCCCCTCCCCTCTCTCTCTCTCTCTCTCCTCTCTCTCTCTCTCTCTCTCTCTCTCTCTCTCTCTCTCTCCATCCGCCAACCCAACGACCACAGTCAATGACGATTTAATATTATAATGATATATACATATATACATATATATACATACACACACACACACACACACACACACACACACACACGATTCATCTGTTTTCCATTGCTAAAAACAATGTTATGATTATTTGTCAGAGCTGTTCTATGGTAGATATCATAATTTTTACAAGTCTTAGCCACCTCTATACCAAGCCCCATGCTCTTCATCCGAATTTGCACGGCTGTTTCGGCCTAATCTGGATAAATTTATATTCACGTCTAAGTCTAGAGAATTCTATTTCATAACCACCACTTACTACTTTTCAATTAAAGTTATAATATTTTGTTATATACGGGACATGAAAAACCACAGGCAGTAACTCACTACGCGAATCAGCCTTCATTTTATTTTAATAGCATCACGTTTCAACAAAATGAAACTAACTCTTACAATCTATTCAAAGTTCTGAGACTCTGCAACGCGTACAGACTACATACATATATACATACATACATACATATATACATACATACTTACATACATACATACATATATACATACATACATACATATATACATACATACTTACATCGAGATAATAAGTGTAAACATCGACCTCATTAATAAATCATTTACAACCAAAACTAGACGACGGAACGGAAACGGAAATGGAAAAGGAAAGGAAGAACTCCTTCTGGCTTTTAAACTATTAAATAATATAAGAATATTATAAGTCAAACTATTGCGTGTTTTCAAACAGGGATATCCAAACACATTCCACGCTATCCAGCAAGTTATCCATTGAAAAGAGTCGTCGTGGTATAACGTTGCTTCACGTTTTCAAAAGGAGAAAGTCAGCGTTATATTTAACTTAAACGTGAAGTCAAAACTATGTTGACAAAACGCATTTTTTTTACCATTTTGACCGGGATTTCTTTCTCTCTCTCTCTCTCTCTCTCTCTCTCTCTCTCTCTCTCTCTCTCTCTCTCTTTTTTTTTTTTTTTTTAAATCTTATTTATTAATCTATTTGGCTTGTTTTGAAAAATACTTTTATTCTTTCTTTCTTTCTCTTCTTCTTCTTCTTCTTCTTCTTCTTCTTCTTCTTCTTCTTCTTCTTCTTCTTCTTCTTCTTCTTCTTCTTCTTCTTCTTCTTCTTCTTCTCCTTTTTCTCTTTTTTATTTATTTTCTTCTTTCTTTTTTTTTTCTACCCTGAAAATCCATATTAATCAACGCGTACTTCCTTACAGGTCTTATAGCCCAATTTGTTATGGCCGGGAACATTGTTGTAATGGATATACTCCCAAACTAACGGAAATTATTATCCATTTCATACTCGTACAATAATGTTATAACCAAACACATAGATTATTTGCTTTCGGCTATCAATCTGATCGCTAATATGTGCAAGTAAATCTTAATTTATTGATACGCTATGCTATTTGTTGAAAAGGAACGTTTTGTCAACGTTACGTTTAAATGTAAAGCCAGAACTATTTTGTAATACACAGGCAAATCACTATTTTCAGGTTGGCCAAAATTGTTAAATTATTAATGTTGATTAACTCAAATAATCATTTATTTAAACTGACCGCCCCCCCCAATTGTCCAAAATTCTAAAAACCTGATTATATATATATATATATATATATATATATATATATATATATATATATATATATATATTTATATTTATATATGTATATATATATATATATATATATATATATATATATATATATATATATATATATATATATATATAAAATATGTATATATACCTTGCCATATATTGTACAGTCTTTTACATAGGAGTTCATTATAATTTTATGATATAATCTTTTTTTTTTTTGTCAGAAAAGTCATTTTGATGTAAAGTCACAACCATCCTGTCTGATATGCATTTACTATAGGTCTTTATGGTTTTGGAGAGATTGACGAAACAAAACAATACAAAACAAAAAATAATAAAAAAATAAGGTAGAAATCTGCCCTGCCCTCGACGTGAAATTTTTATTGTGTGCGTGTTGCCCCCCCCCCCCCCCCCCCCCCCCAATAATAATAATAATAATAATTATAATAATAATTATAACAATAATAATAATAATAATAATAATAATAATAATAATAATAATAATAATAATAATAATAATAATAATAATAATAATAATAATAATAATATTTATATATTTTTGGACACGTTGCGTTGAAGTAATCTTAATTCAGTGATGTTTCAAAGAATGTACAAGTAAAAAAAAGTTTGGCTAATTTTGTTAAAAATAAAAGCGTTTTGTTTTGTAATAATATTGGTGATATGCCTATTGCCTTTGGAGGGATCGATTCCTATTATGTGCGCAGAGTGTAATAGGATATATGGGAATGCTATTGAATGTCGAATGTTTATTGAATGTATAAGTTCTTCATTATAATATCGATAAGGCAAACAGAGTGCAAGAGGCGATTTAAACTTAATAAGGTCGGAGGTCGAATGTTATGTATGTAGAACTAAAAACAACATTAGTGCGTTGTTGTTGTTGTTGTTGTTGTTGTTGTACTTGTTGTTGTTGTTGTTGCTGCTGTACCTAATTGTTGTTGTTGTTGTTCTTCTTCTTGTTTTACTTGTTGTTTTTGTTGTTGTTGCTGTGTTGATGTTATTATTATTATTATTATTATTATTATTATTATTATTATTATCATTATTATTATTATTATTATTATTATTATTATTATTATTTTATTTATTTATTTATTATTAATATTATTCATTTTATTATTAGTAGTAGTAGTCTTGTTATTATTATTATTATTATTATTATATTATTATTATTATTATTATTATTATTATTATTATTATTATTATGACTATCATTATTATTATTATTATTCTCAACATCATCATCATCATCATCATCATCATCATCATCATCATCATCATCATCATCATCATCATCATAATCATTATTATTATTATTATATTATTATTATTATCATCATCATCATCATCATCATCATTATCATCATCATTACTATATTTTTTGGACGCAGGGTTATATATATATTGATATTATACGCAATTAAAATATTCACCTCCACCAGCCGGATATAAGGAACCAACACATACAATTATGTGCAACCATATCTAGATGTTTATAGAAGTCTGATTGATAGAATTTAGTGAGAACCACACACATAAAAATGGCTGGCTAAAAACAATAACGAGTAGCTGAGTGACGTCAATTTCGTTCCTCTTATTCTATACTAATCATTGTGAACAATACTCACCCAGGAGTTATCTACCTATTCTGATATAATTGTATATCATTATTATTATAAGAATGTAATCCAAATAAATATTCCACAAATACAAAGTCACTGCATACCAAACAGAAAGTAAGAGAACCACATCGGTCCACAGCTACATAACTACAACAAATATTTTCTTTAAGACTTCATCTGCTGCACGACACGACTGTGTTTGTTTTCTTTCTACTCAATCAACAACACCGATACTATAAAAAATAAATACACCGTAATGTACACAATGCAACAAATGTGACTAAACTGACACACTGCAACGCACTCACAAATCACAACACAAAGCGCGCCGCTGCGGACTGCGAGCTGCGGTTCGCGAGCAATCAAGCGCCGCGCACGCAGTTTAAATCAAAACTGTGTGGTATCAATATTAATAATATATCATATGTACTAATGAATGAATGAATGAAACAATCAATCAAAAGTCTACTCAATCATGTATCGATCTGTTAATGATCAATATTGAAGTGGCACGGTTCATCGGACAAATCAAATCACCCGCACTTTAATGCGTGCTGACAAAATCACTGAGTCACCGAATTGATAATACAGATTGTCACAATTCCCCCCCCCCCCCCCCTCTTTTCCGAAAGATAATAATAATACTATTATGATTACCTTCCTAAATGACAACACTGCTATTTTTTTTCTCTCAAAACGAGCTTAGCAGAAGTAGCGACAGCTGACACTTGAGTCAGATAACCACAGGGAAATCACAGTCCAGTGAACCGTGGACAACAACCAACTCCAAACTGAATAGCGGCGACTCCTTCATTTCTGCATTCTGAATAGAGCGGTTGACGTCTGCCCTGCCCCCCGTCTGCAATCGCCGCCCGCCTGTAGACTGTCTTGCTCGAGTCGCCAAGTCATCGCCAGCCATGGGCAGTTAGGTGGTGGGTGAGTAGAGAGGGGAGAGAAGGTGAAGGAAGACAAACGGCTTAGAGGGCGAGGGGAGATAAGTCAGGAAATTATCCAAAGAAATCCATACTTTTTAGATTCATTCACGTCAGATCATTGACATGCGTGCAATTATTATATTTCTATATATTTTACCTGCGTTTTACATGGAACCATAGAATTAAACGAATGAGAATACGTACGGAGTCTAAAAAGTGTCCACCAATGAAAGCATTCAGCGCCATTTTGTTGTTGGCTGAGAATGTAAACATTACCATTCATTCGGTATCTAATGTCATCATAACGACACAACAAAAACCACAACAATATTAAAATTCACAATAAAATGGTTCAGAACTGCTGCGTATATTTATGCCACAATAAAGCTGTCAAAGGCACATCATTGTCGTTTCACAGGTAAGAGAAATAAATCAATGAACTAAAAAAGAAGTTATATAATTGTATTTTGGGCTACTGACGACTGCAACGGAGACTGATAATGTTCTAGGATCTAGATAGATTTAAATATAGAGTCTATATCTCATAAGTATTTGGGAGACCTTCCATAAGCTACTACATCCCAAGTATTCTTGTTCTAGTAGGGGGTTTGGGAGGGGGAAAACTTTTTTTTAAAAAAAGTTTCCCCCCTCCCAAACCCCCTAGTACTAGAGCAAGAATGGAAGGTCTCCCAAGTATTTTTATAAATAAATCTACATACTGATCTGAACTATTCCCCTGAGGTAAAAATGAAGTTAGAGAATGTGTGTAATCATGTATTATAATAACATATAACTATAATGCGTTTTCGAATTGAGGAGGAGAGCTTGCGATTGCAATTAACTGCAAAGGCCAAAGTATAAGCACTCCACTCTAGGCGAGTAAGAGTAGTGTGGTTATTTTTCAAAACTTGAGATAAATGAACCGAGATGAATATCAACAAGTATATAAGTATATTGACAGGAAGACCTAGATAAAGACAAATATATAAGTATAGTACTAGACGTCTAATTGCTTTACTTTCCATTGAGTCTTTCCCTTGCCAGTAGAAAATAATTCAACTGGATAGATTGTTTTTCACTATAGTACACCAATTGTCAAGATAGTCCTAGTTAGAATGCCTCACTTATTTTCAGCTTTCCATGGAAGAAGCCTGAGTTGTTGTCCAAGTGGATTACTAAAATCAGCAGGAAGAATGTAGATGGGTAAGAGTGGAGACCTACAAAAAATGATAGGGTCTGTAGTGTCCATTTTTTATTAGAAGATTATTATCTCGGCTTAGACCAAAAAAACTTGAGAGAGAATGCTGTCCCATCTGTATTTCCAAATTATCCCCAACATAAACAGTCTCCTGCCATTAAAAAGACAAGATCATCCCCTCGAAAACGAGCTGCTCCCAATTCTCCATTTGAAGATGCTACACCCAGTAAGACCCCTAAAGTTGATGAACATAATTATGCCTATTCTTCAGTTGAAAGCCACTTAGAAGAGACCCAAAATAAGTTGCTTGTTTGCCAAGAAAAGATGCTTCATCAAAAACAACTCAGTAGCATGAGGAAGAAGTTGGCCCGTCGAGATGTAAAAATTTCATCCCTTTTGGAAGATTTGAAGAAGAAAAAGTTGTTGAAAGAAGAAAATGTTGACATCCTAAAAGAAAATTTTGCTGCGGAAACCCTCACTTTAATTGAAAATGAATTAAAAGCTGCCCATATGTCCAAAAATAATATGCGTTTTTCTGATGAATTAAAATCCTTTGCTGTTTCCTTGCACTTCTATAGTGCTCAGGCTTATAATTATGTGAGAAAGTATTTGCATTTGCCTCATGCGGATACCATTCGTAGGTGGTCTGCATCCCACAATGTCTCCCCAGGATTTATTACAGATGTTTTTAATACCTTGCAAGCTCAACTTAAAAAGGATGATTTGATGAAGGATGTTTGCCTTATGTTTGATTCGATGTCCATTCGGAAGCAAGTTGTGTTTGACCCTGCATCCCAGACCTATGCTGGCTATGTGAACCATGGTCATCTTCAAGTTGCATCACCAGACACATTAGCTTCAGAAAGTCTTACTCTTCTCATCGTTGGACAAAAGCGATATTTTAAGCACCCTATTGGCTATTTTCTTGTTGATAAGATTAGTGCAGCCCAGCAAGCACGGATTATTAATGATGGGATAGTTTGGCTGTCTGAGGCAGGCTTCTCTGTTCAAGGGGTTGTGTGTGATGGAGCTTATGTTAACCAAGCGACTGCAACTGCTATTGGATGCACTATAAGTTCAGATGTCATTGATCCTGAGTTTCCTCACCCCTTGGATTCATCTAAAACCATTCCCTTTATTTTTGATGCCTGTCATTTGTTAAAAAATATTAGAAATGCATTGGGTGACCTGAAATGTTTGCGCCGTGGAGAGGAGAGAATTGATTGGTCTTATATTGTTGCACTTCACAAGCTGCAGCTTGAAAGTAATTTAAACCTTGCCAACAAGCTAAAAGGAAGACATATTGATTATGTGAAAAATAAAATGAAAGTTTCTCTTGCTGCCCAAACTTTAAGCTCTTCTGTTGCTTCTGCCATTACGTTTCTTCGGGATGACTTGAAGTTGCCTGAATTTGCTGGAAGTGAAGCGACTTGTAAATTTATTCGTATATTTGATAAATTGTTTGATTTATGCAACAGCAGTAGTTTCTGTACAAAAGGATTTAAAAGCCCTATTACAAAGTAAAATCTTGAGGAAAAATTATAGTTTATTCATTTTGCCAGAAATTATATATCATCTTTATGTGACAATACTAACAAGCCAATACTACAATCAAAGAGGAAAACTGGATTTATTGGATTTTTGGCAACACTGACATCCATAGAATTGATATCTCGGAGACTTTTGGCCAATAACTACAAATACATACTTACTTACAGACTCTCTCAATATCATTTGGAGACATTGTTTTCAAGGATACGAAGAAGAGGTGGCTGGAATAATAACCCGAATGTCCTTCAATTTAAATATGCCATCAGGTCTCTTTTGATGAAGAATGGTGTGCTGAGTTCCAAAAATGCTAATTGCTTACCTGCCCCCGAAAATAAGCTTTTCCAAGAAAATTCATCTTTTACTGTTGACAATTCGACAAACTCTTTTCAACCTGAATTGGACAGAAAAACTATGATCTTTACGAAAACCCTTTGCCAGCCCTCAGAGTACCATTCAGATGTTTTGTATTATATGTCTGGATTTATCGCAAGGAAATTACGAGACAAAATCAAATGTTCTGTTTGTTCAGATTTTTTAGCCTCATTAGACAATCCTGATTCAAGCAAACCATCATCATCTAGTTTTACCGAAAGAAAAGACAGGGGGGATTATTATATCCATCTGAAGATTTTTATAAAGTTATTACAGCAGCTGACCTTTGTTTGAGAGAAATTCTAACTACACACAAGGAGGGACCTTTGAGAGCAGTCAATAGCACAACAATAAGTAAAGTGATAATAAAAGTAACAGAAAGATTAGGGCCATCAATTTTACAGATTTAGATAAGCATGCCATGGAAAGTCATTTTGAAAGTGAGGACAATCATGTAACACAGATTATTAAAGAAGCTTGTTCCATATTTTGTAGAACAATGTTGTATCACCACGGCAAACTATTTACAGACAGACACATATTCAACAACACATGCTTAGTTCGTCAAAAGCATACTAAGACAATACTCTTTAAACACCTGTAAAGACTTGACCAGAAAACATCACCAACAACTTGTTATCTAAAGGTTAGTCCCAGAGTTAGACATTGGTGCTGTTTTGTTCCAAGTTGACAGTTTTTTTTTTGTTTTTGTTTTTTAAATTGATTATTTTACTTCTGCTTTTGTTCTTTTGACCTAATCCAGGATTACAATATCTTCAACCAGTCAACCCCTATCAACATAAAAATGTGCATGTTCTTAGGAAAGTAAACTATGTTTTAGTCGACTAAAAAATATTTAAATGCTACCGTCAAATTTTTGCCTGGAGAGGGTTAAAATTATTTGTGTTGATTTTTTGTTTGTTTTTATCATGCTTGGTGACTGAATTTAAATATGTCACATATATAGCCTACTTTTTTGCTATCAGAATCATCTCGATCTGATGTTATTCTTAGTCTTTTGTTTTTAATACGATCTCATTGTAATTTCCACTACACTAATATTAATACGGAAAAAAAATATAATCCTACTTAATATCCAAAGAGATAACTCCTTGACCTCCTAATTCTGAGCCACGTCACACACACACACACACACACACACCACACACACACACACACACACACAACGGCTCGCCTGTGCTCAAGGATTCTAAATAAAGATTTTTCTCTCAATAACTTTAGTAGTAGTAGTAGTAGTAGTAGTAGTAGTAGTAGTAGTAGTAGTAGTAGTAGTAGTAGTAGTAGTAGTAGTAGTAGTAGTAGCAGCAGCAGCAGCAGTAAAATGTGGAATTTCCCCCTCTAAAATAGCTTTTAATGCCGGTAAACGATAATTCTAACTGTAATGCTAAACCACTGAACTATCGAGTCCAACTCTACTCATGTGAATTACGTGTATGTGAAAAAAAAAAAGGGGGGGGGGGGGGGGGGGCAGTTTCGTCGCGCTGATGGAGTGAATGTGATCGTCATCACTACACACATAGACAACAGAAACAATTAAAAAACATGACTATGACACACAACCACTCACACATGAGGCTATACTATTTATCCTTTTCTCTATATAGAACAGGGCAAGACAAACAATAGTTTGACTCTCTCTCTACCCTTCGCATTGATGTTTGTCGTCTGATGAGTTCACCTCTCGGTCGACCTGTCAATATTCCTTTTTGCCGGACGTAATCATTAATAGAATGTTGTGTGGTTTTGACCGTGAAGAAAACCTTAAGAAGTCACATTTATATCATTTTAGAGAGATCGTTTTGAATAATTTTGAGTTAAACGAGCGAGCAGCAACTGGTTTTCATGAACGGCCGATCAGCGCTTGTTTACTATAGTAACGCGATTCCCAGCCAACAGCAAAATGGCGGATATTTTTCTCATCGAGGCCGCTGGTTGGTTAGCCAATAAGAGCACCGTACGGTTTCCATTGGGTAAATTCCTTGCATGGAACTCACGTTCTGGTTTGATTTTGAAAAAAAAATTGTAAGTACAAAGTAATAAGTCGTCTTGAGCAAAGTAAAATAAATAAATAAATAAATAAATAAATAAATAAATAAATAAATAAACAAATAAATAAATAAATAAATAAATAAGGCCAGAATTAGGTTGGGTTACGCGACACTAATGATCTTACGAAGGCTATATATAGAGCAGTAAAATTAGGTGCCCCAAACGTAAACAATAACAAGTTGCTAGTGATTTTCGTTAGGGACCGGAATAATTTACGCACAATATAGGTCTCCCAATTTTGTAGTTTGAGTTGAAGGCAATACACTTTCAGTATTGAAAATATGTTTACATAAAATCTAACAGTTGCAGAAATAATAATATAAGGCTAAATTATTCTGAAAACCAGGCTCCGAATAATTCTCGTTTTGTTCACACCAGCGTAATAATTTGCTCTGGTCTAAAAATAGATAGACTGTAACTTTTGATAAATTTTACCTTTTGTTCCATAAAATATCCATATCTAGACATTATTTGATGCATGATCGAGTATTTATGAATATGTGTTTCTTTTGCCACCTAACAGCCAAATTTTAAAGGTTATTTTTTTTTCTATAATTTACATTGGAACGTGAGCTATCAAGACAGGAACATGTGGTTTGCCATGTGCTTCTAGACCTTTGTTTACGTTTGGGGCACCTAATTTTACTGCTCTATATGCAACAATGAAACCTTGAACAACAGTGTGCCACCGCAGTTATTTATTGGTTTCCTTCTTTCGTGGGAGGGAGGGGTTCATTAATCTTCACATGTAATTAATGATCTCGATGAAAAACAAAACCGAAACCAAAAGTAAAATAATATTGGCTTGAATCCTCACCATCAATATCATCATCATTATTATTATTATCATTATTATTATTATTATTATTATTATTATTATTATTATTATTATTATTATTATTATTATTATTATTATTATTATTATTATCATTATTATTATTATTATTATTATTATTATTATTATCATTATTATCATTATTATTATTATTATTATATTATTATTATTATTATTATTATTATTATTATATTATTATTATTTAGATCTAGTAATAATAAGAACAATAACGAAGGAATCAATTTCAAAGGAATTTTTAAAACATGTTGAGTGGCAACTATTACTGTTTCTTTTTCATCCTCCTCCTCCTTCATTCGTTCTTGTTTTTATAATAATAATAATAATAATAATAATAATAATAATAATAATAATAATAATAATAATAATAATAATAATAGACTCTAATAAGGATAATAATAATAATAATAATAATAATAATAATAATAATTAATAATAATAATAATAATAATAACAATAATAACAATAATAATAATAATAATAATAATAATAATATAATACTAATAATAATAATAATAATAATAATAATAATAATAATAATAATAATAATAATAATAATAATAATAAAAATAATAATAATAATGATGATGATAATGATGATGATGATTATGATGATGATAATGATGATTATGATGATTACGATGGTGGTGATGATTATGATGATTACGATGATGATGATGATGATGATGATGATGATGATGATGATGATGATGATGATGATGATGATGATTAACGCATACATCAGCCATATTATCGATCGATAACACTAACATGAAAGTGAAAACAAACTCGAGTCAGGAAGGAAAAAAAAAACTCTGCGTAAACTGACACAGTCAGATTAAGTGAAACGCCATCCTTTTTCACACGATCAGGAATAAACAGTATTCAGCATTTTATAATGTGTTTTCCCCAGAAGTGATTGGAAACAAATTTATTCAAACATACATCGTCACTTCATTTTCAGACGACAGGAAACAGCCACCGGAAGTCGGAACAAGAAAACGCTATTAACACGCCGAGCGGTATTCTATAATTATGGACTCTTAAAAACACGACCGATCTAACGTGCTATGCTAGAGGAACGAGACGAAACGACCGAATCATTGGGTATCCATTACCACTTTTGAATATTCAACGGTCATAGGATGACGGATCATGTATGTTCCTCCTTCTAGATCAGTCTAAAAATGTATTCATTTATGCAAATATGCATAATATGTCTCTGGGTAATGACCGGTGAATAACAATAACTGTTATTTAAAGTATTGAACAAAATAAAAAAAAAACAACAAAAAAAAAAAAAACAAAATAAAAAAAAAACAACATAGAATAAATCTATAGCAACATCGAAAAAGAACAAAATGATAAATTAATACTGAATATTTCGGGCTCAAAACCCCTTTATAGCCAAAAGCAGAACGTTTCTGATTTATGTAATTGTAGGAACGCATAGTTAGTTAAGTAGTCGCTAAATAAAGGAATATATAATAAAGCTAATAATAATATTATGCGACATCAAATCGTCTCGAAACGATAGCATATCGGGCTGAACATGATTCGTAAAATTGACTCTTGAGCTTCTTAAGCGTAACTACTTTTTGTATAGAATATTCCATGTATTAATTTATAACTTATAAATTAATCCGTGGAATATTCTAAAACAAAAATTCTCAAACCTGAGACTTCGTAAAGTCCCATTTTGTGATTTTTTTTTTTTTTTTTTTTTGCCAAGGCGAGGGTTATTTTAATCGATGGGTATAATTTGAAGGAAGAGTTTTTTGGCCAAAATTTTTAATTCGTGTTTCTTCAGAGTACGGAAAAAATAAATTGTGTGATGCATCGCCCCGGTCTAGTATAATGCCAGAGGTATGACGATCAAGCGGTTTCCTGTCAATGAGATAAGAACTAATAATTATCACAACTCCTGGACAGCAATGAAGATCTTAACATAAAAAAAAACTTGAGCTTTTATATAGGGCAATATCCACTAAACGTGCTCAAAGCGCTTTGCAAGGGGTCCCTAGCCAACAGCAACACTTAACATGTAGAACGAGACATGACGCCTGTTAGGCGATTTTGCATTTTTTTTCCGGACAAAGACAACGCTGATAACTCATTTTACACATGAGTACGGTGAGATAATGTGAGTAAAGAGCCTTTTCCAAGGACTCAACTATGCGCCGAGCGAGGCTCGAACCCATGAGCTTCCGATCCGAAAGCGGGTGTCATACCACAAGACCCACATAGCCGCAAAACAGCTCATTTGGGAGATCATTCGCTTCACACGCAAGAGGACCGAGATCCATCCCGTGTGGTCGAGATTGTTTTCGACCCCCCCCCCCCCCCCCCCCCCCCCGCACCCCCACCCATGTTCACCGAGACATGATTGGGTAGCTGTGTATGTTAGATCTGGCGTAAAGTATTTTACCATAAACCTGTGTACCACGCGAGAATGACTCTACCAAAAAAAGACTCGAGTTAAATTGGCGTACGCGAGGGACACTCTATAGTCAGTCCCGCAGCCGCCAGATCGACTATTTCCACGCGAAAATGACTCTAGTCCAAGGGCGGATAACTGCTTACAGAAAAAAAAAATCTAAACATTAACATGCATTTGACATTGTCCCGTTTAATGTTAAAGCAACCGGGAGTAACTTGTAGGTCTGGAGGACTACTTAAGCTTAACCCTTTCCTTACCAGCCATTTTTAGAATTTTTCCCAAAATATCATACCCACACAACGCAAAAACACAGTGTCACTGTTTATATCTATAATAAAAAATTGTCGTTAAATTGTGTGATTCACAAAAGAAATCTGAATGATAAAAGTGCTGGTTGAATCGTAACGAATGTGACGATTTTCCTATGGTTGGTAAGGAGAGGGTTAAATATAATATACTGGACAGATATCTTCATTCTCACAGCTCTCCTCTCTTGGTTTTATCTCGTATCAGCGGCAATGGTCATTACAATTATTATTGTGGAATAAATCATATCCATAAAGTGCCGTTGACAATAAATGGTGATAAGGACAGCAATAACAATACAGTGACGGAGTCATTGCTAAGCAAACAGCGTGCATACATTGATGATGGCTACTGTCTCCAATTGTTTTAGTACGCACAAGCAAATTTATTGTAACTAGACCAATCCTCCGACGAGAACCGAAGCCTGGTTCTGAGTGTGACTGCTATCTACTACAATATCTGTTCTGTTTTGTCTGCCTCTGTATCACCTACTAGCAAATTCCAGACTTTTTCTCTTGCCTATGCCTTTCTGACCCCACGGTTTTTTGCTAAAAAATTATTTTTAAATTTTGCGAAGAAAATGATGAATTTTGCAGAAGAAAATAAGAAAATTTTCCAAAAATTTTGCAGGTTTCTAAATATGTTGTATCACACCTTGAATGCAACCCGTGTAATAAAACATCCCCACAGAATTACGCAATTTCAAACTCAAAATTAGAGGACAAAAAATGGCAAATTTTGCCAGAAATTATGCTGATTTGGAAATAGGCACACTGTTGGGAAAACAAAATTATAATAAAAATCTTCATCACGCAAATTTCGAAGAAAAAAAAAAAATAATTAAAAAAAAAAACAGATAAAAGAATTTGTCAAAATTTTGCAAAACGTGAAAATGTTTGCAATGCAAATCAGAAAATTTCCCCTAATTTTGCGGCCGCAAGCTGTGCAAATAACCGCGGGGCCAGGCCTTTTTATCCTTTCTTAAGATACATTTTCCAAACCACAGAAACCGGCACTACTTCTACTTCTACAACTACTGCTATCTATACTACTACTACTACTACTACTACTACTAAACTACTACTACTACTACTACTACATACTACTACTACTAACTACTACTACTACTACTACTACTACTACTACTACTACTACTACTACTACTACTACTACTACTACTACTACTACTATACTACTACTACTACTACTACTATACTACTACTACTACTACTACTACTACTACTACTACTACTACTACTACTACTACTACTACTACTACTACTACTACTACTACTACTACTAACTACTACTACTACTACTACTAAATACTACTACTACATACACTACTACTACTAACTAAAACACCACCACCACAATCGCCAAGCAACATCCCCCCCCCCCCCCCCCCGTTGCATCTCAAACATTGTCCACAATGGCATTCAATCAATATATTATAATATAGAGTTATAATTATTCCAATCTTTGTATTGAGAAACACATGACTGATTAATTATAACAAGTGTAGTGGGGTTATCGATACAATAGAACCCTTATAATCCTCCTTATCTAGACGACCACAGAACAAAGGGTAGCAAGATTAGAATAAGGCCATGATTAATCTTAGTGTCAAGCTTAGAATAATAAGTAATATTTCACAATCACGCACCGCTTAGAATACTTACTAGCCAACACATGTTCCACCGTAGCCACCCTTTAACTTCATGCCAAACTGCCTTACTGATCAATCAGCCCTCCAGTTTGGAAGCATTTATTATACAAGAGTTGACCAAATATATATATATATATGAGTGTTAGTGGGTGCTTGTAGGTACGAAAGTGCTCGATAATTAGAGCATACAAAAATAAATAAATTCACTCACGTATTATTAAGCCAAAACGAACGACCATTCTACGGACAAATGCCAACTGAGGAAATGAAAGACATTGAAACGTTCTTTTGGGCTTAATAATTCGTGAGTGAATTTGTTTATATATATATATCTATCTATCTATATATATATATATATATATATATATATATATATATATATATATATATAGCAGGGTTAAATAGAAGAAACGGATGGGTAACAAGTAACATCGAATGTTTCGGACTCAAGTTATTCTTCAGCCAATATGGACAAGAAAAAAAAACCCAACAGTGTCAAACAATAAACAAAAACAAAAACAAATCGACAGGACAATTCAATATTATTTTTGTTGATGGCCGAAGAAACGGTTAGATCCAAAACGTTCGTTGTGATATGCATGTTTCTTGGGTTAAAAAAAAATCATTTGAGCTCTTGCCTTTAGTATTGGTTTTGAGGTATGGCATTCGTCTTCTGGCATGTAAATCCCTGGTTCGAGACCGCCTGTGATCTTTTGCGTCGCGCAATATCCCCTAAATATGCACTTTTGTCAAGGGTTTCGATATTTAGAGCTTGCGTTACTTTGGCCCTTCACTCCGGCTGAGAGTATAGTAGGCCATCGGCGAATCCCCTCCATCAGTTGTCCTAACACTAGCATCTTCTTCTAATACTCGGTCAGGGTAATGACGATCCCTGAAGAAGTCTAACAGGGTGTTGCGCTGATTGATGCATTCCTCATTATCCTGACATCCTCTAAGACGGAGTATCTGGCTAAATGGAATGGAGTCCTTGCATCTTTTCGGGTGGGACGACCCATAGAGCAGGTAGCTGTGGCTGTCTGTCTGTACAGCTGTGCAAACGCCAGTGTCTGTGAGGTAGCGGTAATGTCTAAAAAGTTTATCTTCATGGTGATCTCAAAAGTGTATTGAATAGATGGATGTAAGGTGTTCATAGCGTGAATGCATTCTTCAAGTGCAGGGCGGTTCAGATGTGATACCAATGCAGTCGTCTACTAGAGCTCAGGCGTAGGTCACGTGTACTGCAAAGCAAACGTCTCTTCCAGGTAACCCATAAAGAGATTAGCATACGATGGACCCATCATCGTTCCCATGGCAACACCTGATATCTGATGAAAATATTCCCCGTTGAATTCGAAAGTGTTCAGGGTGAGCACCAGTTCTGTGAGACGGACAATGTCATCAGTTCTGATACCTTGCACAGGATGTTGATCTATAAAATATCTCACTGCAAGTAGTCTATCTGAATGTGGGATAGAATTGTAAAGTGCTTTGGCGTCATTGGTGATAATGAGCTTTGGGCTGTGATCCGAGAAGTGAATGTCGCTGAGGATGAGAAGAGCGTGGTTGGTGAAGATAGAGACGGGACGATCGGTTGGAAAATAGTGTCAAGAAACTGTGATACCTTCTCTGTAGGACAAGAAATGGCAGAGACGATGGGTCGACTTTGTGCCATCTCCTTGGCTTCTCCTCTCCATGTTAAGATTTCAGTTTTTAGATTTTCCATCAATGCCCTCCCCCAGCTGTAAGTAGTTAGATTCATCTCGTACTAGAGTACTTTATTATAATTAAGTTGATAAAGAAACAATCTAAAATGCCTCCACGAAGTTGTTTTCATTGCCACGCTCACTTCTGTTTGACTTTAAAAAACAAAAACAAAAAACAATAAAAAAAAGAAAAAAAAAAAAAAAAAAAGAAAAGAAAATGAGAAATGGCATTGATCGTCAAAGTGACACTTTGTTTTTAAATGTTTTATGGCGCTTGCAACACATTTAGGTCCTATCAGCGCCAGTAAAAAGGAAGAAAATGGGATAGTAAAAAGTTATAGAATTACAATTAAAGCACCCAAGAAAAAGTAAGACATAGGGGAACTGGGAATAAATAGGGATCAGATGTAAATTCCAAGAGTATACCACCAATGTACTTAGTTTGATATCACCTATAAGTCTCATCCGGACACAAGCACAAAATCCAACAAAGATGAATACACTCAAAGGCTTACATTCTACATTCAAAATAACAAATATAATAATACATAACAGAGATGATTTACAAAGAAAAAAATATCATCTCCCAAAACCATAACTATGCATTTGACTGTTTCCTCCCAGCTAGGACTCCGGTCAGGGCCAGGACAAAACACAGTAATCTCATTCCAAGACAAAGACAGAAAGCATGTTGGAAAACAGATATAAGGGGTGGAAGACACAGTATGTACCCCCCCGGCCCACTATGACTGATAACCCAACGCAACTATGGCTCGATATAACATTGTTGCATTAGAACAATGTGCCCATAACGATTTTGGGTTATCAGACCTGCAAATAAGTACACGTCGGTCCATACCCGAAAACAGATTGAAACAGGGAACACATCATTGAATGTTGAAAATGGTTAGTTTATTATATATATTGCACTAGAAAGATTTAGTTTTAACGACGTATAATTTAACTATTCATTTATGTATAGTACATTATAATGCAAATATTTGTTTGTTGGAGGGGTTTTCCTGTGCTTGAGACACTTTAAGGTCATATCCAGGAATAAGAAAGAATATTCAAAAGAAATGCATAAGATAACAAAAGGGACTAGTCCGACAGAGGTCAGAAGTACGAGGGTCAGTCAAAAGGAAATGGGACAAATCTCCTACTGACTTCATTTCCTTTTCATGTGACATCATATTTGGCTCAATTAAACTTACACGTGTAATCTTTAAACCAAAAGTTAAAAATTTTAACTGTTAAATTTTGACAAAGTTATGACAGTTCAAAATGGCTGCCCCCAGGGATGATGTCACGTCAGCGACAGAAAGTTGTCATTGCATTTCTTGTTTTCGAAGAAGAAACTTCGAGTAACATTTTAAACGCATTGGTAAAGTCTATAAAACTCAGGCAATTTGTATTGGCAGCGTTTAGGTGGGTTGACTCTGAGTCCAAGAGACAATCATTAGAATGGCGACACCCATAGACCCCAAAGACCAAAAACTCCAAAGCCGAGAAATTAGCTGGGAAAATTATGCCAACAGTGTTGCCCCTAGAGGTGCAATCCTCGTTGATTTCCTATCACAGGGAGCCACTGTCAACTCTGAACGGTACAAATAGACAATGAGGCAACTGAAATCAAGAATTGGTTCGAGTTAGACCACCGGCTTTGGAGATGGAACGAGTATTGTTTCTTCATGAAAATGCCCTTCCGCACACAAGTGCCAGGAAAAGGGAGGTAATCACATCATTTTGATGGACAACGCTGTCTCATCCTCATTAATTCACCAGATTTGACACTTTCGGACTTTAATCTGTTTGTTCCACTGATGTTTTGTTTGTTTTTAAGGGTTTTACGGCGCTTGCAACACTTTTAGGTTATATCAGCTCCAGTAAAAAGGATCAAAATTGGATAGTAAAAAGTTATAGAATTACAATTAAAGCACCCAAGAGAAAGTAAGACAGAGGGGAACTGGGAACAAATGGGGATCAGATGTAGATTCCAAGAGCATACCACCAATGTACTTAGTTTGAGATCACCTACAGTCTCATCCGGACACAAGCACAAAATCCAAAAAAGAGGAATACACTCAAATGCTTCCAAATAACAAATATAATAATACATAACAAAGAGATGATTTACAAGGAAAAAAATATCATTTCCCAAAACAATAACAATGCATTTGACTGTTTCCCTCTCAGCTAGGACTCCGGCAGGGCCAGGACAAAACAAAGTAATCTCATTCCAAGACAAAGACAGAAAGCATATTGGAAAACAGATATAAGGGGATAGAAGACACAGTATGTACCCCCCTGCCCACTATGGGAGGTCAGGAACCCCACCAAATGTTCCACTGAAATAAGCAATGAGGGGACATCGCCTTGAAGGAGATAAAGAAGCCAAGGCAGTAGTGAAAAATTGGCTCAAAGTTCAGTCAACTCAGTTTTACAAGGACGGGATACATGACCACCTTAGGTGGATTGTGGCTATTGAGAGAGGCGGAGACTATGTTGAGAAGTAGCAATCCACTCGGCTAATGCTAAGCTTTAATTTGAGGTATAATGCGCGTTGTTAATTCAAATTATTTTAAAGAAATAAGCAGAGTCCCATTACTTTTGGAATCGCCATCGTTTATCCAAGAGCGATATGTCCCTGTAGCTAATCTGAAAATCTTTTAAAAGTCCCACACTGACATCACTCCTGTTTTGTTTGTTTTTAAGGGTTTTACTGTGCTTGCGACACTTTTAGGTTATGTTCATGACTATGAAATAATAGTCATAAGATTAAGAAGCACCTACGAAATGAATAAGCCAACAAAAGGGACTAGTACAATAGAGATCAGAAGTAGACCCAAGAGCGATATTATATTATGTCCCTCTCGCTATTCTCTGAAACCAAGTCTCGCACTGACACTGCTACAGGATATCCGCCAAAATGGACACATTCAGATGGTAAGTATTATGGGATAAGCTTGACACAATGGTGGTATGGCCTTTGCTTCGCACCGAAAAGGTATCAAGTTTGACTCCATGCCTCGCTGTGTGCCCATGAACAAGTCACCACCTCGCCCTACTTTGAGGCGCTGCACTTCGGCTGATGTTTGTTTTTGTTTTTAAGGGTTTTACGGCGCTTGCAACACATTTAGGTTATATCAGCGCCAGTAAAAAGGAAGAGAATGGGATAGTAAAAAGTTATAGAATTACAATTAAATCACCTAAGAAAAAGTAAGACAAAGGGGAACTGGGAACAAATGGGGAACAGATGTAGATTCCAAGAGCATACCACCAATGTACTTAGTTTGAGATCACCTATAAGTCTCATTTGGACACAAACGCAAAATCCAACAAAGAGGAATACACTCAAATGCTTACATTATACATTCAAAATAACAAATTTAATAATAAATAACAGAGAGATGATTTACAAGGGGGAAAAATCATCTCCCAAAACAATAACTATGCATTTGACTGTTTCCCTCCCAGCTAGGACTCCGGCCAGGGCCAGGACAAAACCAAGTAATCTCATTCCAAGACAAAGACAGAAAGCATGTTGGAAAACAGATATAAGGGGATAGAAGACAGTATGTACCCCCCTGCCCACTATGGGAGGTCAGGAACCCCACCCAGACACTTCGGCTGACGTCTGGGCTATTCCAGTCTTCTCATGACCATAAAGACACATTTCTATTGGGGATAAATAAAGGAATTTTTAAATATATTTATTTATTTATTTTGGTATTTTAAAAAACCCAGACTTAAATGACAAATAAAATTTAATGGATTTACAAAAACTAAAAAAAGTAATCTCTCACTAAAAGACAAATCCATCTGACTGTCCCCTTCTCGGCAAAAGATTCCATTCAGAGCTCGGGCGAAACAAGATAGCCCTTATTCCAGAACAAAGACAGAGAAAAAAAAATATATGGAAAGAACAAATGGGTTATGAGGAATCGAGGAAGGCTGGGGACCGATAAAGAACCCACCGAATTCAAAACAGCCAATGTTCCCCCTTCCCTCTCAGGGGAATTTCATCCACCACAGGGATACAACTTGTTAGTTTTGTTTTTAAAGGTTTTACGGCACTTAATCATTTCAGTGCCAGTAAAAAGGAAGAAAATGATATAATCAAGAAAGTTGTAGAGGAAGGTCTGAGGTTGTTTTGTTTTTGTTTGTTTTTAAGGGTTTTACAGCGCTTCCAATACATTACGGTTATATCAGCGCAAGTAAAAAGGAAGAAAGTGGGATAGTAAAAAGTTCTAGAATTACAATTAAAGCACCTAAGAAAAGAAGGGGAATTGGTTCAGATAAGAAACATGTGTAGATTCCAAGAGCACACTATCAAAGTACTTAGTATGAGATCACCTAAAAGTCTCACCCAGACACTAGCACAAGATCCCACTAAGAGGAATACACTCAAAATCATATGTTAAAAAAACCAAACAAAACTAACAATACAAACAGAGAGATGATTTACAAGGAAAACAAGATCTCCCAAAACTATAACTATACATTCGACTGTTTCCCTCCCAGCCAAGGACTCCGGCCAGGGTCAAGACAAGACTAAGTGATCTAATTCCAAGACCAAGGCAGAAAGCAATTTGGAAAACAGATATAGGGGGATAGAAGACAAAGTAAGTGCCTCCCTTCCCATTATAAGAGGCCAGGCCAGGAACCCTGTTAGACCAATTTTGGAGTATGGCAGCTCAATTTGGGACCCATATACAAAGAAAAACATCGACACCTTAGAAAACATCCAAAGAAAAACAGCAAGACGCATCACAAACACATTCGATCCTTTCTCAGTGCGTCTGAAATATCACAACGGATTGGCCTTGAACCTCTGGAAAAGAGAAGAAGATAGATAAACTAAATTGTTCCACAAGATCTACTACAAAAATTCGTGCCTTACACTTCAAACGACATCAAAGATATCGGCACAAGAAATACGAGGGACACACAGCAAGAGTAACCATCCCAACATCAAAACAGACGCCCACATGTATTCGTTTTTCCCTTCCACTGCCCGACTATGGAATAGCCTCCAGCTGAAGTGCTGAAAACGTTGCCACATGCCTTCACGCGATTGCTGGAGTTCACAACGTGACTTTTTAATCTATGGGTTTTAGTATTATTTGCAGAGTTTTAGCAAGTTTAAAATGTAAAACACTACAAACTGTGGAGTGATCCTCGACAATATTGGAGGTTTCCACAAGACGAAGAAGAAGAAGAAGAAGAAGAAGAACCCTGGCCAGATATATAGGATAGAAGATACAGCAAGTAATATATCTGCCCACTATGGGAGGGCAAAAGACCACATGAAGAATTTGAATATTATTCGTTAAAGTGATACATGAATATGACAAGTATGATAAGATTATAATATCATTAAAGAGAATAAATAGTATATAATTGTCGGATATAAAATAAATGTTAAAATACAATATTTCATTTATAATAAGAGATACACCTGTAGCAATCCCAATATCCATTTAGTACGCCAGATTCTTATAACTGTTTCTTGTCATTAAAACTACAAAACAACACTGATGAATTGGGCGACAAATTGCTTTGTGTAACCATGACGACAGGACAGATAATCACATTGCTCTCACCAAGACTAAATTTATATAAAATAAACCTCTACAGATTTTTTAAACCAAACATGTTTGGTTTTATTTGTAGGGTTTTACTGCGCTTGCGACACTTATAGGTCATTTCAGAACCAGTAAAAAGGAAATAGTAGGAGTAAAAACTGTAGATCTGAAGTTTGTTTGTTTTTAAGGGTTTTGCAGCGCTTGCAATTCATTAAGGTCATATCAGCGCTGGTAAAAAGGAAGAAAATGGGAGCGTTAAAATATTCTAGAAATACAATTAAAGCACCCGAGAAAACAAAAGGTTTGACAAAGGGAAATTGGTTCAGGTAGGAATCAGAGGTAGATTCCAAGAGCACTCTATCAGGGTACTTAGTTTGAGATCACCTAAAAGTCTCACCCATACACCAGCACAAGATCCCACTAAGAGGGATACACTCTAACGTTTACAAATCATATATTAAAAATGAAAAAAAAAAATAACAGTACATGACAGAGAGTTGATTTACAAGGAAAAAAATATCATCTTCCAAAACTAACTCTACATTTGACTGTTTCCCTCTCAGCCAGGGTATCCGTCCAGGGCCAGGACAAAATTAATTAATCTCATTCCAAGACAAAGACAGCAAGCAAGATGGGAAATAGATGAATGTTTGTTTGTTTTTTTTTTAGGGTTTTACGGCGCTTGCAACACATTAAGGTCATATCAGCGCCAGTAAAAAGGGAAAAAATGGGATAGTAAAAAGTTCTAGAATTACAATTAAAACATCCAAGAATAAGGATATCATCTCCCAAAACTAACTATACATTTGACTGTTTCCCTCCCAGCCAAGGTATCCGGCCAGGGCCAGGACAAAACCAAGTAATCTCACTCCAAGACAAAGACAGAAAGCATGTTGGAAAACAGATATAGGGGGATAGAAGACATAGTATGTACCTCCCTGCCCGCTATGGGAGGTCAGGATCCCCACCCAGTCAGATGAATGGGAATAAAAGACAGCAAACGACCTTCCTCTCCAAAATGGTAGTGACCAAACATAAAATGGTGTCAAGAAAACCTTGGCAAAAATTGGTAGTTGGTGTTTATCATATATATATATATATATATATATAATATATATATATATATATATATATATATATATATATATATATATATATATATATATACCATTATACCAAATATTAAACGGATATATTTGAAATACCAAAAAATTTAGTGAAGGTATTATATAAAAGGATCACAATCAAATAAACGGAGAAACAAAAACCCCAAAAATTCTTTTATCAAAACAAAAGAATAAAACATTGAAATATCCCTATCTTTAAAACAGTAAAAACTCGTAAATATCATCGATAAAATAGAAATATCAAAAATAAAGTACATACAAGTGGATCACAACTGAAGAATACATAGAGAAAAAAAGTTTTACCTCAATAAGAGAATAACTCAATATTACAGGTCTTAAACAAAGTAACATCCTCAGTAAAATCAAGAATTGAATCAAAACCGTACAAGATTAAATAATATAGAAAAGTTGATCACAATTTTTTATTTGAAGAAAGAAAATCAAAGTCCCACTCCCCTCCACCTCCCAAAAAAAAAAAAAAATTTCCTTTTTCTTAAAACAAAAAGCATAAATCATTTATATGTACGGATATTTGGAAAACTAACAACATCCTGGTTTGTATATACTGTGCTTCTTTAATACAGCCCAAATCAATCCATCTATATTATTGTTAGTACAGAATAAAAGCCTTGTTAATAGAGGGTTAACTTAATTGTTTTAAAATAAATAAGTAAAGCTTCATTATTTGTCTATGGTTAGTTGATTTTTTTTGTTTGTTGCTTTAGGTCTCTTCCAACACAATTGAGGTTATATGAGAGACCGCTGAAACAAAAAAACAAGCAATCTAACAAAAATAGTACAAATGTAAATCAAAATCATAACCTAAAGATAGCATAAGCTAAAGTATAAATAACCAAGAACAAACAGGCAGAAGATTTACAGAAAAAAAAATATCCCCTGTCAAAAATACAATCACAAACCAAAGAAGCAGGATAGGCTAGTAAAGAGAAGAAGAAACGACATCACTATCGGATCGTACACCCATGCGAACATCATAGGTATATGATTCAAGGGTGATGCTCCCATCCAACCACCCGCTGGTTAGTTGAAAATGACATTTTAACAATGTGTTAAGACCAAAGCCCCTTTTTACAGCAAAAGTAATGGGGAACCCGGACATCAGCTTACAGTTTTTTTTTTGTTTGTTTGTTGCTTTAGGTCTCTTCCAACACAATTGAGGTTATATGAGAGACCGCTGAAACAAAAAAACAAGCAATCTAACAAAAATAGTACAAATGTCAATCAAAATCATAACCTAAAGATATCATAAGCTAAATTATAAATAACCAAGAACAAACAGGCAGAGGATTTACAGGAAAAAAAATATCCCCTGTCAAAAATACAATCACAAACCAAAGAAGCAGGATAGGCTAGTAAAGAGAAGAAGAAACGACATCACTATCGGATCGTACACCCATGCGAACATCATAGGTATATGATTCAAGGGTGATGCTCCCATCCAACCACCCGATGGTTAGTTGAAAATGACATTTTAACAATGCGTTAAGACCAAAGCCCCTTTTTACAGCAAAAGTAATGGGGAACCCGGACACCAGCTTACAGTTGCCAGCTCTTGCTATGCTTGATGTTTCTAGGTCATATAAATAGCTCTGGAAAGGGAAGGTGGAACAGGAATACAGACCCGCCAACCATTCACATTCCAAAAGTGGAATCAGAACGCCTGTAAATATTAATTTGAGACAAATTTCACCTTTTTAACCCCCCCCCCCCCCCTCTTCGGTCTTTTTTTGTTCTTAGCATTATCATCATTTTTTGAAAATCGGAATTTCAGAGATAATGCGGAATAGTATCAAAAGGAAGAATGAAAATAGGAATGATTCCGCCAACCTCGGAAGGGTTGGCAAGTAAGAGGAATAAATCTAAATCTCTATAACTACAGGCCAACAGGTCTATCAAGAAAAAAATTGTCCAAAAATTACACTTTTTAATTTTTTTAAAATTACAGATTTTGAGCAATTCAGTCAAGAAAATGAGTATAACAGAACCTTGTTAAATAAATTTCCTCCTCCTTCTTACTTGTTATACCACCAAGCTAACTTATTACTAAATATACGACAATATAATATCACTATACCATCAACTCATCATACAACCAAATACGCCCTGTTTCAAGACATAAATAACTGAATGACAAGTTTTTAGTAAAATCCCCGCAAATCTATCATTGAAAAAGAAAAAAAAAATAGAGAGAGAGAGAAACTAAAATTCATAATTTAACATTTCAAAAATACAAAATTCACAGCCAATATTTATGAAATTTTCTAACAATATGATTTTTGAAAATGTAAAAGTTTGTTTTTAAGGGTTTTAGGGCGCTTGCCACATTCATATCAGCACCAGTAAAAAGGATGAACATTGGATAGTAGAAACATTCTAAATGTAGAGTTAAAAGGACTTGAGGAAAAAGTAAGACAAAGGGGAATGGTAAAAACAGGGCACAAATTGTAGATTCCAAGAGCACACTATCAGTGTAGCTAGTTTGAGATTACCTAAATATTTCACCCAGACACCAGCACAAGATCCCACACTCAAATATTAACAAACCATGTGTTAAAAATAAAAAGATAACAGAGATGACATACAAGGAAAAAAAATCTCCAAAAACTACAACTATACATTCAATTGTTTCCCTCCCAGACAAGGACTCCGGCCAGGGTCAGGACAAAACTTATTAACCTCATTCCAAGACTAAGACAGAAAGCAATTAGAACACAGATACAGGGGGATAGAAGACACAGCAAGTACCTCCCTGCCCACTATGGGAGTTCGGGAGCCCCACCAAAAAAAATGTAAAAGTCATCGTGACTGATTGCGTATGAACAGATGTGGGGGATCTTAGTGATATACCTTTACATATTATCTGGTACAAATGATGTTACAAGTAAGACACTAGAGTTATTTTTTGCTGTAAACGAGACCTAAAATAATGGTCAGCTTGTGACATGTCGTAAGGTTAAGTTCAAAGTAAACATAAAAATGAGTATTCACAGATTACAAGATATAAAAATGAGCTTACATCCATCCAAAGTCAAATAAAAAATTAAAAGTCATAAAATACAATATAATTTGTAAAATTGCAATCACAATAAATGAAAAAAAGAAGCATTTAATTCCTAAAATAAATTCTAAAATTCAAATCAACACGAAACATAAAGGTGGCTCTCAAAAAAATGCCAAATAGTAAAATAAAATATGAAATATTTACGCTTCTCTTTCAAATTTAGTCTTTCTCTTTTTCGATTAGTTTGTCTCATAATTTTTGGCTTTTAAATCTTTTTTATTCATTCTCTTGTTAGTTCTTTTTTTGTTGTTGTTTTTTTGTTTTTTGTTTTAGCTATATATTTGTTACCATATATTCAAACCGATTATAATTGTTTACCTACAAATATGTTTGGTAGGCAAATGACTGTCAGTAAATGCAATATCTTTAACACAATTCATTTCAATAATAAATCCATACCCTGTTGAAAAAAATTACTTTAGCTGATAAATATTTTAAAGTGTATAAAAAATTATTATCTTATAAAATACATATTTGTTATATATCCCTTCACGTAGGTCATACAAAAATGAAAATTTAAAAGAAAAAAAAAGTAATTCTTTAATGGAAAAAAAAAAAAATTAAATTAAAGAAAAGAACACAATGAAAATCAAAGAAAAGAACACAATGAAAATCGATTAATTTAAGAGTATGAAATATGAATTGCTGGTATACAGTTCAATCATTGATAGTCAAATGAAATTAACAGGATGAAAATTATAACATTGTCTTATGTAAATGATGAATAAATATGCAAACAGAGAGTAACAGTATAAAGAGTTATCACAGCCATGGAAAATAAAACTAAATGTATAGAATTCTGCAGATTATGATTCTAGGTTTGTTTTGTGTTTTCTTTCTCTTAATTTGCTGTATACACAATTTTAAGAAAGATATTTTTAAAATTCTTTTTTCGAATCCTTCAATAATTATTTCTTTCTATTTAAATCAACACGGTGCAGAGCTTTGGAGCTTTAACAAGTTAAGTAACGTGCCAATGGTTTAGTTATTTGCTTGATCTTGGGAGTTTTAACAGAGCTTGCAACACTTTATAACTTTGTTTTTGTTTTTGTTTTTAAGGGTTTTACGGCGCTTGCAACACATTAAGGTCATATCAGCGCCAGTAAAAAGGAAGAAAATGGGATAGTAAAAAGTTCTAGAATTACAATTAAAGTACAAAAGAAAAGGTAAGACAAAGGGGAATTGGTTCAAATAGGGAACAGATGTAGATTCCAAGAGCACACAGTCAAATTACTTAGTTTGAGATCACCTAAAAGTCTCATCCAGACACAAGCACAGGTCCCAACTGAGAGGAATACAATCAAATGTGTACCAATCATATAATATAATATGTAAACTAAACATCATACAATGCATAAGAGAGAGATGATTTACAAGGAAAAAAATATCATCTCCCAAAACTATAACTATACATTCGACTATTTCCCTCCCAGCCAAGGGAACGCCGGCAAGGATCAGGATAAAACTAAGTAATCTCATTCCAAGACAATGACAGGAAACAATTGGAAAACGGGTATGGGGGGATAGAAGACACAGCATGTACCTCCCTGCCCACTATCTTTATAACTTTAGTTACTCAATCTAATATAAAAATTGGTATAGTTTATATAACAATTGCTATCATGTAAAAATTAAAAACAGTAGCATTAATAATGTAAATATTATTCTTCACACAGAAAACCGTAAATCATGATGGGGTAAAAGTAACCGAAGTGTCAATATTAATTCCCAAAACCACATGCATTTTAAAGCTGAATTTCATTCAACAACACTTGGACCAAACAACAAAATAATATTTTCTATATTTGTAAAAATAATTCACCTGTCTTTAGAAATATAATATAAATCCTATTAAAAATAGGCCTGTTATTCGATTACTTCAATTGAAAAAACCTTACCGATAATATCAGTGCCAGTATTGAACAGAGAGGTTGGTGCAAACCGATATAGTTTGTTTTTATTGTTTTTATGTTTCTAAGGGCATTATGGTGCTTGCGGCACATTTAAATTTAAAGTCATTTCAGCACCAGTAAAAAGGAAGAAAATGGGATAGTAAAAAATTATAGATTTACATTTAAAAGCACACAAGAAAAGTAAGACAAAGGTGAATGGTACAAATAGGGAACAGATGTAGTTTCCAAGAGCATTCTATCATTGTGCATAGTTTAAGATCACTTACAAGTCTCATTCAGACACAGCACAGGATCGCACTCAGAGAAATATATTCAAATGATTACATTATACCATTCAAAACAAAAAATATATAACAAAACATTTTAGAGACTTGATTTACAAGGAAAAGCAATATCATCTCCCAAAACTATACACTTGACTGTTTCCCTCCCAGATAAGGACTCCAGCAAGGGCCCTGACAAAACCAAGTAATCCCATTCCAAGACAAAGACAGATAGCAACTCAGGAAATAAATAAAGGGGGGATGAAAGACACAGCAAGTGACCTCCCTGCCCACTACAGGAGGCCCAGGAACCCGACCTAGATAGCGAGATTGTTGGTGACAGCGGTGAGGGAGTTCATACAAAGTAATTTCTTGAATTACATCAGCATATCAATCTTGGATTCAAATTGAATGTTTTACTCATTTAAATAAAAACCCTTAAAACTTTAGCATCAGACCTCACTGTAGCTCACAAAATATCGGTTCACTATTTATTATGAACAAGATGTTGGTCTTCATCATTTATCTATAATGATTAATTGTCACATTAAAAATAAAAAAAGAGCATATTCACACATCAAATATGTCCCGAAAAAAAAAAAAAAAACAAAAAAAAGAAAGAAAAGAAAATTACAACAACAAAAACAATTTACAAACATGTTTGATATGTCTAGCTGAAAATTCACAAGAATTTTTCATCAAAAATATTATTATGTCCAATAATATAGCGTGAAACCTTTTTGTACTTGAATTGTTTTGTTTTTAATGTTGTTTTTAAGGGTTTTACGGCGCTTGCAACACATTTAGGTTATATCAGCGCCAGTAAAAAGTGAGAAAATGGGATGGTAAAAAGTTCTAGAATTACAATTAAAGCACCCAAGAAAAAGTAAGACATAGGGGAACTGGGAACAAATAGGGATCAGATGTAGATTCCAAGAGCACACCACCAATGCACTTAGTTTGAGATCACCTATAAGTCTCATCCAGACACAAGCACAAAATCCAACAAAGAGGAATACACTCAAATGCTTACATTATACATTCTAAATAACAAATATAATAATACATAACAGAGAGATGATTTACAAGGAAAAAAATATCATCTCCCACAACAATAACTATGCATTTGACTGTTTCCCTCCCAGCTATGACTCCGGCCAGGGCCAGGACAAATCCAAGTAATCTCATTCCAAAACAAAGACAGAAAGCATGTTGCACAGATATAAGGGGATAGAAGACACAGTATGTACCTCCCTGCCCACTATGGGAGGTCAGGAACTCCACCCAGGTACTTGAATTCAGCAGATGAATGTTTGTGAGGTAGATAAATAAGACACACGTTGCATTTGACACTAAAATTTCCCTTCAAGTCACTTACAAACATCTGTTAAAAAGTGGACCAAAATAACTAATAATTTTCTATCTGTCTGATAGTCATAAAAATACAAAAAAAAAAAAACAAAAAAAAAACCTTTCTTATTCTTGTATATTGATTTCTTTTTTTAAAATAGCATGAATATAAATAAACAAATGCATTGTTTATTTTCAAATCTTCTTGAAGACCTAAGTATAAAAAATTGTTCTTTTCTTTCTTTCTGCTTAAAACAGTTTGTAAGTGTTCAAAGAATAAAAAAATAAAGGAAAGTGCAAATAAAAGAAAGTAATGATTCTGTAAAGTAAAAAAGTAAAAAGCTGCACTAGCTTAAGACAAAATAATAAAAATTGGAAAGCGATAAAAGAAAGGATTTCAATAAAAACAGGTTTGGAGCAGCACATTATGTCAAATAACAAATATTTTTAAACCTCTAAAACGAATACAAAATTGTTATTGACATAATTATTGGTATATCATCATTATTGTATGTTGAAATTTTAAAGTTGAGATGAAGATTTTCATTTGACATTTGTAAATTATGGCAAAGGCATTAACAATATAAATAACTTTTGAAACATATCGAATCGTACATCAATGGAAAAAAATAAACAAACCCCCCCCCCCCTCCCACTAATTACCAGAAAAAAATTATGCAATGATATATTGATAATAAATACAGTTTAAAAAGGATTTAGGCAGAAGACAAACTCTTGGCATTGCTTTTATACAGTCATAAAAACAGTTAACGAAGCCTCTTTTAAAAAATCTGTTTGATAAATGGAACACTAATTTAATTTCAAACGAATGAGCACTTTCTCGTGATAATTTTTAAACAAAAAATTCTCCAGCAATGCCTTTTAATGAGGCAAAGTGGTGACGCTTGAATGAAATTTCTTACCAATGGTTGATGTTGCAATGAAAGATAATAACATTAACATAAATTTTAAAGTCTGCTACATCCAAAATAAATATGAACTATTCTAATAATGAAATATTGGACATTTCAATAGTTTAAGAGTAAATTTACTCTTATAATTAAAAAATAACGAGATTCCCAGGGTTAAATTTGCATAACCTATATAATCAATACTAGATATTAGATCTATAACAGCAAATCATATAATAGATTGGATAGAAAATTCAATCATTGATTGATATTTAGTAGGAGACCCTGTGGTCATTTTTCAACAAACCTCTCACTGAGAGTAGTAGGTCCTCTTAGATATCACATGTTATCACATGTCAATTGAAGAGAACACTTTGATCAACTCAACACATGTGTTTAGCTCAGATCAAACATGTGACAAATGGTAATTTGACAATTAAGACAGTTTTGAGTTGAGTTTACTTTGTCTCATGAATTAAAACAACTCATATATATATGTATCAATAGCCAACTTTAAACAAAATTTTCAATCAAGCGCCACCACAGCCACCACAACCTCCACATCCACCTCCACCACAGCCACCACCACCGCATCCACCACCACCGCATCCACCACAACCACCACATCCCCCACAACCACCGCAACCGCCACAACCACCGGCATCACCACCCCCATCACCGGCATCACCACCAACATCGCCTGGATCCCCTACGCTGCCACAATCCACATCGGTGACATCTGCGGTACCGACTTCTCCATCGATCACACCACCAGCACATCCACAGCAAACGTGAGCGCCATATCTGTCTCGAATGTAATGGTTGGATGGTGTTGCCATCATGTATCCACTGGCCATGATGAAGGCCATGTCCTCTGATGGGATAGTATTCACCTAAAGTGTGATCAGATCAAAAGTAGATCATTGTATATAGATGTGGCTAGAACGGCATTTTGATGGAATCTTGAAAAAATATTGAGTACATCTGACTTACCAACGAATCTCAACAGTTTTAAAAAATTAATATTTTCCTCAATATTCAGGCTGATTTTCTCAAATTTTCCCTAATAAATAACAATGTGAAATTGAATGTAATCTTCAATTTAAAATACGAAAAGATAAAATGGACGTTTCAGGTACCCCCTTTATCAACAAAACAGGATGAATGAAACACTACAGACGAATGAGATAATGTGGTAGTGGCATTGTTAACTGTTAAGATGAATCTTAACAACACCACTAGCACATTATCTCATTCTGTTTTGTTGATAAAGGGGAAACCCGAAACGACCATTTTATCTGTCTTCATATATTAATAAATAGAAGCTTACATTCAATTTCACATTGTTATTTATTTCATGGAGACTTATCAAGCTCGTGGAGGGAAGGAAAAGCATGTAATTCCTTTGGCAACCATCTGTCTGACTACTCAGGTTCACATCAAGCTGGAGACCATATTGAATAACATACTTCCACTTTTTAAAAATTATTTCTCCCTCATTTGTTATAAATACTGACTGTTTGCAATTGGATTCAATAGTCTGATGTCACATCACCCAGCAACGGCGGCCATCGTGGTTCTAAACAAAGAAAATCTGTACTTTTTATTCTTCATGCTGACTAGAACTTTTCATAAGTCTTGTGATCAGAATGTGTATAAGTCAAAACCTGATCAGATTTATAATGGGTTTTTTTTTTCCTCTCCATACGCTTTTATGCTCGTCTGAGAAATATTTCATAAGGGAGTCCACCATTGTTCCAATAGTTTAGAACCAGTAATAAGTTACCATGCTTCATTACGAGGGAAGTGACGTTACGACTGTTGAAGTGTATTGGCATATTTTGGTCAAAATTCCTATATTATCATATTGTTTGTTTTTAAGGATTTTATGGCACTTGCAACACATTAAGGTCATATCAGAGCCAGTAAAAAGGAAGAAAATGGAGTAGTTAAAAGATTCTAGAATTACAATTAAAGCACCCAAGAAAAGGTTAGACAAAGGGAAATTGGTTCAAATAGGATTAAGACGTGGATTCCAAGAGCGCACTATCAGTGTACTTAGTTTGAGATCACCTAAAAGTCTCGCTCATACACCAGCAAATGATCTCACTAAGAGGAATACACTCAAATCTTACAAATCATATGCTAAAATGAAAAAAATAACAGTAAATAACAGAGAGATAATTTACAAGGAAAAAATATCATCCTCCTTATCACATTTTGAACCCCAAATCTTAATAAAGTGTGAGAAAGAAAGAATGAATGAAAGAAAGAAATAAAGAAAGAAAGTGAGAACAGAAATGAAAAGTAGAGAAGAAAGAGATAAAGAAAGAATGAAAAATGCTTACAGATTTATCCCCTCTCTTGGAAACTTTTACTGTGGATTTTCCAGGCTTCCAATCTTTTGGCCTTGGCTGGCACAGGACGTGAAGCAAGGAGATGCTAAAGGCTAAGGCTAAATTCTCTGCCACATCATAAGAGCCTTTGTTTACCTGTAAATTGGATTTAACAGACAAATAAGCCTTTTTTTTTTTTAAATTTTAAAAAAGTATTTATATTAACACAAATCTAATTTAACTCAGAGCCTTGCCAACGGTAAATCAAATGCACAGTAAATATTTTTTTAAAGTGATCCATGAAACCAAAATCAAATTTCAATTTAATATAATAATAATGATAATAACAACAACAACAAGAACAGAAATTATAATGACAATAATTATAGTAATAATAATAAGAATAATAACAATAATAATAATAATAATAATAATAAAAATAATAATAATAATAATAATAATAATAATAATAATAATAATAATAATAAAATAATAATAATAACAATAATAATAATAATAATAATAATAATAATAATAATAATAATAATAATAATAATAATAATAATAATAATAAATAACAATAATAATAATAATAATAATAATAACAATAATAATAATAATAATAATAATAATAATAAAAATAATAATAATAATAATAACAATAATAATAATGGTGAAAACAGTAAAATATGAAATCAGCCCATAAAGATTAAGCTTATTTTACTCAAGATACCTTGATGACACCCGACATGAGATCCAGCTTCATCCTACCGACAATGAAACCGTAACATCTCTGCTGGTAAGGTAGCTCCATCTCCTGGTGTACACCAGACTCTAGGTGGTAGATCTTTACTCTCAGAGAGCCTGGTTGACCTGGGACACCAGGGATTCCTCTTTGAGATGAAGTGCCTGCGGAGAGAGAGAGAGAGAGGATTCAAAATTTAGAGAATTATTATACACGATACACCATTGACAGTCGGCATTAGAAAAATATCATATATATATATAAATGTGAGTGACAATTTGCATTCTAATATATATATATATATATATATATATATATATATATATATATATATATTATATATATATATATATATATATATATAATATATATATAAGAATGCAAATTGTCACTCACATTTTTTGTGGCCGAGACGATTCGTTTCTGTGTCTTACACGTCTTCAGACAGCGTAATCCTTAGTAATGTCCGTAGAAAAGTTCTTACTCCAAACTAGTTGACGATTCGTTTCTGTGTCTTACACGTCTTCAGTCGGCGTAATCCTTAGTAATGTCAGTAGAAAAGTTCTTACTCCAAACTAGTTGACGAATCGTCTTGGCCACAAAAAATGTGAGTGACAACTTGCATTCTACATTAGCTCTAACCATCATTATCGAGCACTTTCGTACCTACGAGTACCCACCAACACTCATATATATATATATATATATTTATGAGTGTTGGTGGGTACTTGTAGGTACGAAAGTGCTCGATAATGGTGGTTAGAGCTAATATATAATGTAAATTTTCACTCACATTTTTTGCCGAGACGACTCGTTTCTGTGTTTTTCCTTTAGTTCACACTTCATCAGTCGGCATAATCCATTCTCTGGGAATGGATTATGCCGACTGATGAAGTGTGAACTAAAGGAAAAACACAGAAACGAGTCGTCTCGGCAAAAAATGTGAGTGAAAATTTACATTATATATATATATATATATATATATATATATGACAAAGAAAAAAGAAAAAGATATTGTCAGTTGCAAGAATAAGCGGGCATCCCGCATTATATAAAGAGTTGATCGGATGCCTTTTCTTTCTTTTCAAAGAGATATCATTCTTTAAGCTCAAGGTGGCAATTTACATCAATTTTAGCACCAAATACCAAAATTGAGTTATTAATGTGAAAAAAATGTGTGCGTCCCTGACATAATCAGTCGCATGGTGAATTTTTTTTTTTTTTTGCATTTTTTTTTTTGAAAGCCCAATGTCTCCTGAATATTTTAATCTTTATTTGAAGCAAATCGGGTGATTTTTCATGAAGTTATGGTCATATGCATGGGCTAGGGTGTGAAACCCTAACTTTGAGAAAATCGCTTCCAACGTTGACAAGAATTGATATTAAGTATAATAATTACCTTCATAAAAAATTTTTTTAAAAAATATTTAGGAGTAGAATTCAATTAAAATATTTCATCAATATGTAGAAATAAGTTTCAGTTAACGATTTTTGATGAGAACTCATTTCCCATAAAAATTGACCTCTTGACTAAAATTGTCAATATCTCTGTTCAAATCTTTTCACCATGCGACTGATTATCTCAAGGATGCCCAAAAACAGTTAAAAAATTACTTCACAGCATACCCTCCGACTGCTTCAGTGGATCACGAATCCATTCTACATGTTACAGGCAGTGTAAGTTCACGGGGAATAATAATAACAAATAATAATAAAGTAACTAACCTTTGATCCCTGCTCTTCCTTTCTTGAATCCAGACCATCTGCCTACAGCCACGGCCCAATCACCCTTGTAGTTCTTTATAAGGATGGCCCTATCCCCTGCCTTGGGATTAAGAGTTATGCAGTCCTTGCGCTTACTTACCTGACATAAAAACAAAAATGTTTTCAGAACGTTATTTAAAAAAAATAAATTTTCCAGATAAAAATTTTTTCATCTAAAACTTTCTAATATTAAAACAAACATATAAGGTCATATAATATACTGACTCACCACCCAATCTTAACTAAATTACAAAAAAATGTTTTCTGAACTTCATACCTTTATTTTTTTTTAAAGATAAGAATTCTTTAATCTAAAACAGTCTACTTTTAAAACCAACATATTAAATCACATAATACTGATTCACCGTCCAATCCTAACTAAAATAAGGAGAGATTATAAATAATTTTTTTAAAAAATAAAAAATAAAATTCTCTTTATTCAACCCATAGGGGAAATTTGTCTCTAGGGTCTATGCCAAGGGAAGACTGGAATAATCCAGGCATCAACTGCAGTGCAGCGCTGCAAATTGAGCTAGGGCGAGGTGACTTGCACAAGGCCACATGGCACAGCATCGGGTGATCGAACTCGGTACCTTTTGGGTATGAAGAAAAGACTGTACCGCTGAGTAACTAACCTCTTCCTTTCTTGAATACAGACCATCTGCCTACAACCACGGCATGTTGTTCTTTATAAGTATGGCCCTATCCCCAGCCTTGGGATTAAGAGTTATGCAGTCCTTAACTTACTTACCTGACATAAAAACAAAGCTGTGCTTTCTTAAATACAATATATCAAACTTAAAAACTTTCTTTTCTAAAAGATCTCTCTCTCTTCATTGGATAACCTCTTGTTGAGAAGTTGCCTCTATGACTCTCTTGGCGAACACAAATCGATTTCCCGCCATTACCTGCTTCTATTTGAGGTCAATCAAATAGCCGTCTTCTAAATCCTGTCCAACCCTTCCTGCTGGTTTTCCTCTTCCTCTTCTGCTTCAAGGAAACCAAATGGACAAATAACGCAATAACTTCAGGCCCATGGAGCCGGAGTTTATCCTGGTTTCTGTAGCGTGACACAATAGTAATAGCAATCATTTGGTATCCTTTTGATAGGACACTAGTCTATTGTAAAGTACCTTCTGCCAGATCTAACAAACCCAGCTAGTCAATCACTGCTGGGTGGACGGGGTGTCAAAAAAAAAAAGAAGAATATCTCGACTGCACCAGGATCAACATCTGTCCCTTTGCACGTGAAGCGAGTGCTCTATCAACTGAGCTATCGGGACCCCTATGGTCATGTTTACCAGGATAAAATTACCTGTGTTGGAATAGGCAGAGTGTCTGGTCCTATAAGATGGGCCACTGCCACCATTTGGTCCTTGTGGAAGACATGAACGGCTGACTGCATTAGGGGTAATGAGTGGATGATACGACAGGTGAAGATCACATTGTGCCGATGATCAATTAATCTACGGGGAAAAAATTGGAGTATAGCTTAAAAGATGTATTTCATTAGGGGGTCAAATGTGAACACAAAAACAAAATACAGGGAGTCCCAAAAACATGTATACACCTTTTAGAAGCTAATAACAGGGCTGATGGTGACAGGGAGTCCCAAAAACATGTATACACCTTTTAGAAGCTAATAACAGGGCTGATGGTGACAGGGAGTCCCAAAAACATGTATACACCTTTTAGAAGCTAATAACAGGGCTGATGGTGACAGGGAGTCCCAAAAACATGTATACACCTTTTAGAAGCTAATAACAGGGCTGATGGTGACAGGAAGTCCCAAAAACATGTATACACCTTTTAGAAGCTAATAACAGGGCTGATGGTGACAAAAAGTGAAAAAGTAGGAAAATATTGAACAATTGCCTTTAAGGGGCGGTTTGGGTCTTTTCTAAAAAAATTTTCATAACCTTTATTGGGCGGTTTTAATCATACTGTATCGTCACTGTACGTTAAAAAACAACATTTATGGTAAAAAATTTTAATTATCTGTGTTGATACCCATTTCGCGACCTAATTTAGGGGTCTGACATAAAAAAATATAACAATCTTGTGGCAAACATTCCAAAAAAACAAATGAAGGAATGACCTCCATATTCTTCCCTCTTGTCAACATTGTACCATAGTGTGTCACATAGAGAGATTTCACGGCTTTAGCTAATGGAATTTTTATTAGAACATTACAAAGTTGAGAATCAAAATGTTATGACAAAATTGATGTTAAAAATTTAGAATTAGGATTATAATTCAAAATTCACATATTTTATCCAAAAAAATCTCTCTATGGTGACACAATACATTATCTCCGTGATGACTGTGGACATTTTCAGACAATTTCATTGAATAGATTCTGAGAAAAGTTTGACACAGTATCACATACCCTTAGAAAAATGACAAATTGAGAAAATAGCAAATGTACATTTATAATTTTTAGATTTGCCAGTAATGCTGTGTTCGTTGGCGAAAATTTAAGATGGGCTGTATGGAAGAAAAATGTTAACCCCAAAGCCCATTTTTTTTTTTTAGAGAATAAGATTAGTGAGAAAAAAACGAACATACAAAATTTTTAAAATGAAGGCTAAGCCTACTTGTCCTTAAAACCGGCCAATTGTCTGTTGAATTATAATTTAATAGAAAACCTTTGGCCTAAATACAGGCTCCTTTCTTCCCCCCCCCCCCCCCCTCCCAAATCATTGGCACCTTTGAAACGCATAACTTTTTAATTTATGGATGGAATTTCAAAATTCAAAAATCGATTTACTCAGTGGAGATATAGGGTTTAGATTGTTACATAGAGTGTTTTACTCAAAAAGAGAAGATAATTAAATTTTTTTTTTCCTAGCCATTGCTAATATTTTACCAGAGTATAAAATAATGATTTGAGTAAACTCACTGATGAGAGGCAACATTGCAGACATTGCTGGTGCCTTCCGGTAAACGGGCCAGGGGAATGGGCCCCCACATGCTTTCCACATTCTCTGGCATGACACAGTGCTCGAATGTGCCCTGCTTCAGGAACAACACGATGTTGCCAATCTGGACATTTTTCACTCTGCCTTTCACACTAAACTATTGTGTGCAATGCAGAGAAAAAAAAAGGGGGAAAAAGGAAAGAAAGAAATTAATGACAGAATCATTGACATGATAGGAAAAAAAAAAAAAGAGAAAAGGTAATAGTCATTTTTCAATTTTTTACTAATGGATTATTGAGATATTTCTTGTAGTACTCCAAGGAAAATAAATACTTTTATAGAATCATACATAATATCAATTTTACATAGGGTAATAAATTGGAGACTCTCAAATGTTAGTTTTAAGAAGACAAAACAGTTTTTATAAATGGATAAAATAAAGAAAGAAAACATTTGTTTTGTAAATCAAACAAATAATTTTTTTTAAAGTAAATAATAAATAAATAATAAATAAATAAATAAATAAATAAATAAATAAATAAATCAACGATAAATGAAAAAAATATCTCAAAGATACTGAAAGTCTTCAAGTATTTCTTAGAATAGAATAAATTTATTTGACACAGTTACCAAGAACAGAAATAAACAACCTATATATAAGACACAATGAATGTTATATCAAAGGAATTTCTTTACTTATTCATCTTTTTTTTTCAATTTTTGGCTAACTTTTGGATGTATGCGGCATGTGAAGCTATAATTCATATAAGTTTCAGAAAAAGGGAAGATGATACGGCAGTTGATAGTCAAAATATCTCGGATCTTGATTTAATCTGTGTAAACAAGAGTACAGGGAAAAGAAAGATGACTAATTCAAACAAAGAACAGAAATTCCTCCATCATTTGTCTCATTGGGGACAGCATGTCTCTTCCTATATGTTTAAGGTTGCTATTGGCTTGGGTTCCTTGTAAAGCACTTTTGGAAGATATAGTGGATATAGTGCTTTATTACAAATGCTCCATCAAGGAAATCAACAAAAATTCAAATAAAACACATGTCGATAGTAAGCAATTTTACTTAAATGGGGCAGAAGATGATATACAATGATTTTTTTTTTTAATCCCCGAACTCAAAAACATATCACTGAGAAATGCAGGGAATTGAAAATAAACATGAATATTGCCTCTTCTAAGGTCATAACAAAACAAAGACGTCCCACTCCAAGACCAAGAAACGGGAAGCCATCATAGATTAGTGATGATAAAAGTAACAGAGGATCCCCAGGACTACAATAGGAAAATAAAGGAACCCATTAAATTTTAGATGATTTAAAAAATAAAATGCAACTTATCAACTCAAAGCAGAGCTTTGAATTTCAGGATTAAAATTGAATTTGAAGTTTAACTTTTAGACTTTCATTTAAAAAATAACTTTTTTTGAGGATGGTGAGTTTTATTTACTAAACTTCAATAACCTTAAATTACAATATTTTGATAATTTCGATTTTAAAATTAAGTCTAGTCATCTAGTTAATTCCACAATAACATTGACAGGACCTGATTGGTCAAATATGTACTTAAATTTCAAAAGTTACAAAAACAAACCCCACGAGACTTACAGTGATGCTGGTATCCGTCTGCAGTGTTACGTCAAGAGGAGATTCTTGTTCCAAAGGGAGGGAATCTAGATAAGCCAACATGTCAAACTGACCGTGGGTCACCACTTTCCGAGACTGTAAACACGCCCAGCCTGAGCAGTCTTGTAGTGAAAACTTGAGCATATTGACGTCAGTTGTGTTGAATTCGAACTGGGCAAGGCATTTGTCTTGCCAAACATTTCCTGTTCCTTTCAATGCAGCCACACACTTGTTCTGGGAATTTTTAGATTTTAAGTCATGAGAATTGAAAGTTTTTCATCTGGAAAAACATAGCATTGTAGATAAAGAATAATAATTATTTGTCTTATTCTAATGGCAATAGGATTCAATAGTCGTAGCATCACTCCCTTCCTAATGACGCATGGTAACCTAGTAGTAACACTGGCTCTAAACTATCGGAACAATGGCGGACGCCCTTATGAAATATTTCTCCGAGCATAAAAGTGTATCCAGAGGAGAAAAACATTATAAATATGATCTTGTTTTGACTTTTATACATTCTGATCACATGACATTTGAAAGGTTCTAGTCAGCTTGAAGAATAAAAAGTAATGATTTTCTTTGTTTAGAACCAAGATGGCCGCCGTTGCCGGGCGGCGTGACATCAGACTACTGAATCCAATTAGTTTTAAAGTGATCGAGTGGTTAAGGTATTGCACTGTGACCTGGAAGGTCCCAGGTTTGAGATCCACTTCAGGCACTTTCGATATTTCCCCACTTTGGACAACACGGGTGATTTTTGTTGTTGTTTGATTGATGGGTTATCTATATTGTTTGTTTGTTGCTTTAGGTCTCTTCCAACACAATTGAGGTTATATGAGAGACCGCTGAAACAAAAAAAAAAACAAGCAATCTAACAAAAATAGTACAAATGCAAATCAAAATCATAACCTAAAGATATCATAAGCTAAATTATAAATAACCAAGAACAAACAGGCAGAAGATTTACAGAGAAAAAAAATATCCCCTGTCAAAAATACAATCACAAACCAAAGAAGCAGGATAGGCTAGTAAAGAGAAGAAGAAACGACATCACTATCGGATCGTACACCCATGCGAACATCATAGGTATATGATTCAAGGGTGATGCTCCCATCCAACCACCCGGATGGGTTATCTATATTCCTTCCTGGAATGCCTGAGCAATGACGCCAGTTGGGAGAGGAAGCAGGAGCTTAATGGAGAAATAAAGAAAATTTTTCTAAGTACAACAAATTCAACTTTACTTTATGTTAAAGATGGCACTAAGCAAACTGCTCAAACTAATAAAAAATACTATGAGAAAAGTATACAAACAAGTTGAGATATGAGAAAGAAAATTTACACTTATTTTAGTATCTAAATCTATTAAATAAATGAAAAAACGTAAGCTTTTATATAGTGCAATATCCACTTAAATGTGCTCAAAGAGCTTTACAAAGGGTCCCTGGCCAACAGAAACACTTAACATGTAGGATGTGACATGACGCCTGTTAGGCGATATTACAATTTTTGAGTATAGAGACAATGCTGTTAATGGCCAGGTACTCACTTAACACCCGAGTATGGTGACAGAATGTGAGTGAAATGTGTGAAACCAAAAAGAGGAATAAACCCAGGAACTCAACTATGCCCCGAGCGAGGCTTAAACTCAGAACCCTTGGATCCAAAAGCGAATGTCATACCACTAGACCACATAGCATAGTATTGTGTGGCTCTGTGGTCTAGTGGTATGACACTCACTTTCGGATTGGAAGGTCCTGGGTTTGAGCCTCGCTCGACGCAAAGTTGAGTCCTTGGAAAAGACTCTTTACTCACATTCTCGCACCGCACTCAGGTGTAAACTGAGTACCTGGCCGTTAACAGCGTTGTCTTTGTCCGAAAGATTGTCATATCGCCTAACAGGCATCATGTCCCGTCCTACATGTTAAATGTTGCTATTGACCAGGGACCCCTTGTAAACTTTTGAGCACATTTAATGGGTATATTGCGCTATATAAAAAAGCTCATAGCTCAATGGCCGCACGGGTGAATAAGAGCTTTTTTTATTACTTTATTTGCATTCCAGGCTGTGTAAACTTTCAGTCGAGGCTTGCCTGCCAGTCTGTCCACATTCTTTGTTTCAACCACTTCCAAGATGACAACGGCAGATCGGATTGCAATGGCAATGGCATCTTCCTCGCTCATGCGACTCAATTTTCCAGCAGGGTTGTCTCCCCGCCACATGGCACCAAATAGGAAGTTGTTTTCGTGGTAGACCTCTTTCCAAGCCTGATGATTTTATAAGAAGATAATCAGTCAACCATTAACAATAACTTAATAGGAAGGGGACAATATTTTTTTTTTAATGAATCATCACATCAAATTGATATTATGTTGGGGGGGAATTAGATGCGGAAAAGTGTATTTAAAAATATTGATGAAAAGGTGAAAATGGAAAAGCTTCAGATAGAAACAGAACAAATAGTATTACTCTCTATATAAAGTTAAAGTAATCAGAACTATGAAATTTTTGTTGATTGCACTTTCAGAAATTATACCAATGATCTCAACAAAATAAATAAAATCAACTAAAGCTTCGTATTTTAGACTAAATATTCGATTTCAGCGTATAAATCACCCCGACATAGTAGAATTGCATTGAACTGCGATGAGTCATAATTTTGCAGTATACCTTCCAAATTCAATGACTTTATCTTACACAAAATTCTGTTTCATAAAGTATATAAAATTTGTATTAAATTGTGTTATGATACAAATTAAATATGGTGCTAAGAGTGCTCAACATGTTGATAACAACAATGGGGCAGATTATTGTTAATAATAAAATTTGTACTGTATAGTTTTGTTTCCAGTTCAGAATAAATGATTTAGATATGAAACCAAAAAACAGGAATAAACCCAAAAGTACTCACATCCCTTGTAGCGATGTAAGAGTTGGTCAGTTTTGAGTCCTCAGAACGATCATTGACGCTGTCATCGTGGTTAAATGGCTTCCCTAAAAGTTTTTCCATGTCATGACTGTATTGAACTGGGTAAAGTTGGTGGGTGTGCCACATGAGATCAATGTCATAACATGGAACCAAGAACATCCTGGGTTTGATCTTCTTCAGATGCAGAAACTTCTTGTAGCGAACTACAGCATTTTTCAGGAACAAACTATCTCTATAGTGAGGTAGGCTGACCTAAAATAAGAGTGAGGAATTACTAGTTACAAAATTACTCTTGTTCAGTGATACAAAAATACAAACTAAATAAAATGATGACTATCTCTTTTTTGTAGCTGTGGAAAACATCAGATCATCAATTATTTTTTTACAAATGTCTCATCCCACTGCTGTTGGCTAGGGACCCCTTGTAAAGTGCATATTTGAGCATGCTAAGTAGGTATTGCGTTTATAAATGCTATAGTTTTTTATTGTCCAGAAAAGGAAATGGCCCACCAAAAGGATTGCTTTTTGAGTTCAAAATTATGTTTAGCAAGATCATCTCTTAATCTTTAATTGGATGAGTCTTAAAATTTAGAGAGGTTACTTCTGTAATTATAGAAAAAAGAAATAAAGCACGACATTAATCATATAAATGCCAAGTGCACTGGGAAAAAAAGCGTTAAATTAAATTTTAGAAGTCTCAGAATCCGACACCTTTAAGTAAAATCAGCTCATAGAAAAAGGAAGATGATAAACAAGCCAAAGTTGTTGGGGTTTTTTTGTTTGTTTTTAAAAGGTTTTACGGCGCTTGCAACACATTAAGGTCATATCAGGAAGAAAACGGGATAGTAAAAAGTTCTAGATAAGGTAAGAAAAGGTAAGACAAAGGGAAATTTGTTCAAATAGGAAACAGATGTAGATTCCAAGGGCACACTATCAAAGTACTTAGACTTAGTTTGAGATCACCTAAAAGTCTCATCCAAATATAAAGCACAGGTCTAAACTGAGAGGTGTACACTCAAATGTTACAGTTACATACAGTGCATAACAAAGAGATGATTTACAAGACAATAAATATCATCTACCAAAACTCTAACTATACATTTGACTGTTTCCCTCCCAGCCAGGGTATCCGGCCAGGGCCTGGACAAAACCAAGTAATCTCATTCCAAGACAAGGACAGAAAGCATATTGGAAAACAGATATAGGGGGATAGAAGACACAGTAAGTGCCTCCCTGCCCCCTATGGGTGGTAAGGAACCCCACCCAGGTAGATAGTTTTCCACTGCCATCAACACCAGGATGATCTCAAAGCAAACACCCAAACATAACCAATTAAAGAGAAAAATAAATAAATCTATATACGTTTTCATGGTCTCACAATGATCATTGCACCCATTATAGATTCTATTTATTCCCCAATAAAACCACACGGAAACAGATTTTCATTTCATAAACGTATACGACTTTATAGATCCCTTTTGTATTAACAATGTACTTGAATGCCATTAGCTAAAAAATCATTCACATCTAAGCCTTCGAAAAAAAAAAACAAACAACAAACAAACAAAAAAAACCATAAAATTCTGTAAAAGGAAGCTAACAGATCTACAGATTGATATTATGCTTAGAATCCTTTATTTATTACCTGATATCCAAACTGATTTTGTCGTTTTGCAGCAGCAATAATGTTGTAGCTAAAGTCAGATTCTGCTCCCTTGTATCTCTGGTTGACTGGACCATTGAGATTCACTTCATATGGATGATCTGGTGAGTACATGTCATCCCAAAGTCGTGTAGATCTCTTTACTATGGAACGCTCAGATCGATCAGGGTGGTTCAGACCGATGTTAGGGACTACACTGCCCACCAGCTGGAGAAACATCAAATATTTTTGCATTTTAAGAGAATTTAAAAACACATTTTCATTTATACCACTTGTACAAAATGTGTTGTTTTTTTATTGAGTACTAGTATAGGTGATAAATGAGTTCAAAGTTTGGTTGTCAGATATTATTGTCCTAAAACAGTCTTTTTAAAGACACTCTTGGTAAAATATAAACTTTTTCAAACAACAAGTTCTTTCTTATATTTTAAGTTACTTTGTTTTAATATATTAAGAGATTCTAGGAGAGTACGAGATTTCAATTTGACTCCATCACTTGATATTGAAAGAATAATATTCATATTCAATACTACCGTCTAACGTCAACTATGCATTTTACCTTGATGCAATCCTCACAGTAGGAGACAGGGGCTAACATATGACAATGCCAAATCCATGCCACATCCAGAGGTGCTTCCAAGTCTTTATCGTGATACTTTGCAGCTAATGGAAGCCAAAAGTGACGGTACCTGTATAAGGCCTGCTCCATAACATCTTCCCTTTGAAGGGCTGGCTCAGAATCAAACAGCCGCAATAAATTCAAATGATGAAGTGCAGCTTTTTGCAGGTCACTTGAAATAGAAAACTTTATCGACTTGTAGTCACTCATATTTGCTAATGATGGTTTCAAATGAAAACTTATATGATATTCCTATAAATCAGTCATCTGTACTGATACTGCTACCAATTACAAAGTCACCATTACTTCCTGAAATGAAAGATGAAGATAACATATATATACTAAAATCTACTCTTTGTCAAATGCATAGAATGAAATTAAATTTATCATGAGAGTTTCAAAAGTTTCCTATACTTTGAGATAAAGTACAATATGACCAGTGGAGCTGGAGTGTTATTAATCATAAGATTACTATTCACCAGATATCAATTGGACCGCAATACATAATCTATGCATGGAAGCAAGTAAATAACAAACAAACAAAAACTGACTTGTAATAAATCTGTGCATTTGTTTGTTATGTTGCTATTGTTTTGTTTTCTATTTGTTTCTCTTTTTTTTTTGGGGGGGGGGGGGGGGGGCGGTGTTTGGCGTTTTGTTTTTTTTTTTTTTTCCAATAAAAAGTGACTAATTTCAATTGGAACTTGTTTATGTTTAGTCATTTGTGGTTGCTAATGAAAAGGCATCGACATATTTTAACTGTTTCTATAGATAAAAAGAGTTTTCTTGTATTTCATGTTTGTTTTTTGTTGTTTTGTTTTTTTAACCGTCAACTACCAAGGCCAAGACTCACTCCTTGGCAATTGACACTTCCATTCCAGATTTGCCAATGATATGATGATGATATGATCGTGTGTGGCATTGATGGTAATGATTATGATGGGATAATGTAGGAGAAGGATTGTAAAAAGAAGCAAAAGAATGACAGCAGACTTCAGACAGGGAAAACTAGACGTCTAAACTAAAACAGTAGAATTTGTATACTTGAAATTTCTTTTTTATTTAAACGGAAACATACATTGTAATTTTACGGAAATCGCGAATATTTCTCTATAAAATTGGGATATAACAAGGATGAATCTGAGGCTGGACTGAATTGAATATGAACATTGACTATTGACAGGGACTCTATCGAAATCAAAATCTAGGAATCAGGAATGAAAATGAAAACAATCTTCACTTCAAACTGTGTACTTGTACAATTACAATTACAATCAATGGTGAGTACAAACAGTAAAGCAACCTAAAAATGAAAAATTGCACTCGAATAGCCAATCATTTAGACAAACAATAAATGAACCATGAGGGATATAGTGCAACGATTCTAGTTACCACTATCGACTAGGAAGTAAACAATGGACTGCTCGGGACACTGGCTACGGCTCTGTATCTTCTCTTCAATCTTCTCTTGTTTATTTCGTAACCGGAAATCGTTCCAGGTTTACAGTGTCCAGACAGCAGAGACACTTGCCAGATTTCTTTTGCCAAAAATTCCAAGTGGATCACGAGAAAATGCCGTTTACTTTTGCTGTGAAGTGTGTGTGTTGTGTGTGTGTGTGTGTGTGTGTGTGTGTGTGTGTGTGTGTGTGTGTGTGTAATGAAGTACTAATTTGTTCCAAATGCCTCGACGATATTGATAAGAATCCAAACGTCGCCGGTCCGTGCCCGTTTTTTTGTCACGGGTCTGGACCCTAGTCTGTGGTCTGGACTTAGTACTATGCTTTCCCCATACACCTGTTGGAGTGGCAAGTTTTCACCCAGCGCCGACCCGTGCTGAACCCGTGGCACACGACCTGTCGTGCACCCGTCGTGAACCCGTCGCACACCCGTGACCTACCCGTGGTGTTTCCGTGGTACACCAGTCATTTTGCTGGAGTTTTCATTTTACCGTTGCACTAAATTTGGCCAGCACGGACCGTTTTTTTTCTTCTCATTCTCTCTCTTGATTCATCATGGAAATCGAAGTTTTGATAGAGGCTGTTAGAAAACGCCAGGTTCTGTATGATAAAGCAGACGATGGATATTCAAACAGTGTTAGTTACCCAAACATGGAAGGAAGTAGCTGAAGAAGTTGGAATAGATAGTAATTTTTTTTAATTATAATTAGGTATTACTCTCTCTCTCTCTCTCTCTCTCTCTCTCTCTCTCTCTCTCCATTACTCTTTCTCTCACTCTATCTTCTTTTTCTCTCGCTCCTCTCTCTCTCTTCCCTCTCTCTCTTCTCTCTCTCTCTCTCTCTCTCTCCATTACTCTTTCTCTTTCTCTCACTCTATCTCTCTCTTTTTCTCTCGCTCCTCTCTCTCTCTCTCTCTCTCTCTCTCTCTCTCTCGCTCTCTTACCTCACTCTATTTCCCTTTTTCTTCCACGCTATCTCTCTCTCTTTCCCATTCTCTCTCCCTCTCCGACTTTATCTTTTTATCTCTTTCTCTCTTTCTCTGGATGCATTCGTTTATTATAATCCAGTGAAATACGGTTAATCCGAATACGAGTGAAAAAACAAGTCCATTAAACCTTTTCACGGCGGAGTTCGAGGCAAAGTGAACCTAAAATAAAACAAATTTCTTCCTCTAAGCTACAGACAGACCTGACCAATTTTCACACCAAAGATTAGTAACTGTGATGCAACTCTAGCTTTCTTTAGAAGAGTAGCTGCTTCACTGTATTAATATTTTGGTGAAAACTATTAGGAATTAAAACAGATCTCTGTCAAACACGAGCCAGCCGTGAAAGGGTTAATCGTGCTTCACAGTGGTCTTGTAACACATTGGCGATCTGCCATGGAAGAAATCCAACTTCAGAGTTGAAATTATAGTTCATCAATTTTTAATTTTTTTTCGAACATTTAATGCACTTTTGTGGCTCGACTGTTCCACTCGATACTGGGCGGTTCTTCAAAAGTATTTCCGGATTGGTTATCAGACTGGGGCAAACGTTCAGGCTCTTGTAAACTGAGAAAATTGTGCAGCACTGTACCGTGATGGCCTTGACAATATCGCTGGCAAAGTCTGGCTGAACGGCTATTGGGCGTTGTAAAATTGCCCACATCTGGGCTATTCTCCCAAAAGAAGCTTCAACAACATTTCTCGCCCTAGATAAACGATTTATTAAATATTTCTTTTTCACGTGTCAACCGACGGAGGGAAAATGGTTTCATTATATTGTAACTTAGTGGGAAAGCATCACCATGCACAAACATGAATGGCAATTTTATATCCGTTTCTGGTATAGTTCCCTCAGTGGGGATCCGAGTTTTCCAGTTGTAAGTCGTCTACCAAACACTGATTTTATTGTTACTTCCACAACAACCTACGTCAACAACAAATTTCCCATTGGCGTCTGTGACAGCAAAGAGAATTATGGAGAAGCACCCTTTGTAGTTATAGTATATTATGGAACCTGGTTTGCTTGGCTTTTTGATACGAATATGCTTCCCATCCATTGCTCCCAGGCAAACGGGGAAAGTTGAATCTAGTAAAAAAGTCATTTTCAATTTTAATCCACATGTTTTGATTTGGGGTTGGCATGACACGGGGCTGTGTCACGTCCCACAATAAAGTACACGTGTCTCTTGTGACTTCTCTTACAGTGGAAATTCAAACTCGAAAATGATACGACAGATCAACATGGCTTTCTTTTGAAGCAAGATACCTGAA